>NC_061508.1:216034661-216053304 GCF_022539505.1 Lolium rigidum | reverse complement strand
GGGCATCAAATTCAATTTGCTATGAGTAATACAAGAATCGGCGCAAGAATTCAACTACTGCAAAAACAAAAGCAAGAATCGGCGCAATAATTCGGAGGCAGAGAGAGGGAAGGAAGAGGGGGATGGAGAGGGGAAGGAAGAGGGGAAAGGAGAGGGGTTCTTACCAACGGCGATGGTGGCGACGCCCTGCTTCTCCTCTCCGCGACGGTGGCCGACGCGCAACGCCCTCCTCCTCCTCTCGTCGACGGTGGCGACGGTGGCCGGCGCATGATGCCCTCCCCCTCCTCTCCGCGGCGATGCCCTGCTCCTCCTTGCGCAGCGGCTCCGGCGTGCGGCGGCTCCGGCGAGCGCGTGCGGCGGCGCTGGAGATCGACGGTGGTGGCGGCAGCAAAGAGCACGGTGGCGCGGTTAGCTAGGGTTCGTGAGAGTGGATCGAAGGAGAGTGTGGCGCGTGCTGTTAAGTCCGGAGTATAGCCGGACCCACCTTATTGACGGCGCACCATCTGTTTGGTTCGCCGGGGACAACTATACCCCCGGCGAACCAAACGGTTGGTGCGCCGGCAATAAGGTGAGTCCGGCTATACCTGGGACTTGTCCCCAGCCCCCCGGTCGCTTTCCTTTTCTGTTTTTATTTTCTTTTTCTTCATTTCTTTATTTATTTTCACTTTCTTTTATGTTTCTTTTCTTTTCCCACAAATCATATACTATTTTATTTCCTTCTATTTTCAAGATAATAACCAAGCAACTAATATTAGTTATACATGCATGCATAAAATAGACCAACACAATTAAAATTAGTTATACATAAAATATTGGCCATGACCATATGAGTAGTTATGAATTACACAAAATATGAGTAATACATTGCAAATAAAGTTTTACATCATCGATCGAGAAGAGTGTTTCACTTTCTTCTTGTTTTTCTTGCTCGTCGTTGAATAATTTAGCCCCGTGTCGTGACTTCTTCTTTTGAAGGGTCGACCTGATCTCGGTAGCGTGGTCCTGCTTCTTCTTGTGGTGTATGTTGTGTCTTCGTCCTCGGATTCCATCATTGGGTCTCCAACCTGTCCTTCGAAGTCTTCCTCGTTGGCGACTCCATCCATTCCGACGATGGTCCTCTTGCCTCTCCTCACGATAACACGGCTAGGCCTGGATGGGTCGGTTATGAAGAAGCATTGGTGCACATGTTCTGCCAGTACCCATGGCTCATTCTGCACGGTGGCGTTTGTGGACTTTGATTTGTTGGCTTCGGGTAGAAACATGGTGGTGAAATATCGGTCTTCTTTTGTGACGCTCTTAGCCCATATGATACGGAACATCGGCACTTTCTCCCCAGCGTAGCTAAGCTCCCAGATTTCCTCGATCCTTCCATAGTATCTAGTCTTTACGTCACCCGTCCAGGAATCCATCGTTACCCCTGAGTTCTGGTAAACACTGTTCTTGTCTTTTTCTTCCGTGTAGAGTGTGTACCCGTTGATATCGTACGCTTGGTAAGTCATAATGTTGGGCGCGGGGCCATGTGACAAGGACAATACTAGTTTATCCTTGTCAGAATCCATTGGTGGGGGATTAGCATCAATGTGGTCTTTGAACCAGCGCGCGAAAGAGGAGTTGTGCTCTCTGAATATTTGTGATATTTCCGTCATAATCTGCTTGCCACTGTTCTCTATCATGGTTTTGTGATCTTTCAACCAAGGATCGATCAAGTCAATGTGTTGTAGCGCTACTAAGTTGGCCCTGTCAAAGTCGGAAGTCCGACCAGACATGTGCACGTGCAGTTCCTTCCTTCCATTTTTGTGGCCTACTCCCTCGAACTCGCGGAGGTGCTTGTTTTGAGGCAAACCAACAGTGGTCTTCGATGTCTAGATAATTCGTGCGTAAAGAGATGCACTTTTCGGTGAGCCAGCCCTGGACGATGCTTCCATCTGGATGTGACCTGTTACGAACGTATCCTTTAATGACCCCATTCATTCTTTCAAACGGCATCATGTTGTGTAGGAATGCCGGCCCTAGATTGATGATATCATCCATGATATGGACCAACAGATGGACCATCACGTCAAAGAATGCAGAGCGGAAGTACATCTCAAGCTCACATAGGATCACCACGATCTCTTCCTCGGAGCCTTGCGAGTTTCTTCACGCTTATCGACTTCCAAGTTATGACGTCGAAGAAGTTACGCAGCCCGACCAGCATTGCACAGACATGGTCATCCATTATACCTCGGATTGCAACCGGAAGAATCTGCGTCATCATCACGTGACAGTCATGAGACTTCATGCCGCTGAAGTTTCGTTTCTTGGGGTCCATGTATCTTCTTATTAGCCCGGAGTAACCGAAGGGCACTCTGACTCCAAGAAGGCAATTGAAAAATTGATCGACCTCAGCCGGACTAAAAGTGAAGCAGGAGGGGGGACGGTAATAGTCTGGCCGCTTAATCCTTTTGTGCTTCTGACCGTCGTTCGTCTCCTCCTCCGACTGTCCCTCTTGGGCCGCCGGGATCTGAAGCTCTTCCCTGATGCCCAAAACTTTTAGGTCGTGTCTTGCTTTCGACCCATCTTTGGTCCGGTCCGGCATGTTGAGAAGAGTGCCAAGCAAGCTCTCGCACACGTTCTTTGTAATATGCATGACATCAAGGCAGTGAGGTGTATCGAGAATTTTCCAGTACGACAAGTCCCAAAACATGGACCTCCTTTTCCATACACCAATGAGCGGCGTCGACGTTGCATTTTTCTTCCTCTCTCCAGGCTTTTGACGAATCTTTCCTGGCGCAGGGCACTCCTTCCAACCTTTCAGTAATGTATCGATCTCTTCGCCGCTCTTCTTACGTGGAGGTCCTCGGGGTTCATTTGTACCTTCGAACAGATCTCCACGCTTTCTCCACGGGTAAGTCTTGTGTAGCCACCTTCGATGCCCCATGTAAACTGTTTTCGAAGAGCCGGGATCCTTACCAAGCTGCAAAAACATCGTCTCTTCCATGCACCTGACACATGCCTTGTGTCCATGGCACACTTGGCACGAAATATAACTGTATCCGAGGTAGTCCTGCACCGTCGTGATCAAGGCAGCTCTCAAAGGGAAATATTCTTCCGCGACGGCGTCCCATGTATCTACCCCTTCCTCCGCCCACAATCTTTCAAGCTCCCCCTTTAATAGTTCGAGATACATGTTGATATCGTTTCCTGGCTGTGTCGGCCCTTGAATTAGCATACTCATCTGTATGTACTTCCTCTTCATGCACAGCCAGGGCTGGACATTGTAGATCCATACAAACACGGGCCATGTGCTATGTGTGCTGCTCTGGTTTCCGAATGGATTGAATCCGTCCGTGCTCGCACCCAACCTGATGTTTCTAGGATCTGCCCCAAAACTTCCGAATTCATTGTTTAATGCTTTCCACAGGCTTGCATCCGAAGGGTGTGTCAGCACTGGGTGCTCAATCCGCTCTTCATCATTCAACACTGCCTCCTTTCTTTCAGTGTGCCAGCGCATGAGCTTTGCTTCCTTGCGGTCCGCGTAGAACCGTTGAAGCCGGGGGGCGAGCGGGAAGTACCACACAACTTTTCGCGGAGCTTTCTTCTTCCCTTTCTTGTACCGTTCAGCGTCACACACATGACATTTGGTCTTGTCCACGTGCTCCTTACAATACATGATACAGTCGTTGATGCAGGCGTGATACTTTTCATGGGGTAAGTCCAGAGGGCACGTGATTCTCTTGGCCTCGGCTAGACTACCAGGACACGTGTTCCCGGCAGGAAGGAGATCTTTCACGTATTCCAGAATGTCATCGACGCTTATGTCCGTCCATCCGTGTTTCGCCTTCATCTGCAGCACATCGAGCGCTACTCTCAAGCGGGACTCCCCCAACCCGCGACCTGAGTCGTACAACGGAGTATTCGAGTCTATCTCCAGTTGCTCAAGCTTTGATTTCCGCTTGGCGCCTTTTGTCTTTTTGAGAAGCAGATCTTGAAGATGAGGGTCCCGCACGACTGAAGCTAGCGGCACCTCTTCGTCGTCGTCAAGGTTATTGTCTTCGTCAAGGTTATTGTCGTCGTCAAGGTTATCGTCCTGTGCGACAAACTCTTCATCGTCATCAATATCATGATTCCCTCCTTCTTGCCGGCCATTACCACCTGCTGCCATCGCCCCATTGACCTCCGCGCCATCATCACTCATCCATTGAGTGTGTCCATGCATGAAACCATTAGTGAGCAGGTGCCCCTGCAATTTTCCTGAATAGGGGTCAAACCATTTCCCTCGTTTGCATCTTCGGCACGGACACAATACCTCCGTGCGGTTATTTTCATACATGTCGATGATCGCGTGTTTCAGATATCTCATCACGATGCTTTCACTCATCTCGACAACCATTATCGCCTGCACGGTAAGATTATATAATTGATTAGAACCATGCATCCGTCAGTAGTTTTCACGGAAAATTTCGGCATGACCTTCCTACACGGTAGGACATAGGAGCGCCAGAAATGTGCCGAAACGGAAACTTAACGAATCAACATTTCGGCGCAACGTTGGCAACTCATTTTCAACGCCAACACACACAAGCACAAACACAACATATATATATATATATGACACACACGAGCTTTGCTTCAAATGTCCAATATACATCGATTTCATTCCTCAATTTGTTCATTAATCACCTATTTGTTTGATATATTCGTCAACGAGATCGAGACGTCGCGCCGCGACCACGGCGTATGGAAGCCGACTTTCTAGATCTAGATCTAGATTGAGCGGTCAATGCGGGATAGTAGATCTAGATCTACATAGGGGGATGTGGGAGATGCATGTAGGAAGGGAAGATTTGTTCAAAAAATATGATTTTGTTTGGTCAAATTGGCTAAATTGGGGGTAGGAATGGGCAAAAATGAGCTGAGTTGGGAGAAGGCTCGGGTTTGTGTGGAGGAGTGGAGTAATGGTAGTGGGGGGAGTGGTTGTTGGGCAGAAATAACTGCCCAGGTTACTGCCGGCGCACCAGGACGTGGTTGCGCCGGCAGTATTAAGCCAATCCGGCTAAATGTGCTGCGGGCCAGGCCTGCGAAAATATTGTCGGTGCACCCCTGGGCCGGTGCGCCGGCAATAGAAAAATTCCACCGGCGTGCCCCTGGGCCGGTGCGCCGGCAATACTTCCTGGGTCTGGCCCGGTTGGGGGGGGAGCCACGGCCTTCTCTTTTTGCCGGCGCAGCTTCCTGGCTGGTGCGCCGGCAGTGAGTCATCATCGCAGGCGCGGCGGCAAAGTGGTGCACCGGCACCACTTGCCACCAGCGCATGTCCGACGTGGTGCGCCGGCACCACTTGCCACCACCTATAGGTTTTTTCCTAGTAGTGCCCCCCCCCCACCGTTTCTTTGTGTTTCAGTGTATTGTCTCAACAAGATGGATCCCCCATATAAGAATCCCCCCCATCTTTTCAATGAATTCATGGCCAAACCTCTTCTAGACGAGGCCCGCAAAGTGATGAGGGAGAGTAAGGTAGAGACATTCGAGGAGTTCATCAGTAGCGATGCCTTGCTCCGTAAGGTGGGTAGGGAATTTGAGACTTGGTCTTATGGATGGCCAGTCAAGAAGATGCCTGCTCGCAGCCCACGGGAAATAAGGTGTGAGCTTATCAGGTTGAATGAGAAGTGGAAGTCACTAACATGGAAGAATGAAGAAGATAGGGAAAGGGATTTCAAATAAGCACCACTGTGGGCGGTTGAGAGTGAGGATGACGATGACATGTTTGAGCCTAGCAGCAAGGCGAAGACAGCTGCATCATAGTGCCATATAAAATACCCTCCACAAGGGTTGTCAGCGGCAATGCCCTATTTCCCCTAAGCACGAAGTTGTATGATTCAGCTAGGTTGGTAGTCATCACACCATACCTAGCTCCATGTGGGTGTCATGCAGCAAAGACCACCTTTCTAATGGCTCGTGCTCTATCCACTCTGCAAAAAATTTAATCCGTCGTCCAAGCCTCCTTCTAGTATTGGGTGGGTCAAATCCAGGCAGGTCACATAGCCCAATAGGATCTGGCTCGGGGGCTTCCGGAACCTGTGTACCCTGTGCCACAACTGCTGCTAATGCAGCTCACGCGGCTAACCTGTGCCACACATGGTCCTTTGTGAACTCATCCAGCTTGCCGCGGAGAAAAGTGTACTTGCATTCTTGATTCTGCTTGTACAACTTCTTGAACAGATTCATAAGACTCTTGCTCCTAAACTGCGAGGAAAAATTGGCCCCCCAGGTGGCGCATGCACCACCTACTCTACATATCCAACTATGGTGTCTCTTCATCAGGTCCGGCTTCTTTCAGCGTCTTGATAGCCGCAAGTATACATGCATGCCTGTCATGGAGCATGCACACATTTGGGCGATCTTTCACTATCGATTTTTTTTAACTGCCTGAAGAACCATAACCAGCTAGCAGTGTTCTCGCTCTCAACAAATGCAAATGCGAGAGGCACAATTCGATTGTTGTCGTCCACTCCAATGGCTGTCAGAATCTGACCCCTGTACCTATCTGTAAGAAAAGTTCCATCTACACACATCACCGGGCGACAGTGCATGAAAGCCTCGATGCATATGCTG
This sequence comes from Lolium rigidum, assembly GCF_022539505.1. Lineage (NCBI taxonomy): Eukaryota > Viridiplantae > Streptophyta > Magnoliopsida > Poales > Poaceae > Lolium > Lolium rigidum. Next base: position 216,046,713 of record NC_061508.1, on the reverse strand, counting down.
AATACGAAAAAACCCTGTGCAGAACCCTGACATTAGGGAACTCTGGTATCACAAAGTCTTCTATGCCCACATGGGTGCCCGGATTCCGGTCCTTCAATGTCTGCAGGAGACGGACGACACCGTCATAAGCATCATAGAAGGTCCCGAATCTGTTCTCCAGTGCCGTCTGTTTAGCCCTCCATGCCTTGCCATATTCAATTACATACTTATATTGAAGGTGAACTCTTTTCTGGATGGCTTTAACCCCCATCGCTGTATTCTCTACAATCTCCTTGTAGAACAGGCGAGCAATCAGAGTGGATGTAAGGTTTCGGTGATCCTTCAGCATACTCGTAAGGACACAGGTGTGCGGCACGAAGTCACTCACAATCCATGTTGTGTCATACTTCGGACAGTACCCATGCACCCTTGATGGACATCTACCATCGCTGCAGACCACTGTCAAGAATTTCTGACTTGAAACAGTGGTTCTGAATACCCTTTGTGTGTTCATTGCCCACTGAGTGATTGCTTCCTGCAGATGTCTCTTGTCAGCATATCTAGCACCAATTGAGATGGTGTTCATGTTGTACTCCCATGCTGAATCGTGTCGATCATCCACTATCATTGCCTCCGACAAATCATGGTTCCAAGAAGAGGGGATCGGATCCTCCTCCTCGTTGTCATCTGAATTAACGGATCCATCAGATTCATCTGAGTCAAGCTCATCGTCCACTCCATCCTCGTCTTCCTCGTCCATCATGTTCTGCATCTGGTCTTCTTCTTCATCCTCGCTTTGAAGCTCGACACTACCTTCATGACCAGCAGCTGGATGGCTACTCTGCCCGGATTGGAAACTGCTGCCGCCTACATCTGAACTTTGACTGCTCTGGCCTGGATGGAACTCACCCTCGCCTTCCTGGGAATTCACATCCTTTGCCTCAAGAAGCATTAAGGCGATGGGGTGAGTTCCCCTGTGCTCGCACGCTTCTAACCAGTGCACCCACTGATAGGTCCGCTCAATCGGCTTCAACCGCCAGAAAATTTGGGTACTTGAGTTGCTCCACAAAGCATGCACACCGACAGTGTATGCTTCAGGATGAAGCCCGAAATTCACGGTCAACCATTCCTTCAACTGACTAACTCGCCATGTTTTTGGGTTTGACAAATGCAACTCCTCATACTGAAACTCGCTCAGACCAGCTCCCATCGGAGTTGTTCGGACCGTGCCGTGACCGAAGTAAACAACGGACTTTACTCTATCTGACATATCTGCTCACCTATACAAATTACAGACTCATCAAAAAAATCTAGCACCTACACTCTCAAATAAATAAAAATCTAGCACCTACTGTCCAAAATAAATAACTTCTACCAGTACCTATTTCAGTAACTATTCTGCGAAGCTAACGAACGCAACATGCATGATTACACCATCTAATATCAGGAATTAGGGTTTACCCTTGAAGCGTGCCAAACACCTCCGTCAGCAGCTCAGCACCTCCACCACGCAGCAGCTGCACCACCACGCAGCAGCAGCACCACCACCAGATCCACCACCACCAACAGCACCTCCACCAAAACGCCTCAAAAACTAACCCATGTATAGATCAGGTGATTCTACAGCTTTTGGTGGTCAAACTACAACAAATGGCTGGACAAATCCCACAGAAATGAGATAAAACGCTGCTGGACTGTGAGCAAACGAGAGAGAGAAAGCACTTGAACTGAGAGTTGGAGGAGGAAGAAGAGAGTCGAGCCAGCAGCAGCGCGCTCGGGTGAGGCAGCAGCGCGCGCGCATTTATTCTCGAGCGAATCGGGGTCACGATGCCGACTCGGGGTCAGCCAGCTCGAAAATAGCGCATCGGGATTCTACGCCCCGACAGCATCTGCTCATGGCCAGGAGACAGCCCGACACGGGCTGCGCGTGGCCGACAGGCACATTTCGGGGTCCAAGTCCCCGACTTTGGCCTCACACGCCAAATTCCCTCCGTTTTGGGCTCCTCTACCCCGATTTCTCCGTTTCGGGTTCACGAACCCCGATGGTGTATTATTTCTGAAAATTGCTGAAAACGAATATTATTCCTGGAATTAATAATAAAAAATGTATTATTTAAAAAATTAGGCCTTTGCTCTCACGTAAATGATAGTTGTTCAATTCTAAGAGCAACTCTAACAGAGACCGAATAACCCTGCCGGAACCGTATTTTTCAGGTGAGTTTACGGGTTCGGGCCGAAAGTGGCCCAGACGAGAGCCTGAACACGTGACCTAGCCCTTAAACTCAGTTCAGGGCCCCGAGACACGCGAGGCTCGCCCCGTATTAAAACGGGCCACGGAGGGGAGTTCGGTTTCCAAACCCTACTCCTTTCCGCCGCGGCCGCCGCCTTCCTCCACCTCCTCCGACGAGAAATCGTCGCACCGCCAGCGCCGCTTCGCTCCACCGCGACCTCCCCATGGATAGCCACGGAAGCTCTGCGAGGGGAGGCGGTGGTTCGGGCGGCGGAGACTCGCCGCCGTGGCCCCCTGTTTTCCGCACGGAGGCGGAGCGGCGGAAATGGAATCGTTCGGAGGGCGCGCGCAAGCGCAGCGTCCGCCGGTGGAAAAAATGGGGAAGTGAGCTCGCGCGCTACGCAAACGGCGTCGAGGGCTCCTCCTGCGGCGGGTCGTGCCCCCCCCCCCCCTCGCCCGTCGGTGTATGGTAGCTCGGAGGACGAGGAGGACGCGGCGTTGGCGCCTCTCTTCTTCGTCGGCGACTATGTCCACGACGACCAGGAGGAGGAGGCCATCATCGCCAGGTCCGCGAGTACGAGGCGACGCGCCTGGAGGCACGCGTCCACCGCGGCAAGCTAAAGATCGTCGAGGTCGACTCAGAGTAGGAGCTCGACGCGTTTGCCGCCTTGCCTTCCTCCGCCACCACCTTCGCCGCCGCGCGTAGAAGCTCCCGGGGCCGAATTTTGGTCAAATTTAGGTCGCGCGGCGGTAGCTTTTAGTTAATTTTGGTTCGTATTACAAATTATGTAAAGTTTGATGCTCAATCGGAGCAACAACTATCGTCTAATATGTGTTCATCTATGATTCTCCCGCGAGAATTTAATTTCTTTTTTTAGTTCCTATTTTACGGTTTCTATTCTACTTGAGTGACAAAATCAACCGAACAAACGTTTTTGGGAGACTAAACTCACCGTTTTCAGTTTCGGTGAGTTTAGTCTCCGTTAGAGATGCTCTAACATAGTATCATAATGTTTAACAAGGTAAAATCAAACGGAAGGTTTCGAAAAAAAGTCAAGTATCCGACAATATCATGGGTAAGAAATACGAGATATCATTTTTTATGTACATAGAGGCTGACATCGTGGAGCCATCTGCCAACAGCGTCCTCAATGTTACACAGGCGACAGGGGATCGAAAGAAAAAAAATCAAGTAGCCAGAAATGAGGGATCAAAATAAATACAAGAAAGACAACATTTATTGTACATAGAGGCTGATACGTGGGACTCATCTGCCAGCAGCCTCTTCAACGTGAACAAGGCGGCAAGGAATTAAAAAAAGCAAGTAGCCAGAAATTAGGAGTCAATAATAAATCCAATAAAACCAATGTTTATTGTACATAGAAGCTGACATCAAGAACCCATTTCCATCAGCCTCTTCAACGTTTACCAGGCGTCAAGAGATCGAAATAAAAAAAAAGCAAGTAGTAAGAAATTAGGGTCACAAATAATCTAAAAAGAAATATTTATTATCATATGGGACCCATCTTGCAGCACCCTCTTCAACATGAACCAGGTAAAAGGAGATCGAAAGAAAGAAAAACGCAAGTAACCAAAAATCAGGGGTCAAAATTAATCCCAAAAAGCTACTTTTATTGCACATTGAGGTAGACATAAGGGACCCATCTGCCAGCAAACTCTTCAACGTGAACCAGGCAGCAGGGGATCGAAAATAAATGACAAGCAACTAGAAATTAGGGGTCAAAAATAAATTTAAAAAAGACAATGTTTATTATTCACGGAGCTGACATAAGGGACCCATCTGCCAGCAGCCTCTTCAACATTAACCATGCGGTATGGGATCGAAAGAAAAATGCAAGTAGCTAGAAATTCGGGGTTAAAAAAATTCAAGAAGGAAACATTTATTGTACATAGAGGCTAACATATGGGATCGATCAGCCGGTCAACAGCGCCTTCAATCTTAACCAGGCGGCCGTGGATCGAAAGAAATAAAAAAAAGCATGTAGCCAAAAATCAGGAGTCAAAACTAAATCCAAGAAAGGAAACCTTTGTTATACATAGAGGCTGACATGTCGAACCCATCTTGCAGTAGCATCCTCAACGTTGCACAGGCGGCAGAGGATCAAAATAAAAAAAAACCAAGTAGCCTGAAATTAGGGGTAAAAAATAAATCCAAGTATTGTACATAGAGCCTGGCATGAGGGACCCATATGCCCGTAGCATAAATGGATCGATCGAAGAACGTGAACCATGTCGAAACAGACGCTACAAACGCTGCCATCTGGGCCCTACTGTCCGCGGGGAATGCGGATTTGCGCTGACTCGTCTGGCGCACCCGAGGATTCAACATGCACCACGTCCTAGGTCACCATGAGCGATGTTTTTCCCGATTCCACGGTGCTATATGGTCTTAAAAACGAGAGAAAAAAGGTTTGCGATGCACCATGGATAGAGAAAAATTGTCGGATGGTGCATCAACAACCACGGCCGGACTTCAAATTTGTCGCCTATGGCAACTTTTTTTGTAGTGTTACTAGTGGATGAACTTAGTTTTCCATTAACATAAAGCACATTACATTTTTCTACTAGATAATGGCATAGACCTTGCTACACCTAGGCCTTGCAGACGTTTCGGTCGAGGTAGCCTACCCTAGTGGAACGGACCGGCTCTATTGGTTCTCTCCGTGGCAGCCTTCCTTCTCGCCACCCTAGACTCGAAGGCGTGGTGATGTGCCACCTCCATGGCCATGCTCTGCACATCGTCCCTCTCCGCCTCTACAATCTTTGTGGCCTCCCTCATGTGGGCGTTCGCGTGTGTGTTGGCCTCTGCGACTTGACGCGCTCTGTGCCTCGACATCGCCTCTTGATGTGGTCGCGCGTTCAACCGCACACTGATGTTGTGCAGAGCACGCAGTTGAGAAACCCCAACAGGAAGGTATGATGAGCACAACAACAAGTCTTCCCTCAGTAAAAAAACCAAGGTTTAATCAACCAGTAGGAGAAAGAAATCACTTCTGAAGGTGTTGTTGGCTGACTTTGGCAGGGCGCATGATACGTCTCAAACGTATCTATAATTTCTTATGTTCCATGCTACTTTTATGATGATACTCACATGTTTTATACACACTTTATATCATATTTAAGCATTTTCCGGCACTAACCTATTAACGAGATGCCGAAGGGCCAGTTGGTGTTTTCTGCTGTTTTTGGTTTCAGAAATCCTACAAAGGAAATATTCTCGGAATCGGACGAAATCAACGCCCAATATCTTATTTTTCCCGCAAGCTTCCAGAGCACCGAAGAGGGGCCAGAGGGGAGCCAGGGGGCCCCACCCCACAAGGCGGCACGGCCAAGGGGGGGCGCGCCCCCCTATGGTCTGGCTGCCCCAGGGCCCTTCCGACTCCGCCTCTTCGCCTATTTAAGCCTTCGTGACCTAAAACTTCGACACCGATTGACGAAACTCCAGAAAGACTCCAGGAACGCCGCCGCCATCGCGAAACTCCAATTCGGGGGACAGAAGTCTCTGTTCCGGCACCCTGCCGGGACGGGGAATTGCCCCCGGAGTCATCTCCATCGACACCACCGCCATCTTCATCGCCATCGCTGTCTCCTATGATGAGGAGGGAGTAGTTCTCCCTCGAGGCTAAGGGTTGTACCGTAGCTATGTGGTTCATCTCTCTCTCCCATGTGATCTTTATGTGATCATAAGCTTTGTGATCTAGTTGAATATCATCTATGTGCTACTCTAGTGATGTTATTAAAGTAGTCTATTCCTCCTTCATGATGTAATGTTGACGAGTGTGTGCATCATGTAGTACTTGGTATAAGCTATGATTGTGATCTCTTGTAGATTATGAAGTTAACTATTACTATGATAGTATTGATGCGATCTATTCCCCCTTTCATAGCTATTGTTGACAGTGTGTATGCTATGTTAGTACTCGGTCTAAATTGCAATGGTCTATTATGCACTCTAAGGTTACTTAAATATGAACACCGAATGTTGTGGAGCTTGTTAACTCCAGCTTGAGGGAGCTCTTGTAGCCCTACACAATGAATGGTGTTTGTCATCCAACAAGAGACTGTAGAGAAAGTAGTATTTGTTTATTCAGTTATATGATCAATGTTGAGAGTGTCCACTAGTGAAAGTATGATCCCTAGGCCTTGTTTCCGAATATCGAAACTCCGTTTATTTACTGTTCTACTGCATGTTTACTTGCTGCCATACTTATTTCAGATTGTTATTACCGCTCATATACATCAATATCACTTGCATTTTACTATCACTTTGCCGAACTAGTGCACCTATACATCTGACAAGTGTATTAGGTGTGTTGGGGACACAAGAGACTTCTTGTATCGTAATTGCAGGGTTGCTTGAGAGGGATATCTTTGACCTCTACCTCCCCGAGTTCGATAAATCTTGGGTGATTCACTTAAGGGAAACTTGCTGCTCGTTCTACAAACCTCTGCTCTTGGAGACCCAGCACCGTCTACAGGAATAGAAGCGTGCGTAGACATCAAGCTATTTTCTGGCGCCGTTGCCGGGGAGGTAAGGTAAAAGGTATTCACATCCTTCGACTACTAAGCTATTTCCTAGCACTGTTGCCGGTGTGTGAGTGCTCGAAGCTATTTCCTTTAGATCCTGCAATTGCATCTTTGTGTTTCTTGTTTTTATTTTTCACTAGTTAGGCATAATGGAAAACAACAGTGAGCTTTTTAATCTATTTCATGAGTTAAGACATGAATTGTTTGATGCGAAAATTAAAAACCCTATGGAACCTTATTTGCATGATAGTAGCAATGTTATTAGTATGAACGCAATTACTGCTAACGCTATGGAAAAGTCTAAGCTTGGGGAAGCTAGTTTATATAAAAATAATCTTTTTTGCTCCTCAGCTTTGGAAGAAATATTTTGCTCTGATAATGCTTTATCTCCCATACGCGATAACTTTAATGATGCTTCTGATATTTTAAATCCACCTGCTGAAAGTATTCCATATAAAATACCTATGAAAATTATTGAACATGTTATGGATAACCGCTATGAAGGGGATGGAACTGTCCATCCTGGAGATCATTTACTGTTTTTGCATGAATTATGCGGGTTATTCAAGTGTGCAGGTATCTCTATGGATGAAGTTAGGAAGAAACTATTCTCTATATCGTTGTCTGGTAAAGCGGCGCATTGGTATAAATTGCTGAAGAATAGGGATTCTCTTGATTGGAAGGATATTGTGCCTCTATTTTATTCTAAATTCTATCCTCCAAGTGAAATTCACAAAGACCGGAACCGCATATAATTTCTGGCCTCATGATGGAGAGAGTATTGCCCAAGCATGGGGGAGATTGAAGTCTTTAATGTTCAAATGCCCCATTCATGAGCTTCCTGGTAATATCATCATTGATAATTTCTATGCAAGGCTTTCTTTTCAAGATAAAACCTTGTTGGATACTACTTGTTCTAGATCATTTACACGCAATGAAGAAGAGTTTAAAAGGGACCTTCTTGATCGGATTCAGGAGAATACTGAAGGATGGGAGAACAACAAAGGTAAAGAGTCAGGTATAAATTATGATTATGAATGCATTGAAACTTTTATGGATACTGATAAAATTCGAAATATGAGTGCTACTTATGGTCTTGACTCTCAAGTTGTTGCAAATCTTTATAAAGCTTTTGCTTCTCATTTTGAATTGCCTAGGAAGAATTTTCATAAGTATCATGAACCTTTTAAAGACGCTTGCATGAAGGATGAAATTGTTATTAATGATTGCAATAAGCATGCCAAAACTTCTGAAAATACTATTTCTTATAAGCATGTTAATTTTTGTGGAATGCATAGACCTTGTGGAATTAATCAAATCGAAGATGAATATTGTATCCATCATGGGAATGAAAAAACTAGAAAGTGGTCGAGAGCTCTAGATGATCTTGGTAAAAAAGTTTGTGCCCTCTATCCTTTTATTTGTGAACTTTGCCATAGAGTGGGTCATTTTAATTTTCAATGCTCCTCCAATGATAATTCGAACCCCATGAGTGCTGCAAATTTGTATCGTGATGATGAAATTACTCCTAATCAGCATGACGAACTTACTTTATTTTTGTGGTGTGAAGAGTTATCAAGAAAAATCTCTTTGTTACATATGAGTGATCTTGATATTGATGATGTCTTGCATGGGTGTCTTTCTTATTGCATTGATAATTGCCATACAAATACTTACATACAAAATATTTTAGAAGATGACACTTTGCCAAAATATGATAGGACCGCTGTGTGTTTTGAACTTATTAATGAAAAGGAGGAATCCTCCCAAGTTTCTTCTATTGTTTCTGGAAATAAATCAGGTTACGTGGAGGAGCCCCTCATCAAGCCTCTCCCCGCTAAAGAAGGGAACGAGGAGAAGGAAAAGAAGAAGAAGAAGGGAAAGAAGAAGAAGAAGAAGAAGAGGGGAAATAAAAACAAAGAGGTAACGGCATATCCCCGCATGTATGAGATAACGATAGGTAACCGTAAGTATGTTGCTCCTAATGATTATTATGATAATGAATCTGAGTACAATGATCTTCCTATGCCCTTTACCTATATTAGTGATTATGATTTAGAAGAGCACACTACTTTTGATATTGAAAATCTCCGGGAAACTAATTCTGAAAATGATGATGTTAATAATTGCCATAGTATTAGTATTATTCATGCTTCTTCCCATAATGATATAGAAAGCTCTAAGCTTGGGGATGAGGTGTTTGAAAATCCTTTTGCTACTGATGATTATATGTTTGATACATCTCCTTCTAGTAACAATGATGGTAAGGTTACAGATGAACATACTCGTGGAAGATAACTATTCTATTTCTTATGATGACACTATGCCTCCAATCTTTGACAATTATTATAAAGAATGCTATGACACATGTTATAATTATCCTTATGAAACTTGTCATAGTTATGGTGGGATCGCTAAAAATCATTCCCTTAGTATGCAACTTGTTTACCATGTTCAAATTCTTGATAATGATCCTGCTCCAATTACTATTAATGAGAAGAGTTTTTCTTATGCCAAAATTAATGATACCTTTATGCATATGAACCATGATAAGAATGTTTTAAGTGATGGTTATATTGTGGATTTCATCAATGATGCTACTAAAAGTTATTATGAGAGAGGGAAACATGGTTATATGCGTCTTAATAATATTAAGTTTCCCTCTCTATGTTGAGAATCTTGAAGTTACTCGTGTTTTATCTTCCTATGCTTGTCACTTTGCTCCTCATGAATTTATTTGTGTACAAGATTCCTTCCCATAGGAAGTGGGTTAGGCTTAAATTTGTTTTATACTTGCTTTTTGATGTTCTCTTTTGCTTTAACTCTTATTTCTTGCGAGAGCATCATTAAAATTACTGAGCCCATCTTAATGGCTATAAAGAAAGCACTTCTTGGGAGATAACCCATGCTATTATTTTACTACAGCAATTTTGTTTTATATTTGAGTCTTGGAAGTTGTTACTACTGTAGAAACCTCTCCTTATCTTTATTTTATTGCATTGTTGTGCCAAGTAAAGTATTTGATAGTAAGGTTGATACTAGATTTGGATTACTGCGCAGAAACAGATTTCTTGCTGTCACGAAATTTAGCAGCCCCTTTTGTAGGTAATTTAGAAAAATCTGCCAATTTACGTACGTGATCCTCAGATATGTATGCAACTTTCATTCAATTTGAGCATTTTTATCTGAGCAAGTTAAGTGCCCCAGAAAAATTCGTCTTTATGGACTGTTCTGTTTTGACAGATTCTGCCTTTTATTTCGCATTTCCTGTTTTGCTATGTTTGATGGATTTCTTTGTTCCATTAACTTTCAGTAGCTTTGTGCAATGTCCAGAAGTGTTAAAAATCATTATGTCACCTCTGAATATGTGAATTTTTGATTATGCACGAACCCTCTAATGAGTTTGTTTTGAGTTTGGTGTGGAGGAAGTTTTCAAGGGTCAAGAGAGGAGGATGATACAATATGATCAAGAAGAGTGAAAAGTCTAAGCTTGGGGATGCCCCCGTGGTTCATCCCTGCATATTTTAAGAAGACTCAAGCATCTAAGCTTGGGGATGCCCAAGGCATCCCTTCTTCATCGACAACTTATCAGGTCACCTCTAGTGAAACAATATTTTTATTATGTCACATCTTATGTGCTTTACTTGGAGCGTCTGTTTGTTTTTGTTTTTGTTTTTATTTGAATAAAATCGGATCCTAGCATTCCTTGTTTGGGAGAGAGACACGCTCCGTTGTTTCGTATGAACACATATGTTCTTAGCTTTACTTTTAATGTTCATGGCGAAGGTTGAAACTGCTTCGTTCATTGTTATATGGTTGGAAACAGAAAATGCTTCATGTGGTAATTGGTATAATGTCTTGAATAATTTGATACTTGGCAATTGTTGTGCTCATATAGATCATGTTTAAGCTCTTGCATCATGTACTTTGCACCTATTAATGAAGAACTACATAGAGCTTGTTAAAATTTGGTTTGCATGATTAGTTTCTCTAGAGTCTAGATATTTTCTGGTTAAGGTGTTTGAACAACAAGGAGACGATGTAAAGTCTTATAATGCTTGCAATATGTTCATATGTAAGTTTTTCTGTACCGTTTTATACTTGAGTTTGCTTCAAACAACCTTGCTAGCCTAAACCTTGTATTGAGAGGGATTACTTCTCGTGCATCCAAATCCTTGAGCCAAAAACTATGCCATTTGTGTCCACCATACCTACCTACTACATGGTATTTCTCTGCCATTCCAAAGTAAATTACTTGAGTGCTACCTTTAAAACTTCATTCTTTGTCTTTGCAATATATAGCTCATGGGAAAATAGCCTTAAAAACTATTGTGGTAAAGAATATGTAGCTTATGTATCTTATTTCTTATAAGTTGCTTGTTGAGCGGTAACCATGTTTCTGGGGACGCCATCAACTATTACACCTTTGTTGAATATCTTGTGAGTTGCTATGCATGTTCGTCTTGTCTGAAGTAAGGGTGATTTATCATGATCAAATGGTTTGAGTATGCATATTGTTAGAGAAGAACATTGGGCCGCTAACTAAAGCCATGATCCATGGTGGAAGTTTCAGTTTGGACAATCAATCCTCAATCTCTTATGAGAATATTATATGTTGTTGAATGCTTATGCATTAAAGAGGAGTCCATTATCTGTTGTCTATGTTGTCCCGGTATGGATGTCTAAGTTGAGAATAATAAAAAGCGAGAAATCAAATGCGATCTTTCTCCTTAGACCTTTGTACAAGTGGCATAGAGGTACCCCTTTGTGACACTTGGTTGAAACATATGTTATGCAATGATAATCCATGTTAATCCAAGCTAATTAGGACAAGGTGCGAGCACTATTGGTAATACTATGCATGAGGCTTGCAACTTATAGGATATCTTATACATAACACATATGCTTTATTACTACCGTTGACAAAATTGTTTCTATGTTTTCAAAATGAAAAGCTCTAGCACAAATATAGTAATCCATGCTTCCTCCTGCGAAGGGCCTATTCTTTTACTTTATTGTTGAGTCAGTTTACCTACTTCTTTCTATCTTAGAAGCAAACACTTGTAGTCAACTGTGTGCATTGATTCTTACATGTTTACCTATTGCACTTGTTATATTACTTTGTGTTGACAATTATCCATGAGATAAATATGTTGAAGTTGAAAGCAACCGCTGAAACTTATATCTTCCTTTGTGTTGTTTCAAAGCTTTCTACTAAGAATTTATTGCTTTATGAGTTAACTCTTATGCAAGTCTTATTGATGCTTGTCTTGAAAGTACTATTCATGAAAAGTC
>NC_061508.1:215988041-216034561 GCF_022539505.1 Lolium rigidum | reverse complement strand
GAGTAAAGTAAAACCTTACAAATTGCATAGTCACATGGACTAGCTCAACAATGTTCAGAACTAAAACAGCGGAAAGTAAATCATCAATGAGCCTTCATCATCTTCATGTAGCCACGAGCAGTCATGTTGGAATGTAGACTCGAGATCCTATCACGTACTTCTCCTCAGAAAATCCTGCACGTTTGAATATGCAGCCCCACGAATGGAGGTCAGTACAATGATGTACTGGCAAATGACACTTATATGGTGGCAGTTTTTAGGCATGACTATCTACATGATATTTGGCTAGTGGAGTTTAGGCCAATTTGCATAAAGCCAATTTTATCCTATATTTTATTTAAAACAAAACATTTTGAAAATCTTTGAATGACATTATGAAATCACACCATGGATAAATCCTCCATGGGTTTTAGAATAATCACATGGTTACATCTCCCATGAGTTTTCAAAGGTTGATTCAAATTTTAAATACATTCAAAAAAGGTGATGAGATTCTTCCGTACATTCCTTGCCTAGAAGCTCAAATTGTCCATAACCGGGGACACGGCTAAGATCTTAGGTTTAACTCTCGAGAGGTTGTGCACTTTCACCTTACGACTCACCCTTCCCAAGAGAAGAATGAGACAAGATCTTTCGGAAGAAGGTTTCAACCATAACCAGCTAGACCCGTTCCCGTTTGGCCGTCACCACATCATCATGTCTAGCAACAAGTTGGACCTCACAACTTACTTAATCCCAAGCAGAGCCCATAATACCATAAGGATGCACTTGGAAGCTATCTAAAACATGGACGACATATTAATCTCTTTAATCCTCGGGTGGCCTACCACAAGTGGAACTTACAAGCTTAAAACCCTACGGGTAGTAAACTCCCACACGATCCCCTCGGGTGAAAACCAGGTGTGCAGTCCAAAGCGACCACTCTACAACATGCGAACTCTCAGGGATTCATCACTTTAGTCCCTAGGGCGCGTGAGGAATTCATCACTTTAGTCCCTAGGGCGCGTGAGCCTGAGCAGCCGCCCACCAATCAACCAATCCACCCAGGTGTTTCATTAAGGTTGTTAATTTTTTTAATTTTTCAAACATTCTCATTCAACAACAAAACAACACTTGGCATTTGATCTTGCAGGCAAAAGTAAGGCATCCTAGCAATAGGTTCAGGAGTAGCTACACACTACTAGGGTTTGCTACGCATAGCATAATACTTTACTTTTGAAATCAAATCCTACCATGCATACTAGGTTTCAAAACACTAATGCATAAATAAAAATAAGTAGGATTTGAATGTCACTTGCCTTTTCGTTAATTGAAGATCGTTCACTTCTCTCAACAAAACACGTCGCTCTTCACACAAACTATAAGATAAAAAAATAGCACAACATAAACACACCATTCATACAACAACAAAATCAAGCAAGGAAAACAACAAGTTATTATTCATTTTATTTTACTCATCGGATAAAGAAGATATGGCATGAGGCATGGCTTGCAGGATATGTCCTTGAGATATTGAATGACATGATCAAATACTTAGAAAGAAAATGGATATTGGAAAGGAGTCGATGGGATACAAATAGATAGAATTTGGAAAGGCTCATGTGACTAGAATCACATAAGTATCAAATGGTGCTTCTAGAATACTATCAAGTAAAGTGCGACAACACTTAACAAAATAGCACAAGGTGGCACATAGACTTTGGTAATGAACTAGTGATATGTAGAATTACTCAAATTACTCATTTGTAAGTTGAATAGTTCTAAACTAAGTCAAAGAGTGATTCAGAATGAATTTGGATAGACTCGATATTGGTTCAAGGTTTGTGCTATATAGTAGAGGGTCTCCACATAACATTTGCACAAGGGAGGAATCTATAGTTAAGATTGTCACTATTTACTCAAATAACTCAGTTGTTATTTAAATAATATGAACTAGGATAATATGTTGTGGAGAGATATGATGGAACATGGTGAATGTGTCTAAATGAGTTTCATAGTGGAAGAACGATATTGCGGACCATACAAATGCCATGAAAACAAGGCGTGCGAATCCGACATGCCCAAATTTCTAGATTGATCTAGGCATTTTACTGATTCCAACAGTATAAAGTGTGTCGAAAACCGACGTGTAGAACTCAAGGTATGGATTTTACAATACGCGGTTAGAATTCTAGTGGTGTCCGAAAAGTTGTCCGAGAAAGTTTCTCGGATGGAAAAGGTTTCTACACGAAAGTTGTAGAGAACTTAATTACAAACTCAACGCAAAAGATATCATCTGAAACAGAGCTCTAGATCTATTGTTATGGAATTTCAAAATTTGGCATAAGGTATGAGCTAGCACACAAGGATCGATCGATCAGAATACACGCTCGCGTGAAAAGCAAAGGGACATATGGCAGGCCATGATACGATTGATATCGGTACAGCTATTGATTAAAGAAGAATGGTGGCAGTATGATACGATCGATCGATTGTATACAGGTTCATTTAATTGGGCAAGGATGGATCTGACTATACAAAATCTGAACTGTAATACTATTTCATGTTCGTACAGGGTTAACACGAGTGCTTAAAACACAAGGCATAGTCAGGGTCGTACCAGCGATCGTGGACATGGTTCGACGGACGTAGACGTTGGATGCTTTGTCGTGGGTGACCTCCGGTTCGATGGATACGGAAGTAGGGTGCTGGATGTGGAGCTAGTACTCCAGGACGTACGTAATGGCCAACTCGTTCGTCTCCTACGACGAGCTGCTGCTTTGATGGCATCGGACATCGTCGGACAGTGCCTCTACGAATCGAGAGAAAGGGGGCATCAGGACATGTAAGGTTTAAATAAAAAGGAAGATGGAAGAACCAGGGCTGAGTCCTTGATATCCGACGAAGACGACGGCGTCGTCACTGTGGCCGGCGGAACAACGGCGACGCAACAAACAGTCACAACCTGGTGCACCACCATGTCCTGGAAGTAGCCCTTGACAAGAGGAGTCTCCTGGTAAGAGGAATCGACGAGTTGATGACTGGTGGTGACGGGATCTGGCGATGAACTCGAACTCGAGGCTATATATGGATGGCATTGGTTGGCACGGGCTGTACAGAGCTCTTCTCAGAAAAGTTTGAGAATGAAAGTGAGGGAGGAAAGATAGGGACACAAGGTAGACATCTCGGTTTATCTCGGAATGGTCTGAGGTGATAGATTGGGAGGTGAATGCCAACGAGCGGCATTCAGGGCGTCGTTTTCATTTGGGCAATTAAGTCAATAAAGAGAGGTAGTAATTCCCTGAATGGATTCCTCAGTTAAAACTGAGTAATTTTCGTATTTAAGCCGAGAGGAAACAGCAGCTAGAGATTAGGGAAAAGATGAGACAAAGTTAACTGCCATACGTTGTTCACGGTGGTGTTTGTGTACGTGCTCCAGGAGGGAGACGATCGATGGCCTACATGGACTGGTTCGCTCGTTTTGTTAGTTGGGCCAGGCTGGGTCGGCCCAAATCTATGGAGAGAAGGAGGCCACAGCTGGTTTCTTTGGGCTGGGTCGTTTCATTTTATTTTTTATTCCTTTTCCGATTTCTTCTATGTTATTTGCTTTGCAAAATTTTAAATTGATTCAAAACCTATTCAAAAAAAATATCTTTTAAGGATTTGAACACTTGAAAATCAAAATATGTTTGATTTGAAATACTTTGAAAACAAAGGTGTTTGAAAACACCATTTTGGAAAATAGTTTTAAATAAAACAAAAAGTTTTAATTTCTTGTGAAATTTCAATCAAGTTCAAACAATCAAGCATTTAATTTATTTTTATTTTATATTCCAAAATTTAGAAAATCTCGGGATGTGACAGACTACCACCCTTAAAAGGAATCTCGTCCTCGAGATTCGAGAAAGGCTAGAATGGAAAGGTTTGGGTCGAGGTCTTCTAGAGGGTTCAGAGTCACTATTGCTTCTTTTTCGAACATCTCCGGGGAGGTTTCAAACTTTAATATTGAGCTTTGAAAACTTTACACTAAATCATATGTGGTCATACCATCAACTGTATCCATTCATATGAGGGTACTCATCCCATGGGTATTACCTTTTACTAGAGTACACTTGGTCATGGAGAACTCCTTATGATACCTTCTCCAAATACCATCTCACGCGGCATCTGATGTAAATCCCTAATCCAATGAATGGCTTCTACCACCCTTAAAAGCGACTTTTGTTAGGTAGTCTTAGGTCTTGGGTTTAGGCTAAGCTCATCTTGGAAATGACTTGGCACATCCGAGGATATGGCTTGACAACATGTCATATTTGGAAAACATCTATGGCTTAGGGCTTGTGAGTTAAAATCCAATAGGTGGTTGTTTATTCACATATAGTGAACAACATATCTCTCCAAGGTCAGTCAAATAGGTTCCTTCATAGTAGGGCTTCTAATCCAAATGGTTGGTCGAACTAATTTTGACAGAAGGGGTGACTCTTTGGGTCAAACAGGAGACCAAGATGATAGTACTTCATCTTTTGCTTCTTGGTGTCTTCGATGGCCTTCCACTATCTTCATCCAGTAGTTGGATGTTCATTCTCACCGTAATCCTACGGTTGGCAGCACTTGCCTACTATAAGGGTATAATATCTATTCACCCTATGGTTCAGGCTTATCAGCGACGTCTCTCTTGTAGGTATGTCTCTCTAGATTTACCATTCCTCATAACAAGAGCGAACAATATGAGTAGTCATCATGGGGGCCAATCCATGTCGCACCCAATCATTGCTTTGTATTCAGTTTGGTACATCTCGTATTCTAACCCTTAGTCAACCTCACAAGTTTGACAAAAACTTCCATGGAGAATTGAATCAATGTTTCAATCCCCATTCTTGATGATTTTTTTTTTGAAAACACCTCTATCGATCCTTAACTACGGTTTTGCGTATCTCACGCTCTATGCTTATTCACCTTGATAGGAATCATCAAGGTTGGTTTCACTACTGTTGTCTTCTTGGCGAGTTGCCGAGAAAACATTCTCTGGGTTGGGTATAGATGAGAATAGATGGAAAGATTCTAAGGGAGAATTCCTACCCAAACACAGCAGATCAAAGCAATTCAGCAAACAACAATCATCTAACAAGCATCAAGCAACATGGTTCAAACACAAACAAAATAGTATGGTCATACCGCATTTTGGTAAGATCAATACTTTGTTACTTTATCGTTGGTTCGCTAAAAGAGAACTAATGGTGGTCTAGTCTATTTCTATATTGGATGCATCAATTTTCTATTCCACTCGTTCGGTGTATCCTCGTGTGTTGTGCAATTTGCATCAAAGTCTTTCTTCAAGTTCTTCATTGGTCTTTCATAAAATCCTTCTTGTTGAGTCAAAGAACATCACATGAATCATCACTCTTCATGCTTCAGGGACATGGTCATCATCAGTCCTTGTTGATAGTCTTGATAAGATGGACATCTAAAGTGAGAGGAAAACAATTTTGAAGATGGAATAGATGAGAATACTAGAATTTCACAAAGAAAACATCTTTTTAATTGAAATAGGATTAGACAAAATTTTCATCCTAGGGCTTCCTATTTCTAATCCAAACCTAGGGTCTCGATCCTACAGGCAACACTATGCTCTGATACCATTCTGTAGCACCCTACCTTTTAATAAAGGTAAGATACTCGTGTATAGTGCTATTCCCGGGATCACTGATAGCACACACATTACAAAATATAGTAATCATTGCAATAGTATCAAATTACTACATCGTTGATCCAGAGAGTAAAGTAAAACCTTACAAATTGCATAGTCACATGGACTAGCTCAACAATGTTCAGAACTAAAACAGCGGAAAGTAAATCATCAATGAGCCTTCATCATCTTCATGTGCCACAGGCAGTCATGTTGGAATGTAGACTCGAGATCCTATCACGTACTTCTCCTCAGAAAATCCTGCACGTTTGAATATGCAGCCCCACGAATGGAGGTCAGTACAATGATGTACTGGCAAATGACACTTATTTAGTGCCGGTTTTTAGGCATGACTATCTACATGATATTTGGCTAGTGGAGTTTAGGCCAATTTGCATAAAGCCAATTTTATCCTATATTTTATTTAAAACAAAACATTTTGAAAATCTTTGAATGACATTATGAAATCACACCATGGATAAATCCTCCATGGGTTTTAGAATAATCACATGGTTACATCTCCCATGAGTTTTCAAAGGTTGATTCAAATTTTAAATACATTCAAAAAAGGTGATGAGATTCTTCCGTACATTCCTTGCCTAGAAGCTCAAATTGTCCATAACCGGGGACACGGCTAAGATCTTAGGTTTAACTCTCGAGAGGTTGTGCACTTTCACCTTACGACTCACCCTTCCCAAGAGAAGAATGAGACAAGATCTTTCGGAAGAAGGTTTCAACCATAACCAGCTAGACCCGTTCCCGTTTGGCCGTCACCACATCATCATGTCTAGCAACAAGTTGGACCTCACAACTTACTTAATCCCAAGCAGAGCCCATAATACCATAAGGATGCACTGGAAGCTATCTAAAACATGGACGACATATTAATCTCTTTAATCCTGGGTGGCCTACCACAAGTGGAACTTACAAGCTTAAAACCTTACGGGTAGTAAACTCCCACACGATCCCCTCGGTGAAAACCAGATGTGCAATCCAAAGCGACCACTCTACAACATGCGAACTCTTAGGGATTCATCACTTTAGTCCCTAGGGCGCGTGAGGAATTCATCACTTTAGTCCCTAGGGCGCGTGAGCCTGAGCAGCCGCCCACCAATCAACCAATCCACCCAGGTGTTTCATTAAGGTTGTTAATTTTTTTAATTTTTCGAACATTCTCATTCAACAACAAAACAACACTTGGCATTTGATCTTGCAGGCAAAAGTAAGGCATCCTAGCAATAGGTTCAGGAGTAGCTACACACTACTAGGGTTTGCTACGCATAGCATAATACTTTACTTTTGAAATCAAATCCTACCATGCATACTAGGTTTCAAAACACTAATGCATAAATAAAAATAAGTAGGATTTGAATGTCACTTGCCTTTTCGTTAATTGAAGATCGTTCACTTCTCTCAACAAAACACGTCGCTCTTCACACAAACTATAAGATAAAAAAAATAGCACAACATAAACACACCATTCATACAACAACAAAATCAAGCAAGGAAAACAACAAGTTATTATTCATTTTGTTTTACTCATCGGATAAAGAAGATATGGCATGAGGCATGGCTTGCAGGATATGTCTTTGAGATATTGAATGACATGATCAAATACTTAGAAAGAAAATGGATATTGGAAAGGAGTCGATGGGATACAAATAGATAGAATTTGGAAAGGCTCATGTGACTAGAATCACATAAGTATCAAATGGTGCTTCTAGAATACTATCAAGTAAAGTGCGACAACACTTAACAAAATAGCACAAGGTGGCACATAGACTTTGGTAATGAACTAGTGATATGTAGAATTACTCAAATTACTCATTTGTAAGTTGAATAGTTCTAAACTAAGTCAAAGAGTGATTCGGAATGAATTTGGATAGACTCGATATTGGTTCAAGGTTTGTGCTATATAGTAGAGGGTCTCCACATAACATTTGCACAAGGGAGGAATCTATAGTTAAGATTGTCACTATTTACTCAAATAACTCAGTTGTTATTTAAATAATATGAACTAGGATAATATGTTGTGGAGAGATATGATGGAACATGGTGAATGTGTCTAAATGAGTTTCATAGTGGAAGAACGATATTGCGGACCATACAAATGCCATGAAAACAAGGCGTGCGAATCCGACATGCCCAAATTTCTAGATTGATCTAGGCATTTTACTGATTCCAACAGTATAAAGTGTGTCGAAAACCGACGTGTAGAACTCAAGGTATGGATTTTACAATACGCGGTTAGAATTCTAGTGGTGTCCGAAAAGTTGTCCGAGAAAGTTTCTCGGATGGAAAAGGTTTCTACACGAAAGTTGTAGAGAACTTAATTACAAACTCAACGCAAAAGATATCATCTGAAACAGAGCTCTAGATCTATTGTTATGGAATTTCAAAATTTGGCATAAGGTATGAGCTAGCACACAAGGATCGATCGATCAGAATACACGCTCGCGTGAAAAGCAAAGGGACATATGGCAGGCCATGATACGATTGATATCGGTACAGCTATTGATTAAAGAAGAATGGTGGCAGTATGATACGATCGATCGATTGTATACAGGTTCATTTAATTGGGCAAGGATGGATCTGACTATACAAAATCTGAACTGTAATACTATTTCATGTTCGTACAGGGTTAACACGAGTGCTTAAAACACAAGGCATAGTCAGGGTCGTACCAGCGATCGTGGACATGGTTCGACGGACGTAGACGTTGGATGCTTTGTCGTGGGTGACCTCCGGTTCGATGGATACGGAAGTAGGGTGCTGGATGTGGAGCTAGTACTCCAGGACGTACGTAATGGCCAACTCGTTCGTCTCCTACGACGAGCTGCTGCTTTGATGGCATCGGACATCGTCGGACAGTGCCTCTACGAATCGAGAGAAAGGGGGCATCAGGACATGTAAGGTTTAAATAAAAAGGAAGATGGAAGAACCAGGGCTGAGTCCTTGATATCCGACGAAGACGACGGCGTCGTCACTGTGGCCGGCGGAACAACGGCGACGCAACAAACAGTCACAACCTGGTGCACCACCATGTCCTGGAAGTAGCCCTTGACAAGAGGAGTCTCCTGGTAAGAGGAATCGACGAGTTGATGAATGGTGGTGACGGGATCTGGCGATGAACTCGAACTCGAGGCTATATATGGATGGCATTGGTTGGCACGGGCTGTACAGAGCTCTTCTCAGAAAAGTTTGAGAATGAAAGTGAGGGAGGAAAGATAGGGACACAAGGTAGACATCTCGGTTTATCTCGGAATGGTCTGAGGTGATAGATTGGGAGGTGAATGCCAACGAGCGGCATTCAGGGCGTCGTTTTCATTTGGGCAATTAAGTCAATAAAGAGAGGTAGTAATTCCCTGAATGGATTCCTCAGTTAAAACTGAGTAATTTTCGTATTTAAGCCGAGAGGAAACAGCAGCTAGAGATTAGGGAAAAGATGAGACAAAGTTAACTGCCATACGTTGTTCACGGTGGTGTTTGTGTAAGGAGGGAGACGATCGATGGCCTACATGGACTGGTTCGCTCGTTTTGTTAGTTGGGCCAGGCTGGGTCGGCCCAAATCTATGGAGAGAAGGAGGCCACAGCTGGTTTCTTTGGGCTGGGTCGTTTCATTTTATTTTTTATTCCTTTTCCGATTTCTTCTCTGTTATTTGCTTTGCAAAATTTAAATTGATTCAAAACCTATTCAAAAAAAATATCTTTTAAGGATTTGAACACTTGAAAATCAAAATATGTTTGATTTGAAATACTTTGAAAACAAAGGTTTTTGAAAACACCATTTTGGAAAATAGTTTTAAATAAAACAAAAAGTTTTAATTTCTTGTGAAATTTCAATCAAGTTCAAACAATCAAGCATTTAATTTATTTTTATTTTATATTCCAAAATTTAGAAAATCTCGGGATGTGACAAAGCTTGTCATTTACCTTTAGAACTAGAACACAAAGCTTATCGGGCTGTTAGAGAATTAAATAAAGATCCTAAACTTGCCGGTGATAAGAGGTTGCTACAATTAAGTTCTCTAGATGAATGGAGAAGTGAAGCTTATGAAAATGCTAAACTCTTTAAAGAAAAAGTTAAAAAATGGCATGATAGGAGGATCATCAAAAGAGAGTTTAATATTGGGGATAAAGTCCTATTGTATCGGTCTCGTCTCGCATTCTTTGCGGGAAATTACTCTCGAAATGGGAAGGACCGTATGTTGTTGAGGAGGTGTATCGTTCAAGAGCAATTAAAATTAGCTCTCTCCAAGGCAATGCTACGCAAGTGGTGAATGGACAAAGACTCAAGCATTATATCTCAGGTGATTCTTATAATGTTGATGTTGATATTATTCGAGTGGAAACACCGGAGGCTTTCATCAAAGGACAAATTGACAAATCCGCCGTAACTTGACTTTGAATAGGTAACGAGATCGGTAATGAAAAGTACGCAATTTACTTTCCGAACAATATTTTTGCTGTTTTTGGAAAATATGAGAAATTACGAGTTCGAAACGGAGTGGAAAGGACGCACGAGGGCGTGGCACCATAGGCCGGCGCGGCCTAGCCAGGGCCCGCGCCGACCTAGGGTTTGGCCGCCCGTCGACCCTTTCCGACTCTGGTTCGATCCGGTACTTTCCTTTTGTCGAGAAAATTTTTGCTATATAATCCCCCGGACCCTCGGAGGTCCGTATATCGTGTTTTCGACGTGTTTTGTTTCGAGTCATGTTTCGCCAGATCTGTTTTTAGTCTAGAAGCACCATGGTCTCCAAGAACAAGGGCAAGGGGCTTTCGGAGGAAGAAGTGAAGGAGGTGCCATCAAGACAAGATCAGCAAGCCGGAGGGAGCAAGCAAATCTTGGTGGGATCTGTTGACACTCAACGTTCTTTTTCTCATAACTTGCAGGGATCTCTACCACCCGCTCTTAGCCTCGACTCCTTCCCCATGATGGAAGAAGTTCTACGGATTACTGATGAGTTTTGTGATCAATATCGGGCTCTGAGAAGAGAGGTGGAGATACTCCAGGAGGAGAATTGCCGTCTCCGAAGAATGATTGAATACCACTCGATTCGCATCACAAGGTCGTCATCGCCAACCTCAGATAACAATGAATCTCTTCGAATCTTAGTGCAGAATTGTCAAGCTGAGAAACTGAAGTTGAAGGAGCTTATTAAGAAGCGCGGGAAGAGTTCATCACCACCATCATCAAAGGAGTAATCCATCATCGGTATTGGCATCCCCTTGGTTTGTTCCAAGCTTGGGGGAGTGCCGCGGTATCACATTATCATTACCTTTTACTTTTTACTATCAAGTAGTGTCATATCATGAGTAGGGAAGTTATCGTATGAGATGGGTTGCAGTGTGGAGTATCTCTCCTTTAGTTTGTCTATGTATCCCTTGGTGTGAGTTATCGTTATGGAATATTAATGAGAAGTCTTGTCATTTACGTATTGCACATCTTATTTTAGTTTGCAATTTCTGCTATATGACTTATCTTGATTTTAGTATTGGTACCACTTTGGGAGCATTGAATAAATCTATTTGGTTTTGGCAAACTTAGCATTGGTCAATAGCAACAACGCTTTGAGTTTTAGATGAATAGAGGAAGTACATGTAGAAGATATTATTATCTTTCTTATCAGTTCTTAGCTTAGTATTCTAAAGTTAAAACTCGTTTGTGTTTACAAGTAAGATGCATGATTGTTTCTATCACATGTATATTTGTTTGTTTCACCTCAACTCTTATGCTTGCTAATTAACCTTGCTAGCCAAAGACCCGTACCGAGAGGGAATACTTCTGTGCATCCAAACCTGAACCCAAACCTATGCCATTTGTGTCCACCATACCTACCTACCACATGGTATTTTCTGCCATTCCAAGTAAATACTTCATGTGCTACCTTTAAACAATTCAAAACTTAGTATCTCTTATTTGTGTCAATGTTTCATAGCTCATGAGGAAGTATGTGGTGTTTTATCTTTCAGTCTTGTTAGGCAGCCTCCACTAAAGGACTAGTGGCTTCATCCACTTATCCTATAATTTTGCAATAAGAGCCGGCAACGGGGTTCCCAGCCCCAATTAATCAACTTTCATTAATAATTCTCTTCACATGTTTTGCCCCGATTCATCAGTAAGCAACTTAATTTTGCAATAGACACTCCTCCATGGTATGAGATTGTTGGAAGGCACCCGAGGATTCGGTTAGCCATGGCTTGTGTAAGCAAAGGTTGGGGGGAGTGTCACCCTCAAATAAACTAAAATACATGTGTAAACAAAAGAGAAGAGGGATGATCTACCTTGCTGGTAGAGATAACGTCCTTCATGGGAGCCGCTCTTTGGAGGTCCGTTTGGCAAGGGGGTTAGAGTACCCGCTACCAGTCGTTGACAACAACAAACACCTCTCAAAACTTTACTTTTATTCTCTTTATATGATTTCAAAACTGAAAAAGCTCTAGCACATGATTTAATCCCCGCCTCCCTCCGCGAAGGGCCTCGTCTTTTACTTTATGTTGAGTCAAGTAAACCTATTTCCCTCCATCTCAAGCAAGCATTTGAGTTGTTGTGATCAAACTATTATATTGTGATTTGCTTCATCATGTCTTTACTCTTTCTTGTTTAGTACAAGTTTTACCTTGAATGAATATAGCTTTGAAGTCATCAATGATTAATATAATTGAGTATGCAAGTTTACCATAAGCTTTTGATATGAGAGCGCTGCTCAATAGATGAATATAATTTGTTAAATGTTCTCTGACCAAGGACAAAGTTTGCCATCACCAATTATGATTCCTTATGCACCTTTATTTGTGATTACCTTATACTTGTTTCAAGTTGAGTTATATGAGGAAGTTGTTTACTATAATGTCTTGTGTGAATGAATATGATGCTTCTTGTCCGTATTTTATTTATCGACTCTTCACTCCATAAACATGTGGACCTGTTTACAGAGTTCGGCTTCGCTTGGGGACAAGCGAAGTCTAAGCTGGGGGGAGTTGATACGTCCAAATTGCATCACTATTTTATATCATAATTTGCTGTTATTCATTGATATATTTCATATTGGGACACAATACTTATGTTATTTCATCTATTTTGCATGTTTCATGATTATTTGGAGATCGAACGCCGGAGCCAGGATTCTGCTGGAAAAAGCACCGTCGAACGCAATATTTCGGAAGATCAACTCGTGGAAGGAAATTATACCAAAAATCCTATTTTTCAAGATGACGAAGGAAGCCGAAGGAGGGGCCAGGAGGAGCCGGGGTGGGCCCACACCCTAGGGCGGCGCGGCCCAGGCCCCGGCCGCGCCGCCATGTGGTCCGGGGGCCCACGACCCCTTTCGCCTCCTTTTCTTCGCGAAACCCTTCGTCCCGAAGACCTAAGCCACAGAGGAATCCTCACGAAGGGTTACAGCCCGCCTCGCGGGGCGGAGAACACCGGAGAGAAAAGAGCTCTCCGGCGGGCAGGAATCCGCCGGGGAAATTCCTCCCGGAGGGGGAAATCGACGCCATCGTCACCGCCATCGAGCTGGACATCATCTCCATCACCATCATCATCATCTCCACCATCATCACCGCCATCTCCTCCGCAAGCACCTCGTCACCGCCGTAGCAATTTGGGTTTGATCTTGATTGTTTGATAGGGGAAACTCTCCCGTATCTATTCATACTTGTTGTTGATGCTATTGAGTGAAACCATTGAACCAAGTTTATGTTCAGATTGTTATTCATCATCATATCACCTCTGATCATGTTCCATATGATGTCTCGTGAGTAGTTCGTTTAGTTCTTGAGGACATGGGTGAAGTCTAAATGTTAGTAGTGAACTATGGTTGAGTAATATTCAATGTTATGATATTTAAGTTGTGGTGTTATTCTTCTAGTGGTGTCATGTGAACGTCGACTACATGACACTTCACCATTTATGGGCCTAGGGGAATGCATCTTGTACTCGTTTGCTAATTGCGGGGTTGCCGGAGTGACGAAACCTAAACCCCCGTTGGTATATCGATGCAGGAGGGATCGCAGGATCTCGCAGTTTAAGGCCGTGGTTAGATTTATCTTAATTACTTTCTTGTAGTTGCGGATGCTTGCAAGGGGTATAATCACAAGTATGTATTAGTCCTAGGAAGGGCGGTACATTAGCACGAGTTCACCCACACAACACTTATCAAAACAATGAAGATTAATCAGCCGTATGTAGCGAAAGCACTAGACTAAAATCCCGTGTGTCCTCAAGAACGTTTGGTCATTATAAGTAAACAAACCGGCTTGTCCTTTGTGCTAAAAAGGATTGGGCCACTCGCTGCAATTATTTCTCTCGCATTTTACTTACTCGTACTTATTTCATCCGTTACATCAAAACCCCCCGAATACCTGTCTGTGAGCATTTACAGTGAAACCTTCATCGAAACTGCTTGTCAACACCTTCTGCTCCTCGTTGGGATCGACATTCTTACTTATCGAAGATACTACGATACACCCCCTATACTTGTGGGTCATCAGTCATCCTCTATGTACAATCAACTTTCTTTTTCTTTTGATCTCAAGACGCATTTGAAACGTTGAGACCGCTGCTGCTAAATGGGACCCGCATGTCATCCTCTATGTACAATAAAGTTTCTTTTCTTGGATTATCTTTGGCTCCCGATATTTTGTCACTTGCCTTTTTCTTTCGATCTCATGCCGCCTTTGAAACGTTGAGTAAGCTGCTGGCTCATGGGTCCCGCATGTCATCCTCTACGAACAATAAAAGTTTTCTTTCTTGGAGTTATTTTTGACCCCTAATTTCTCGGCTATTTGCCTTTTTCTTTTGATCTCCTGCCCCTTTGAAACGATGAGGACGTCGTTGGCAGTGTCGGTCCCACATGTCATCCTCTATGAACATTAAAAGTTTCTCACATGGCTCCCGATATTTGGTCACTTGCATTTTTCTTGCGATCTCATGCCCCGTTTGAAACGTTGAGGAACCCGTGAGCTCATGGGACCCGCATGTCATCCTCTATGTACAATAAAACTTTCTTTTCTTGGATTTTTTTGGCACCTCATATTTGGTCACTTGCCTTTTTCTTTCGATCCCCAAATCGCCTCTTAAACGGTGATACCGCTGCTCCTTAAATGGGACCCGCATGTCATTCTCTATGTACAATCAAGTTTCTTTTCTTGAATTATTTTTGGATCCTGATATTTGGTCACTTGCCTATTTCTTTCGATCTCATGCCACGTTTGAAACGTTGAGGAACCCGCCGGCTCATGGGACCCGCATGTCATCCTCTATGTACTACAAAAGTTCATTTTCTTGGTTTTTTTTCACCCTCTCGATTTTTGGCTATTTCCTATTTCTTTTGATCCCCGCCGCCTTTGAAAGTTGAGGACTCCGCTGCCTCATAGGTCCCACATGTCGACCTGTATGAACGATAAAGCTTTCCTTTCTTGGAGTTTTTTTTACCCCTAATTTCGGCTACTTTCTTTTTCTTTTGATCTCAAGCCGCATTTGAAACGTTGGGACAGCTGCTGCAAAATGGGACCCGCATGTCATCCTCTATGTACAATAAAAGTTTCTTTTCTTGGATTATGTTTCACCCTCTGATTTTTTGTCACTTGCATTTTTCTTTCGATCTCATGCCGCCTTTGAAAACATTGAGGAACCTGCTGGCTCATGGGACCCGCATGTCATCCTCTATGTACTATAAAATTTCTTTTCTTGGATTTTTTTCACCCTCTGATTTTTGGCTATTTCTTTTTTCTTTTGATCCCCTGCCGCCTTGGAAACGTTGACTAATCTGCTGGCTCATGGGACCCGCATGTCATCCTCTATGTCCATCAACTTTCTTTTCTTGGAGTTTTTTTACCCCCTAATTTCCTGCTACTTTCTTTTTCTTTTGATCTCAAGCCGCATTTGAAACGTTGGGACCGCCGTCGCAAAATGGGACCCGCATGCAATTCTCCATGTACAATAAAAGTTTCTTTTCTTGGATTATTTTTCACCCTCATTTTTGGTCACTTGCCTTTTTCTTTTGATCCCCTACCGCCTTGGAAACGTTGAGTAAGCTGCCGACTCATGGGACCCGCATGTCATCCTCTATGTACAATCAACTTTCTTTTTCTTTTGATCTCAAGCCGCATTTGAAACGTTGAGACCGCTGCTGCTAAATGGGACCCGCATGTCATCCTCTATGCACAATAAAGTTTCTTTTCTTGGATTATCTTTCGCTCCTGATATTTTGTCACTTGCATTTTGCTTTCGATCTCATGCCGCCTTTGAAACGTTGAGTAAGCTGCTGGCTCATGGGTCCCGCATGTCATCATCTACGAACAATAAAAGTTACCTTTCTTGGAATTATTTTTTACCCCTAATTTTTGGCTACTTCCTTTTTCTTTTGATACCCTGCCGCCTTTGAAACGTTGAGGATTCTGCTGGCTCATGGGTCCCACATGTCAGCCTCTATGAACAATAAACCTTTCCTTAATTGGAGTTATTTTGACCTCTAATTTCTGGCTATTTCGCCTTTTTAAAATCCTGTGTCGCCTTGGAAACGTTGAGAATGCTGCTGCCTCATGGGTCCCGCATGTCATCCTCTCAGAACGATAAATGTTTCTTTTTTTTGGATTTTTTTACCAACTAATTTTTTTTCCGATCCTCTGGCGTTGACGAGGGAATACCTCGGCAATGCCTACGTATTGTAGACTTGGGTTTCGGGAGAGAGCGACGATAGAGATTCCGGGAGCGAGATTAGGCACACGACGTACCCAGCTTCGGGTCCCCTCGGTGGAGGATCCCTACGTGCTGCTAGCAATCCAGTATATGATCATAGATGTGTTTACAGGGTGCCGCCGTAGACGGAGCTATGTTGTCTATCTATTGTCCCCTTATTTCGGGTGCCCTGGCTAGCTTTATATATGCAACCAGCCTAGGGTTTTACAAGAGTCCTAGTCGACTACTTCTTCGGGTTGCCTTGTTGGGTCTTCTCCATATTGGGCCGAGCCGATCCAGGTATACCAATAATGGGTACCCGAAGGGTATACCCATGTCAGTAGCCCCCGAGTGTCTAGGGAAGTCGAAGACTTGCGTAGAGACTCCAAGCATAATCATCTCCAAAGGCGAGGTCCATGTCGTAGATCATGTGTAGCATAAATGATGTCGACGTTTCTCGAAGTTATTTTTCTATCGGGTGCGCGACAGCGCTCCCGATGGGAGTAGCCCCCGAGTCTATGGGTAAGTGCTTGCACTTAGGCATAGACTCAAGTTGTACTACTCGATGAAGAACTTAACTATATTTCTGGAGGACTTGATGAAATCCATGTGCTCCCGATGGGAGTAGGCTACACTCGAGTCGTAGAATCGAGTTGAGTCTACAAACCTTGATTGTCATAGATGTTGTCGAAGTTATTTTTCTATCGGGTGCGCGACCAGCGCTCCCGATGGGAGTAGCCCCGAGGCTACAGCCAAGTGTTTGCACTTGGGTGTAGGCTCAACTTGCTTTTAATCGACACCACAATTTTTCCTCTTTCTTGTATCTTATCGGGAGGGTGAACAATACTCTCGATAAGAGTAGCCCCCGAGCCTATGGGCTCAAGTTGTACTACTCGATAAAGAACTTGGCGCAGCCCCTCTTTTTATCGACTCCAGACCGTTGCTATTTTTATTTGACATCCATATCTATATTGTACAGGGATAATGGTAATTGGGGCTAGTTCATCTGACGGATCAGGTACTAGTTAACTGCTCTAGTGGCAATCCGCAAAAACCTACTTCAAGATCACGTCCCTGGACATGATCCCGGGATACTGGTGCTAACTCGACATGTGCCGCTTAAGGTCTTACCATCTGTCGAGCCCCAGTCATGTTTTATCAGGTCCACAGCGCGTCCGCTGGGATATTTCTTCACATCTGTTGATGTGGAAAAAAGTAGCGAGCGCAGTCTTTGGCGATGCCACGCCACACGAGACGGACCCGGGGTCTTACCTTCGCAGAGTTTTGCGGCATTCGGAGATTATTCGCGACTTTGGCGCTCTGAGAATATTTTGTCAAGTGCCTTGTTCGGCTGATGCAATGACCCATTTTGCGGGTTCTTCTATTTTTCTCTCGGGCTTGATAAGACAGCCGAATATATTGGTTCTACTATATTGTCGGGTACATCACCGATACTCTTGCTTGGAACGATATGACGAGTCAATGAACCGAAGATTTGTCCACCTTTTTTTTTGGTTCCTCTTTGATGAAAATTTCATCGAGTTCCTCCTTCAGGAAAATTTCTTCGGGTCCTCTTTGAGGACAATTCTTCGGGTCGTCTTTGAAGATAATTTTTCGGGACCTGCTTGAAGATAATTTTTCGGGACCTCCTTGAAGATAATTTTTCGGGACCTCCTTGAAGATAATTCTTCGGGACCTCCTTGAAGATAATTCTTCGGGTCCTCCCTGAGGACAATTCTTCGGGTTCCTCCTTGAAGATAATTCTTCAGGTCCTCCCTGAGGACAATTCTTCGGGTTCCTCCTTCAGGAAAATTTCGTCGGGTTCTGTCCTTTCTTTTAGACAATTTCGTCGAGTTCTCCCTGTAGACAATTTCTTCGGGTTCTCTCTTATATACTTTGAAATCTGCTTTCTCCTGCACAAATAAACAAACCTTTTCTATCTTTTCCTTGACTCTCTTTTTCGCATGCGGTGTCAGATGCTCGGATTCGATGATATGTAAATTGAATATATGTCGCGCAGCCCCCGAGCGTCGGGTGCGACGAAAGTAAACGATAATTAACTTTGTACAAAATAAAGGAACACATAGCTTTTTGGACACGACGAAGTCGATGCATGATGAAGTCTTCGAGTGTAGATAAGAAATCTAGCCAAAGTAGAAATCACCCAATAGCAAAAATGGATGCCGCAAAATTGTTGATGAAGAAATAACCGAGCCCCCGAGCGTTGCTGAGGTGATGTCATGATTGTTGTGTCGCAGCTGTGACCCGTGGTGAAATCGTTGTCGAGCCCCCGAGCGTTAGGCGTGACGTCGAAATAAGTTGATGGAGTCGCGGCGTCATATTTGGTGAAGCCATTTAAGATGAAGCCATAGACAATAATATACGAAGATGAATCCCTGATGAAGTATTTGAGATAAATCCATATTGAAGATTACACCATTAAATATAGAGCATATATTGAAGATAAATCCGTCGATATCATAGAGGATGAATCGATTGGCCCGAAGAATCCAGTAATAATCATAGAAGATGAATTCGCTGATATCATAGAAGATGAATCCATTGATCCGAAGAAAATAAATCCAGTAATACCGTAGAAGATGAATCCATTGACCCGGAAACATATCGGGTAATATTGTATAGGAGTAAACCAGTAATATCCATATAGATGAATCCGAATAAATTCACCGACCCGAAAAATAAATCCAATGAAACCGAAGAAAATACATCCACTGAGCCGAAGAAATCCACTAAGCCCAATAATTTCACGAAGCCGGAGAAAATAATTCCACTTAACCGGAGAAAGATATATCCAGAGCCGAAGAAAAGAAATTCACCAAGTAACTGAATATATTTGTGATAACGAAGTAATGGTACAGCCCTTAGTGTTAAGTGAATTTTCTCTAATGATGTAATGATACAGCCCCCGAGTATACGGGTGTGGCGAAAATAAATAATAATTGACTCTTAGGAAAGGAACACTTAGCTTTATTGTTGGATGCGGCGAAGTCGAGGTGGAAGTAGGTCGTCCGGAAGATGGAGTCGATGTAGGCGCGCGACGCCTGGCCGGAAGTAGTCGATGAAGAAGGCAGCCGATGTGGCGGATCCAGGACGGGTGAGCCCCCGAGCGTGGTGGGGTGCGCGATGCCGAGTTCCCCGGACGTGTCGAATGCACAATGGCAAAAACAGGGTCGTCACAGCAAAGTGGTCGGAGCTTATTTCGATCTGCAGTTATATTGAATTGCAAAAAACTGCGCGCAAATAACAGTACGTGCCGAAAAAATATTTGACCAAATTTTTTGCAAATAGTAATAACTTGGAAATATAGCACCTGATAGTTTCTATGTCGGATGAAAGTTGGAAGCGAGTTGGTTTTGTTCGGCTGACGGACGAATCGCTGTTCTTTATACCCGATATTTTCGTGCTTTTTCACGCAGATTTGGTGGTCAGGATCTCCACATGAAGAAGAGCAACGAACTCAACTTGTTTTCTTGGAACTTGATCCAATCTATGTGCTAGCTTCTTTTCTATCTGGATCCTGAAACTATAATATTTGCAAATGTGGGTACACGTGACATGTATCCATGGTTAGATCCATAAATAAATCAGATGAGTAATAATTGATAAGAGAAAGCTAGATTAGCTGGACGTAAATCCCATCCATTGACGTAATCGTGATTTGCATAGAGAAAAGGACCCGATCGTTTGGTCATGCTTTGGCACTTCTTGTTGCGCCGACCCGGATTAAAGTCTGACTTCGTACGGCCGCAGCACGCGCGATGCTAGCTGCGTCTGCAATTCCTCTTCTTGAACGCAATCATCTACCTCTGCACGCAGCTTTGAAGGACTTGCTTGATTTGTCGATGATTGATCTGCGGGCTGAGCCTCTCGAAGAAGACGATCAGATGCGATCTGGCCACTGTTGTTGATGATGACGGATCTCGCCCGGATAACAAAATCCAGTCGCCGCAGATTCCCACAGACGGCGCCAATTGACGAGGGAATACCTCGGCAATGCCTACGTATTGTAGACTTGGGTTTCGGGAGAGAGCGACGATAGAGATTCCGGGAGCGAGATTAGGCACACGACATACCCAGCTTCGGGTCCCCTCGGTGGAGGATCCCTACGTGCTGCTAGCAATCCAGTATATGATCATAGATGTGTTTACAGGGTTCCGCCGTAGGCGGAGCTATGTTGTCTATCTATTGTCCCCTTATTTCGGGTGCCCTGGCTAGCTTTATATATGCAACCAGCCTAGGGTTTTACAAGAGTCCTAGTCGACTACTTCTTCGGGTTGCCTTGTTGGGTCTTCTCCATATTGGGCCGAGCCGATCCAGGTATACCAATAATGGGTACCCGAAGGGTATACCCATGTCAACGTCTTCTATATTGGGCCCGAGGAGCCGGGTATACTAATAATGGGTGCCGAAGGATATGCCCATGTCGGCATGCCTCCGTGCTCGGGTCATCACGCGGAACCAAGGGAGGGGAGAATTCGGGCATACCGGGGGGGTAACTTTGCCGGTCAATGGAGATCACGGGTCATCGTCGCCGGGGCCAGGCAGCGCCTTCCCGCTGCATCCCGCGGAAAGGACCGCGTGCCTGCTAGCAGTCGTGAGGCTTGCGGCGGGCGGTCGTCGATGGGGGTGGAGTGGTAGCAGGACGGCAGACGGACTATCGGCGGCTTCGAGCTCGATATGGAGTTGCTCGTTGGTAGAGAGAGGTGACGGGGAAGGATAGGGCTAATGGCCTTCCGGAATGGGAAGGGTTCTCTTGCTGCCATGGGAGCAGCATTGCCCGGCCGGGCGAAGTGGGGACTTGATTGTTCCCGATGTTTTCCGGATAGACGCGCGGGATGCGGTAAGGTGGGAACTAAATCCCTGTAACAAACCTCTAATCACGCGTGTGGGGTTTGCGGTGGCATTTTAAGTAAATAGTTAAAAATGTGACACCAGGGGCATACGCGACTTTCACCTTAATAAAGATTGGAGGTAGTGCGGGGTGGCATGTTGTTTAATTTTGGGCGTGAGGTATTATTGTCCATCCTGAAAATGTGACACCAGGCATTCACCGGTTGCTCTTAATAGTAGAGATTGGGCAATTGCGTGTATACGCTAACGTATTAGATCGCATGTTTTAGTTTTAGAAGTTAGAGTCTTATCTCGTGCACGCAGTTTGGTGCACGCCCACACTAGAAAAGTCCGGCTGGACCATAAATATGTAACCTGAGGGTTTATGGAATAAACAGCAGCCAGCGATTCAACCACAAGCAAATCTCGAGGCGCATCGCCAGCTCATACGTCCTGAGGAGTGTCTCTGCCGGTAAGCATCATGCGCCTAGATCGCATCTTGCGTCTAGGCGGCCTAGCCTACCTACGTTGTTCATGCGTTGCTAGCTGTGAAGCCTTTTTGATGGCGAGCAACGTAGTTATCTTAGACATGTTAGGGTTAGCATTGTTCTTCATGTTGCATGCTTTCGTAGTGCAACCCTTGCATGTCTAGCCGCCCTTCGCCTATCTTAGGCGTAGAGTGGCACTACCCATGATCATAGTTTAGTAGATCGATCCGTTGCGATTGCTCCTTGTTCTACAAGGATTAGTTTTAATATACGCAATAGTTAGGCCTTACGAAGGGTCGGAGGATCCGGCAGCGTGTAGGGTGGCGTTCGCTAGTCCTAGAACGGATGTTCCGGGGATCAACCTCGTGTTGGTTTTAGGCCACATGTCTGGGATCGGACTTACCGGTCACCGTGCTTGCGACGTGAGGCCCAGTCTGTGAGTAGGATGATCCGATTATGCGGTGAAAACCCTAAATCGTCGTAGATCTCATTAGCTTTACCTTGATCAAGCGGGACCACCATATATTCGGACACCTGTGCCGAATCATGGGTGGATCGGCTCTCTGAGCCGATTCACGGGATAGCTTTGAGCCGATCGAGGCTCGTATTGCGTTTGCGTGTGTGCCCTAACGAGGAAACTAAAGCGAGCATCATCCACACCTTCACGACCGGGTATGAGGTCAGGTCGCGCATACGCCCAGCACCGGTAGCGTGCGGCCAGGCGACGAGGCTTTGCGGGCGTCAGCTACGGAGGACTGAGGGCCAGCCGCTTGACCCTAGTTGTTCCCGGCTCTCTGATGTTGCCCGTCTCTGCCCGCCGGGGGGTTTACGCGTCCAGCATTACATGCCTTGCCCGGTGGGACAGTCGACCCGACATCCCGACCTTCGCCATCTCTACATCCGAGATGGCGGAAAGCTTCACTCCCGGTCAAGTACGCGGATCGCGCAGTGAGGCTCAGAAGAAGCATGGCGAGATCATGAGGCAACCCTCGGCTTGAGCCAGACTCATCGAAGCCAACTTCCACCGAACCCGCTCCCATGGCGTCGGGTGGAAGGGTTTCCACTGCCTGAAGGCGCGCTCGATGGAGTGGACACGTCCGCCCGTCAGAGAAGAAGCGCACCGGAGTCGGCTACGGCGGAGATCAACCACATGGTGGCTCATTCGCTGCACCGCCCTACTCCGCGAGCCTGGTGAACACTTTGGAGCGTGTCGCTCTGCAAGCGTCGAATCCCAGGAAATCATGAGCCACCCGAGTGCTCTCCGTCGCGGACCGGCTACGGGGACTTTCAAAGGGAGAGATGCCGCTCGACCGGCCGTTGCGCATGGGCAGCACCGGAACTACCGAGCCCATCGGCATACGTCGTCTACAGGATTGAGTGGGCGGTGCCCGTGACTACCAATTCCTACACTAGGCACGCCTAAGGAGATCCCGCGCGGACTACTGCGTGCGCATACGTGCCCGAGGCGCAGCGCACGGGCACTCTCGAACCCAGGCTGCAGCGATCGGGGGCCTACGGCGACGCGGAGGAGCGTCGGAGCCCGATCCTGAAAAGAAGCAAATCGTGGGCGTCTGCATGCGCCACTCACAGACGAACCTCCCAGGCCCAGCTCCCTGCGGTCGGCCCAGAGCCAGGAAAAGCAAGCATGGCTGGTTAGGAGTATGCCGCCGAAGCGAATCTTCGGGGTTCGACACCTTCGGCCATCGCAGCGGATCCAGGTTTGTGCGAGTGCTGAAAGATCGGTTCGGCATGATGCACGAAAAGGAGAACGTTCGGCTACACCAAGCCCGTACCCCAACGAGCTCCTGAGGCTGAGTCCAGCTGCCACCCAAATACTCGGCTCCACAGGACTTCACAAAGTTTAGTGGATCGAATGGGTCAGCTCCGTGAGCATGTGAGCCGATATTTGGAACAGTAGGCACAGTCTCAGCGTCCGAATGGAGTTACGCGTGAGTTGCTATACGATCCCTCACGGGATCGGCTTCGGGTGGTACACGTCGCGCCCGCAGAACTCCATCCAAACTTAGGCGATTGGAAAAACGATTCCGCAAGCGGTATCACTCGGTAGCTTCAGGTAGTTTTTTGCCGATCTAGCGCAAGTCCTGACTGACGCAGGGGAAACCGGTGGCGAATACGTCCGGCTAACCGGAGACCATTAGGAACCCCGTGCTTTTCGGCTCGTATAAGCGAAAAAGCGATCGAGTTGGCGGTGGTGGAGTCTCTCGTCATCAATCAAAGGACGTGGCCTCCCCAGCGGGCCACCTTCGATGCTTACCACACGGTGCGGCCGCGGCAGACGAGCGCCACCAGAGATGTTTACCGGGACAAATTCAAGCGGGTGGTGACTATGGTTGAAGCGGGCTGAAGATGAAGGTGCCATGGGAGATCGGGGTAGCGGTGGCTGAATGGACTCGACGCCGGGCCCCGTGACACAAATGGGTGAAGCCACAAGGCCCTCACGGAGTTCGACGGCGTGACCAAAGCGGCGGATCTTTGATCTCTTGCTCACGAGGAGAAGCATATAAAGGTACCGAAGGCCACAAGTTCCCCACGGTGCAAGAGGCGAACGAGGAAGCCATGCGCAAATGGCATACGTTCTCCCACACCACCAACATTGCGGGGTGTGGCGGCGGCACATCCAAGCGGCGATCGAAACGGGCGTCTAATTTTCCTTGATACGCCATGAAGGTCGTGCACACACCCCTTCCCGCTGGTGAACATGGTGGAGTATGCTTGCCATGGAGGTGCCACGACCCGGGTTTCTGTGCAATATCAACATGGTAGATCTTGGGCACCACGCTGGCAGGATGGAGATAGACGAGCAGTTTACTCTCATACTTGCCAAGATCACGGAGAAGGCGCTCCACGCGATCGGCTCCGCCAAGGCGCAGGCCGCTACGTCCACGAGAGAGAAGTGAAGAACATAAGATATCGTGACCTCTCTCACGATCACCTCCTCAACAAGTATGTGTCGGTGCGACCGACGCCACCGGTCCAGCGACGATGATGAAGAAGTTAAGTACGCCGGGCTCGAAGACATCGTCAGCGGAATCGCGATGAGGAGAGCACGGCGTTGTGCCAAAGGAAGGCAAGGGAGCAAGACGACGGGGACAGATGCCCAGGATTGTGCGCAGCCGAACGCTGGCGGGATTCGGGAATGAGCCGATTGCCAACAATTGGCAATTGCCGAGAATGCAGCCTAGGAAGAAGAAGGAGGCAGCCAACGTGTCCGTGTTCGAGCGCTTAGGACCTCTCATCTGAGCAAGCGAGTGAGTCCCTCGTTTGGAAGATCAGGTCGAGAGGACGAGGAAGAAGAAACCAGTGCACGAGGCCAAGGTGGTGCCACAGCGGACAGCCGTTCAAGCGGGGATTCAACGGTGCGCGGCCTGGAAAGAAGCCGAGAGGTTATACTTACGCCCATTGAGAAGGCAAGGCGATCGCAGGTAGGGATTCGGCGGAACCCTGGATGAAGAGGTCGTCCACGGAAAATGGAGTGGCGCCCCAAGCAAAGGAAAGCCGATGATGAAACATCAGTGCAGCCCTCGCTTTAGCAAAGTGCTCGTTCTTAAGATAAATTATCCCACGGTTACGAAACATCCAAGGTGGACGACGGCAAAGCGCACCAGCATGATAAATCGGTGGGCTGGTTCGGTCTGAAACTGCGAAGCAAGAGCACATCAATGAGCAAGCGTGGCGGCCCCAGTCACATTCAGGCCCAAAAATTTATAGAAAGACTTACAAAACCTTGGCCAGAGCAAGCAACCGTGGGCCGATTCAGCAATCGGCCAAGGTATCTCACCATCCGGCCACGCACAGGTTCGACATGTTATCCTACGAGCCGATATCATCAATTCTCTTGGCCAGCCCTCGGCTCAAGAGCTCAGTGGATAGAACACGAGGATATGCAATGGAGGCGTCTCATCTTTTGGTGATGAGTATTGGGTATGAGGACGATGCTAGTCGGCCGTAAAAATAAAAATCTGAAAATTAGAAATTTTTGAAAGAGCACGGCCGATGCAGCGGACATCGACTTAAGGATATAAGCGGTGCGTGACGCCGACTCCAAGAGAAATAAGAACTCGGATCTTCTCTTCAAGGACAAGGCCAAGGCAGCACAGCGTGCGAATCGAGTCAAGGATGGAGCATATCGGAGTCCACCAAGGAAAGGAGCCGATCTAGCGCGGCGGGAAGAGCTGAAGAGAGCTCGGGGGCAGCTCACCTTGAAGGTTCTACGCAGGGCTACGTCATGAGTTAAGGCTCATGTTCGGCACATGTGATTCTCCCTTAACAAGGCTCGGGGGCGGCTACGCCCTGGGTCATTGCTCTAAAGTGGTTGGTTGGAATGGGCTAGCCTACTTGTTTCTAAGCGGTTTGGAGAGCGGTGTTACGTACGAGTCATCGGTTTGAGCATCAAGACGGTTCCCAGGGCTCTTTTAAAGTCGGCGCTCAAAGAATCAAGTCGCCCGGCTTGCCAAGATCGGTTGTGTCATCGTCATCGTGACAAATGGCTTGGAGGGATGGCTAAATTGGCCACGTCATGATTATGCGGAAACGATGCATTACCATCGAGTCACTAAGCATGGATTAGGCCAACGGTCGGCAAACTCAGCATGAAAATCGGCGAAATCAGAAAGCTAAGGGAATTCTTCATTAATATGAGGGATTTCTTACAATGGGAAGCGGGTGCTCAGGAGAGAACAAAGAAGGGTCTATTGACCAATGCACTTTCTTGCTAGGCCTATACTAGTAGATCACAATCTACGTTGCCATCCTTTGCCCTCATATCGTCATCCTCCCGGAACTCTCATCGCTTCTTGTAGATGGGCTCTCGTACTTCTCCCAGCCCAGCCCTCCCACGAGGCTCGTCCCCGTCTTCGTCGTCCGCTGCTGTCGTCGTCCCACCACATGCGGAGCGCTTGGCGCGGGTAGCCCTCGAGGAGTCGTCGTCGTCCTCCTCCTCCTCTTCCTCCTCCTCCACCCCTCGGGGAAGTGAAGTCATCCCGGGAGAAAGCGTCGTCATCGCTCTCCTCCTCAGGTGCCCGTCGGCGAAACGGAGGTCGCTCTCCCACGTCCCGTCGGAGGCGGGAGTCGTCCTGGACCGAGATGGAGAAGTCATGGATGACTCCTCCCGGCCGCAATGGCGCGACGGGTGTTGGCCGCATGGACCTCACGGGTTGTACTCCGAGCGTCGGCTCACGGGACATGGAGGGAGCGCTGGAAGGATCGTGGAAGCGGAGGAAGAAGACATGATGGCGCAGGAGGGCTTTGGACTGCTAATGCGAGGAGATGCGAGAAGCGGAAGCATTCCTTAGCGGTTAAATAAAAGGGGATATATAGTGGAAATTCAATGGCACGGCAGTTTCGAGGAAGTGGTGCTTGAAAGAAGAAAAAGGCTGGGAGTCACGGAGAAGTTGAAGGCAAGTCATCATGGTGGCGGATATTACGGCGGTTATTTTGCCACGACATGACCAGCGAAGAGAGCGTAATGATTTTGGAAATATGCATTTCCAAAACCAGGGGGGGCATGATGTTATCACCAGGGTGACCAAGTCGGAGGTGGGCCGCGATCAAGATGGGCTTGAAGATATATATATAGAAGGAATACGTGGATCGGCCTTTTATACCAAATTCGGGCTTAATTGCCCGTGTATACGCCTTTTGTTGCTCTGGTATTGTAATGCCATGCCCCATTCAGATGATGCACGCTCCCAGCATTTGGAATTTTATTGTGCACCAGTTAGTAGAACAACTCACTATAAGTGCTTGCTCAGTACCATCATTTTAAGATGCATTGTGGCACAACATACCAATTTATGCTTATACATTGATTGTTCTCTTAATGGCTGCATGCCTATATGCTTGAGATTAAAGGGATTCATCGTTAATCTCCAGTAAGTTGATACTACCAATCACTCTTTCTGTATATACCGAAAATATATTTTCTTGAGTTTCATTTCAATGTATAAAGCGTGCATCCAGTGATCCAGGTTTAAAATTCAGCTCTATTTTCTCCCTTTTATCTATTTTACTTTTAAGCTTGGAGGATGGGCGACCACGCGCATCAGCCATGGTGCCACTTGCCGTCGTTTGTTTGTCTTACCCTCCACCTGAGCTCTTTTCATTTCGTCCTATTTTAGTTCTTATTTCTCGTGGATGATGCTGCATTTATGTACCAGATTATTCAGTGCATATCCTAATTTTTTTTAGTGAATTGGGCCTATTTTGTAGTTTGGCACAGGGTCCCAAAATTTGCCGGCTCGGCTGTTTGTACCGCTGTTGTTTGTTCTTGCAGTATGCTTTTAGTGATTATGATGGACTGGTAATGTTTGTACTCATGTGTAGGTTGGGCTACTCGGAGTCACTAAATCTTGCCATGGTCGCTCCTAGGGTAAAGCATTCTATCCGGAATCATTTCTTCGGTATACGTCATTATTGAATATTCTCCTGACCTACCATTAAGAAATGTGTTGTGTGTAGCCATGCCTCCTTCCGACCTCTCGTGTACATACATTTTTCTCCAATTGCTTGTTTGTTCGAATGGTGCATATTTTTAATAATAATCAAGAGAAGCTGGTTTAATTGTATGCATTAGGCAAGTTCTGCCCTCGAGGTCATAGCCAACTACTAAAAATAAATAATTATTTTTGTTGAGGAAGCCATTGAAAATATTGGCGACACATTTCAGTTAGTACAAACTCTTTTGTTATTGGAACCTTTCTACTGAATATCAAGGCAACAAGAGTATTTGATAAGAGATTTATTGTGTTTCTTACAACTTTTCTTGTGAATCTTTAATGGTACCTATTATCTTGGGCAACCGCCATTAGATGTGTTTCAGGCATGTTTTCCAAAATAAGAATACATGCCATTTAATTTTGCTTTGTTCTGTTGGTAAACTTGAGCACAGGCATATGACTCCACTTGTGGACTGGTTGCTACAATTCAAATACTTTGGCTTGTTATGCCTTCTCTTTACATAAGGTCCTATTTCTGGAGAGCATACACTATCTACTTCTTTAGGCGCTGATTGATGTTTCCTAGAAATAGACAGTGCCTTTATTTTTTACGTAACTGGAATATGTAGTAAGTACCAGACCGAAAGGTGTTGTGAGGCTTTGTAGATGGTTTAGACTTCCGCATTGGAATCGCTTTGTTCAAGCATGCCCAAACTTTTTGTGTAGCTCCCTGTCTGCTTAGTGGGGTCTAGAGGGCGGAGGGAAAATATGCATAGAGAAAACTAACTAAAACAAACAAGTGAATTAAACTTGTGTAATAGATTAAGTCTGTGTATCCATGTTTTCACTTCAGATAGAAGAGAACACCTTCAGAAATCACCCCAGCTACTATAGATTTGTAAAGTGGTAGAAGCTTATGTACATTGCTGCGGTTTGTTAGTCGGGAACCACAACTCCGACCATGATTTACCCCTGTTCCCCTCTTTGTCCCCCTCCTCCTTGAGAGCTCCCTCCGTTGCCCCGGCTCCTCCCCAACTCCGGCGGCCTTGCTGACCGGAGTAGGTGGGGGAGAGGAGGTTGGCCTCCTCCTCCTCCTATGTACATCTAAAGTTCCTTTCCTTGGTCGGGGTTATATTATACTTTACCCATGTGGAGTTTTGGCTTTATGCCATGGAGATGTGGATCCTTAGCTCCTACGTGAGGTGCCGGGAGGCGTTGGGTGTGCTCTCCGGGACTCCGGTCGGCTGCCATGGAGGGAGCTTCCTGATTTGGAGAAATCTGGTGGCATCTCTTCAAATAATCGCGCTAAGATCCGAGGTGATGGTATGCGGGGCTGTTTATTGAAGCCGGCACTTCTCCTTCCTCCGGCCGGCCGTGGAGGTGAGGGGAGATGTGGAGGTGTCGATTTGCTTAGTTTCCAGGCTTGCTGCTGGGCGAATCTTTTTTGGGGGAGCAGCGAAGGTTCTTTCTGGAGTGTATTCGCGGTAGCCCTTGGTTTGTTGCTGTCTTTGATGGTCGTAGGGCGACCACTCCCTCCTCTGTCGGTGGCTACGGCGGCTATGGTTTCTTTTGGCCAACGACAGAAGGCGAACAACCTCTAGGCTTCAATGCCAGGAAGGAGGCTTCTTTCTCCAGTAAAGCGAGCTCCCTCCACCCTGTCCCAAGTGGTTTCGTTCCCGGCAACGAGGCGGTTGACTATGTTGTGATGCTGCGACGCGGTGGAGAAGGAGCTGGACCTGATGGCTTTTCTTGTTTTAGATATGGGGTCTTTTCTGCAAAACGTGAGGACATGTTTGTATTTTCCTATTTCTTCTTGGTCTCTGGTGTAAAATGCAACTCCACCGGCGATATGGAATGAATGCTTCTTGGTCCAAAATAAAATGTTAGTACGAAGATAAAACATAATAGACTTGAAAACTATCCCAGGTAATGTGTTTCTAAAGTAGTAGTAGTATCTTATGCAGATAGATACAGTGTGATGGTTGAACACTTCTATTTCTACTTGATTATGTTCTTACCGAATTCATTAATTTTTAGTTTTGGAGTCCAAGTATAGGATACTTGAAATCTTGTTAAGCACACGCATGCCCTTATAGCAAGGTTAATAGTTCTAGCTTTTTTTAGTCAGTATGTATGTTCTATTTTCTCATTGGTATATTTGATTGTAGTTCTTTTTGTATTTATTTGATAGGATTAATGTCGGAGGAATCGACGGTAATGATATATAGTGATCTTGGTACGCAAGTATGATCAGGACCACTGTGTGTGGCCCGCGCATTTGTTCTTTGCTTCTTAGTGATGATACTGGTGTATTTTTATTGAAGAAAATGACACTACTTCATCATATATACTTATTGTATGTGTTGGTGGCACCCAAAAAAACATTGATATTTATACAAATTTATTTCTCTTTGCTATGAACACATGGTTGGATGCAACAAATGTTGCTCCTATATTGTACATGTGTTATCTGTAGACAGCTTGAAAGTTTTAATTTTCTTTTATAATTTTTTTTCTTATACAGACTTAAGGGCTCTCAAAGCATACTGAATTCTTAGACAACTAAATAGACATCAGCCGATTAAGACTTATATTTTTTATTTTCTTTTAAAAAGTTTGCCTATACAGGCTTAAATACCTACTGA
Organism: Lolium rigidum; assembly: GCF_022539505.1. NCBI lineage: Eukaryota > Viridiplantae > Streptophyta > Magnoliopsida > Poales > Poaceae > Lolium > Lolium rigidum. The sequence continues at coordinate 216,003,776 of NC_061508.1, read as the reverse complement.
ATTCTTGAATAACTAAACACACATAAGCAGCATAATATTTATAATATTTATGTTTACAATACTGGCATGCATTTCCTGTGCGCCGGCGCGCACCGGGTCATCTAGTAAACAAGTGCTAGCTGGCCTGACGACGATGGCATTCCTGGTCGCTGTTCCACTTCCGGGACCTCCTATCCTCCGTCGTCTCCACTTCACCACCACCACCACCACACGTGCCTCCGCGGCAAAAACCGACCCCCTCCCGGAGGAGCTTCAGCTCGTCGCCGACCTCCGCACCCCGCACAACCACATCCGCGTTGCCGACGTCTCCCGTCGCGCCACCGGGCATCCCCTCGCCGGCGCCCGCCTCCTCCTCCTCGACGGCCCCGGCAACATCCACTCCGTCTCCTTCCCTCGCTGCCCGCTCACCCGGACCTACCTGGACGTCTTCGCCGCGCTCCCGCCGCTCCTCCCGCGCCCATCCCTCGCCGTCCTTGGCTTCGGCGCAGGCTCCGCCGCCCGCGCCCTCCTCCACTTCTACCCGGACCTGTCCGTCCACGGCTGGGAGCTCGACCCCTCCGTCATCGCCGTCGCGCGGGACTTCTTCGGCCTCGCCGACCTCGAGAAGAGCCACGCCGACAGGCTGCTCGTCCACGTCGGCGACGCGCTGGAGGTCGAGGCCGTGCCGGGAGGCTTCGGCGGCGTGCTGGTGGATCTGTTCGCCAACGGAAGCGTGCTGCCGGAGCTCCAGGAAGCTGCCACTTGGCGCCGGATAGGCGGGATGGTGGCGCGCGGAGGGACGGTCATGGTGAACTGCGGCGGGGGCTGCGTGGAGGCGGAGGAGGAGGGGAGGGACGGCGAGGCCGTGAAGGATGCGACGCTGCGGGCGATGGCTGCAGCGTTCGGGGACGGGATGGTGGCCATGATGGATGTGGATGAAAGCTGGGTCGCCGTGACCGGGCCGGCAGTGGGCGCGCCAGAGGAGGCCGCTGCGGCGTGGAAGGCTCGGTTGCCGCCGCAGCTGCGCCAGTATGTTGATGTGTGGAGGCCATACAATGGCAACAGATGAAGGACATTAGTGGAGTTCCTGATCCTGCTTCAAATTCTAGAGCGTGTAAAATGTTTCCCTGCAAGAAGTATCAATCAAACTGCAGATGGTTGCATTTCGATTCGCAGTATTTACAGAAAAAAGTCTTCGTTTATTGGGAAAGAATCAATATACAGGATTTACACTGAACTTCACAGAAAGAGACATGACATATCATCTTCAAAACTACTGATGGATGGCCATTTTTGCAAATGCAGGCGTCCAATATACTCCTTGAGATAGAAAAACAAAGATAAAAAGACAGATGAATTTCATCAGCATGTCATATTAAAAACAAGGCCGGTGTCCTATGAATTCATAAATCTCTCATCTGATTATCTTACAGACTGCATCATTTAAATTGAGTGGTGTTCCAAAAGGATTGTGTTAGGCGAAAACCATCTGTATATATATACGTAGGTCGTGCAAGGTTATCCTTGAAACGATATCAGTTACCACAAAGTCTAGCTAGCTAGCATCACGATACATGTGTTTCTTAATTTCTTTCTGATGCCCTTTTACATGAGACGGATGGCGGCAAGAAAAGTACCCATGGAGTATAATTTTCCATGAAGTGAACATCTTACTAACTCACTCCGGGAGGCAACTTACTAACAAGCTCCAGATGTGTGCTCCCTCCCAGAGGCCAATCCATTCCATCCGTCAGAAGCTTCAGAAGAATTGCTTATCAGGTCTTAAATGGCAATTTGGAAAGGAAACAAAGGGCAAGAATATGCCTATCAGGTGTTAAATGGCAATTTGGAAAGGAAACAAAGGGCAAGAATATGCCTATCAGGTGTTAAATGGCAATTTGGAAAGGAAACAAAGGGCAAGAATATGCCTATCAGGTGTTAAACCATCAATCTCCAAAGTCCACACGAACTTGATTTTACCAGAGTTGGCCAGGAAAAGAAGACTTCATTCAATCGGACAAAATCATGAAGATGTAAAAAAAAAGACCATGGCCTATCAGCATTTCACTCTGCCAAACACCAGCCATGTCCGGGCCGGCGGTGGGCGCGTCAGAGGAGACCGCTGCGGCGTGGAAGGCTAGTCTGCCGCCACAGCTGCGCCAGTATGTTGATGTGTGGAGGCCATACAATGGCAACAAATGAAGGATTCTAGTAGTAGAGTTCCTGAATCCTGATCCTGCTTCAAATTTCAGAGCGTGTAAAATGTTTCCCTGCAAGAAGTATCAATCAAACTGCAGATGGTTGCATTTCGATTCAGAGAGGATTTCACTGAACTTCAGAAAGACACATGACATATCATCTTCAAAACTACTGATGGATGGCCATTTTTGCAAATGCAGGCGTCCAATATACTCCTTGAGATAGAAAAACATAGAGAAAAAAGATGGATGAATTTCATCAGCATGTCATATTAAAAATAGGGGCTGTGTCCTATGAATTCATCAATCTCTCATCTTAATATCTTACAGACTGCATCATTTCTTTAGGTCGTGCAAGGTTAACCTTGAAACGATATCAGTTAGAACACAAAGTCTAGCTAGCTAGCATCACGAATTCACGATACGTGTGTTTCTTAATTTCTTTCTGATGCTCGTTTACATGAGACGGCTGGCAGCAAGAAAAGTATAATTTTCCATGAAGTGACATCTTACTAACACACTCCGGGAGGCAACTTACTAACAAGCTCCAGATATGTGTTTCCCTTCCAGAGGCCAATCCATTGCATTCGTCAGAAGCTTCAGAAGAATTGCTTATCAGGTGTTAAATGGCAATTTGGAAAGGAAACAAAGGGAAAGAATATGCCTATCAGGTGTTAAACCATCAATCTCCAAAGTCCACACGAACTTGATTTTACCGGAGTTGGCCAAGAAAAAAAGACTTCATTCAATCGGAAAAAATCATAAAGATGTAAAAAAGATAAGACCATGGCCTATCAGCAATTCACTCTGTGAAACACCAGGCATGTGTAAATCACAAAAGCAAAGATGGAAGGGATATTATGGTATGGAAATCAACTGCACGAACTTAAGCAAAAGTTGCATCATACATATGACTGAACTTCTCTCATGAATTTTGCTTATATAGACCGGTATCTCACGGCTTAGGGAATAAGAAGACTAGCAGGATCACCAGTTAACTGGTACATGACAAAAGTGTTCGGTTTGTAACAGGGCCATTGAGGCTACAATAGTTCATACAGAGTTCATAGAAGCTTCAACTCGAATATTCATACAGTAATCTAAATTACCAAATATGAGGTAGCAAATAAAGCTAGTCTTCAACAAGAAAATAATGGACATATGACCAATCTTAGAAACAAGCGGAAAATGATGTTTCACTTACATTGCACAGCCGGTTACGGCCTTACTGGAAAGCATGTACATGACAGTTTTGTGAATCACTTCAGTTGGGTCTTTTTCCATAAACAATGAGGATGGAATTTCTTTCCATCAGTCAGTTATCGACAAATAGGATAGCAGCTTCTTTACCAGGTCAACCTATCCTCTTATCCCCATCTGGTTCTTGAGACTTCTCTCCTTCAGATGGCCAATGTACCTATTGGAAATGCACATAATAGGAAAAAAAATAACAATAATACAAACAAGGTATTCAGCAGCATTTGCTAGAATTACTAACCCGGCATGCCAGTAGTATATTTTATCAGTCCTTTTTCTTCCTGTAACACTGATATCTTGTACATTGAGTACAATGCACATGTGTCCATTTTCCACATGAGGTGCATAAATTGGCTTTTTCCCTGCCCTGAAGCACAACAGCTATTTGGGAATTGGGATGCCAACCGTCCAAGCACCTATCACATTTGCAAAAATAGCTTACTGCATAACCATTTTCCACGAAGAATTCCTTATAGTTGAACTAGCAAAAGAAACCTGGTCTGACCCTTTGCATCATACACACACCATCACAGCCCCTCTAATTGAATCTTTTAAAACCTTTTTTTTCTTTCGAGAAAACGCAAAGGACTCTTTGCGTTTCATTTCATTGAAAAGATAGAAGAAGTTTACAAGCCTCCTAGGAGGTGTTACAGGGGTTTATTACAGCTAGGAAATTAGTGCACATCCCAGGTCGTTGGAAGCACGTCTCTCAGTCCCTTAGCACCAGCTGTAGCCCAGGCCGCCGCTTCGTCTTTGATGGTAGCACATAGGCTGCGGATGGAGGGCTGCTGTCCATCGAAAACGCAGCTGTTGCGGTGTTTCCAGATCATCCAGGGCACCATCAGGGTTATGGTTGCAAGTCCTTTGCGCATTGGTTTGGGGGTGTGTTGCCTTGCCACGATCCACCATTCGTTTAGGGATGCGTCGTCCTGCGGCGGCCTGCAGGACATGCGTAGCCAAGATAGTATCTCATGCCAAATCTGCCGCGAATTTTAAAACCTACAAGGTGCTTTATTCAAATTTCGAAAAAGAAGCATGTCAGTTCCACTGTGCTAGACTGCCACAGCCCCACATATTTGTACAGCAGGTTCAAAAATTGCATTAGCATAAATCCAAATTATAGGATGATGCAGAAAAAAATATACTTAAGAAAATATGTCGTTGTAACATACAAAAAATGTAAAAAAAATGTAGTTGTAACAAATAAACATCAGAAATAACAGCTTAACTTTTTGAACCTTTCCGTTACATGTTGCTAAATGTGTTCTGTAGGTTCAGTATTGGAGTAAGTGCAGTAGCAGCAATCATAAAAATGCCTAGCAAAGGCAGGTCAACTTGTCACCAATGTCTTAAATCACCTTCACTCCTTCACAGATCTAGAATTTTAGAACCTAGGAGAAAATTAGTAGCCTACTAGGTGGTAATGCACGGGTGCTGGTTGCAAAATCACAATCTATATAACCAGCATGATGGTATGAGCAAGAGCAATCAGGGATGTCAATCAGCACCAATAATCTGAGGAAAAAAACTATTACCAATCAGGGCTGCATATTATCCTTCAATGACTCGTGGAGCACACTATTACCCCATCGATGATCTTCTGCAATGCTGCAGCTGCTTCATTTTCTGAAGAAAAGATGGAAGGGATATTATGGTATGGAAATCCACATCACAAACTTAAGCAAAACATAAGTTGCTCGCACATAAGACTAAACTTCTCTCGTGGAATTTTCTTATATATATTGGTATCTCACGGCTTAGGGAATAAGAAGAGATTAGGTTGATCACCAGTTAGCTGGTGCATGACAAAAGCGTTCAGTTTGTCGATTTGTAACAGGGTCATTGTTGTTACAATAGTTCATACAGAGTTCATAAAAGCTTCAACTTCAATATAGATCAAACCATGCAGGAGAAGTGCATGTGATTTTATTAACCAATGACAAAGCCCAAAGGCTAGAGTACACGACCAAGCACAAGCAACCAAAAAAAAACGAAAACTGAACAACACTGAAGAACTAGTGGCCTGCCGCTCCAGCGACACATGATGCACGACCTTCAACTCGAATGTGCATACAGTAATCTGGTCTTCAACAAGAAAAAACAATGAACCTATGACCGATCCTTGAAACAAACAGAAGATGAAGTTTCACTTGCATCACGTAGCTTTGGGAATTACATCAGTTGGGTGTTTTTCCATGTGGTCCATGAGCCTTCTTTCCTTCAGATGGCCAATGTACCTATTGAAAAATGCACATAACAGAACGAAATTAACAATAGTACCAAACAAGGTATTCAACAGTATTTGCTAGAATTACTAACCCCTGTCTGCCAGTAGTAAACTTTATCAGTCATTTTTTCTGTCTGCAACACTGGTATCTTTTGCATTGAGTACATAGGTTGGCTTGCTGTTGCCCTAAAGCACAAATGCTATTTGGGATGCCAAATGTCCAAGCACCTACAACATTTGCAAAATAACTTACTTGCATAACCACTTCCCTTCAGTAAATCCTTACAGTTGAAGAAGTAAAAGAATCCTAGTGCTAGACTGCCACAACTCCACATATTGGGACCAGGGGTTCAAAAATCACATTTACATCCAAATTATAGGATGGATGCAGAAGAAGAAAAAACAATTAAGGATTTTCATTGCAAACTTCTTTTGTTTCCAGGGAAGAGACGAATAGATGCAGCTTCTTTGACTCAATCAAATATGATTACAGAAAAATTACGATTGATCAACAACTATATAAAATAATATGTTGTTGTAACAAATAATAATCGGAAATAGTAGCTTCACTTTTTGAGCCGGTCCGATACATGTTGCTAAATAGTATGTTTTGCAGGTTCAGTGGTGGAGTGAGTGCGCTAACAGCAATCACAAAAATGCCTAGTGAAGGCAGGTCAACTGTCACCAATGTCTCAAATCACCTTTAGCATGCCAGAGATCACAATTTATTTAGACATATTCAAAATTTTGCAACCTAGGAAGAAAACCAAGGGATGATGATGGGTGCTGGTTGTAGTTGTACCTTCGAAAATCTCAATCTACAAATATAACCAGCATGATAGTATGAGCAATCAGGGATGGCAGCAACAACTATAATCCTAGGAAAAGAACTGCACCGAGTGCTGTATATTATCCTTCAATAACTTTGTGCACATGATTACCTCATTGCTCATATTCCCCGATGCTGCAGCTGCTTCATTTTCGTAAGAAAACTTGACACGGGATAGCTTATAACTTCCACTGTCACACACAGGCATCAATTGAGAGGATAATATCCGAAGGACAAACATCACAGATCAACCACCAAAAATATCTAGAACAGATGTGTTACTACATTCAATAGTGCAACCTTGGGGGCAATTTCATTGGTGTCATAGGACAGATCTGCAACTCAAGTCAGTGGACCAAACAGCAGGGCATCAAAAAAATCCGGAGCCATACATCAGTCTACACTACGCTAGTTGAATGTTGAGACAAATTCCTCCTAAGATATACAAGGAGTTAACAATGAAGGCGATATTCCCTCATCAGAATAATGCACTGCGACTGCAATCAGCAAGCAAGACGGGATGATTCGCAATCTAGCAGGAAACCCATCTTCCTAACTAGATTCACAAATTCCAAACGTAGCCAGGGAACCCATGAGCCCTTATTGAACAGAGAAGAGGTTCAAGTCCGAGCATCAAACAAATAAAGCATAAACTAAACACAAGACCAGAAAGGGATACACGAAATCGGACCTCCGACGAACAAATTGGAGACAGTGCGGGGCTTCGATTCAGCAGCTTCACGAATGGAACAGCATGGGGCGCCACTTTTGTTTCACTAATTAAACATCGTTCAGAAACCCTAGATATAATCCCCAAATCCTCTGATGCATCCCACCTACCCCAAATCAGATCTCCCCTATAACATTTCGCGATTGGCACCCCGCTGAACCAAATTAATTAGGGAATACCCATGAGAAGTAACAAGGAGAAAACAGAGCCAAGAAGTTGCATAGGGGCATCAAGATCTACTAGATCCAAACAAGTATGAGCAGCAACATTTCGCATAGACTACATTCAAACTAAAGGTTGACACAGCAAAGCAAGATTGAAAAGTTTGGGCATCCATTAGCAAGAACTCGATACCAAATCACAACCAGTAGTTGCCTTTTGAACCAGAATTACAACCAGGAGGACCTAAACCATACCACAATGTCAATTCTAGATGGAGCTAAAACAACAACAAGACACGTTCGCTGCAGCGTCTGCTAGGCGCGTCTACTCCTTGGCGGCGGTCTTCTTCTTGGGGGTTGCGGCCTTCTTCTTGGGCGACTTGGGCTCCTTCTCCGCGGCGGAGGCGGCGGCGGCGGACTTCTTGGGGAGGAGGACGGAGTGGATGTTGGGCAGCACGCCGCCGTGGGCGATGGTGACGCCGGCGAGCAGCCTGCCGAGCTCCTGGTCGTTGCGGATGGCGAGCAGCAGGTGGCGCGGCACGATGCGGCTCTTCTTGTTGTCCTTGGCGGCGTTGCCGGCGAGCTCGAGCACCTCGGCGGCCAGGTACTCGAGGACGGCGGCGAGGTAGACGGGCGCGCCGGAGCCGACGCGCTGCGCGTAGCGGCCCTTCTTGAGGAAGCGCCCGATGCGGCCAACCGGGAACTGCAGCCCGGCCTTGACGGACCTCGTCACCGACTTCTTCCGCTCGCCGCCCTTCCTTCCGGCCATCTTGATTTCTTCAGCGGCGGCGGCGGAGTGGTTGAGGTGGGTTTGGGAGTGGAGCGCGGGATGCTGGTTTGAGTTTTTGTGAGATGGATTGGGCGGGGTTGGGGGATTTTATAGGATCCGCGGATCACGGGAGGAGAGGGGGCGATCCGTGGGAGGGGCGGATGGACCAATCAGGAGGCGGCGATTTTGCAGGGGCCGGGAGGAGGGGGGCGATCCGTGGGAGGGGCGGAGGAACCAATCGGAACGCAGGATTTTGCAGGAGAAGGGGGGGAAGGGGGCGATCCGTGGGATGGGTGGATGAACCAATCAGAACGCACGGAATTTCGTCTTCAGTTCGCGCTTCTTTCCTTTTCTTTTTCTTCGGATATCTTGAGTTTGCGCCTCGTTTCTTTTTCGTGGTGATGGTGAAATAGGATGCGAAAATTGGGAGCCACGGGAAAAGGGTTTTGCTAAAGTATAATAGGAAGTACTACTCTCTCCGGTCATTTTTAATTAACTCGAACAAAATTGTACTAAATCTAGGTCAATTAAAAGAGATCAGAGAAAGTACTATATTCTTCAAATCATAAGATTCGCATCTGATATTTTCATTTCATTTTTAGGGATAATCACCGAAAATTTTCCATCTTAGGATTTCTCTTTATTTTAAAAAAAGAAAATTGGTTCGGCCCACAACGTCGTTACAAGATTAAGCGGGATGCGTAAAACAAACTTATGTCCTTTCTAGGTTTTGTCTTAATAGCCGCACTATTATGAGGGGTTTTCAGTTGAGTAACTTGATCACGTCATCTTAGGGAGTTTAAATTTTTGCATATTTTGCATCCCCTTATTGTTGCTTTTTCATGTTTCTCTCTGTGAGGTTCTTTAGCTTGTTGACACCTCTTCAATAAGCTCAAATTCATCAAAAACAGAATTTGTGTGCATCTTATTTTGTATTTTCAAATTTGACGATTTTACTGGTTCTTATTTTAGTGACGTTTCATACCTCTCCTTGTTTGGTATCACCTCTTGCTCCTTCTTAGGTTTTATAGACCCTAATATATAGAGCTTTTTCTTATCTTCTCAAAAAACCTAGGTTTGCTAAATTTAGAGTCACAAGGCAAAAGTTATCACAGTTTTTGCTAGCCTCAGCGAAATCTGCGTGGAAATTGGAGCCGCCCTGATCACCGCCTGAAACTCCAGTATATGCTGAAAGGCTATATAGAGCACTGTTGAAATCTCAAACTTGTCGGTCATAAGCTTTGTCGGTCATAAGCTTTGAAAATTCTTCATTGAAAGTTTTATTAGTAGAGTCAAAGATAATATCATCAACATATATTTGGTAAATGAAAAGCTCCCCATCAACCTTCTTAGTAAAAAGAGTGGGGTCGATTAGCCCGAGTTGAAATCCACGGTCTAGTAACAACTCTTTAAGATGCTCATACCATGCACGTGGGGCTTGCTTAAGGCCATAGAGTGCCTTATCGAGTTGATAGTGTTGGAGATATGTCCGAGAGGCAATAATAAAGTAGTTATTGTTGTATCTTAATGTTCATGATAAATGTTTACATCCCATGCTATAATTGTATTAAGTGGAAACATTGATACATGTGTGTTGTGTAAACAACCAGAGTCCCTAGTAAGCCTCTCGTTTAAACTAGCTTGTTGATTAATAGATGATCATAGTTTCCTGATCATGAACATTGGATGTTATTAATAACAAGATCATATCATTAGGTGAATGATGTGATGGACACACACCCATAGTAAGCATAGCATAAGATCAAGTCATTAAGTTCAACTTGCTATAAGCTTTCGATACATAGTAACCTAGTCCTTCGACCATGAGATCATGTAAATGACTTACACCGGATGGGTACTTTGATTACAACAAATGCCACTGCGTAAATGGATGGTTACAAAGGGAATCGGTATCGTATGTTAATGGTTCAACTGATCACTAAGTTATCGCTGAATGTGTGGGAGCCATTATGGATCTCCAGGTCCCGCTATTGGTTATTGATCGGAGAGGAGTCTCGATCATGTCCGCATAGTTCACGAACCGTAGGGTGACACACTTAAGGTTCGATGTCGTATAGTAGATATGGAATATGAGTTGGAGACCGAATATTTTTTGGAGTCTCGGATGGGATCCAGGACATCACGAGGAGGTTCGGAATGGTCCGGAGAATAAGTTTCATATAAGCAAAGTCATTTTTCGGGGTTCGAAAAAGTTTGGAAATTTTCCGGTGGAAGACCGAAGGGTTTCTAGAAGGTTCCGAAGGGGCCACTGGTGGGCCCACGACCCCGGGAGGGGCCACATGAGCCGAGGGGGTGCAGCCCAGCCCTAATGGGCCAGGCGCACCATGCCTCAAGGCCCAGGTCGGCCAAAACCCCCTAGGGTTTGGGGAAACCCTAAAAGGGGAAGACTTGGGGGGTAAGCTTCCCCCCTTCCCATTGGCCATCGGCCCTAGATGAGTTGGGGGGCACCTTGGCCGACCCTTGACCCTATATAAAGAGGGGAGAGGGCAGGGGGTCGAACACGTCCTTTCCCAAATCCTAGCCGCCCCCTCTCTCCCTCCTCCTTCCTCCTACGCAGGCTTGGCGAAGCCCTGCAGGAATTTCTCCACCACAACCACCACGCCGGCGTGCTTCTGGGATTCCAAGGAGATCTACCGCCTCCGCTACCCGCTAGAACGGGGAGAGGAAGGACGTCATCGACACCGTACGTGTGACCGAGTACGGAAGTGATGTCGGATTGCAGTACTGGAAGGATCATCTACATCAACCACGAGATCTGATCTCGTTAAGGCTTTGGATCTACGAGGTTTAGGGCGTGTTCGGCAATAGCATGGCTTCCCAAAACTCCACAGATCCTGCTTCTCAGACCAACGCCAGCTTCTTCTGAGGAGCAGAAAACGTTCGGCACAACTCCTCCTCTTGGTTGGGCTCAAAGCCCATGTTCGATAGGCCAGCCTACTGAGAGGGAGGGATCTAGCCTGGGAGCCCACCATCGAGTGCTTGGTTTTAGCTTGTTGCTCCTGGATCGATAGTTCGAGATGATGGGGCCTCAATTCGGCCGAGCTCGAGTGCTTACGGGGGGCGGCGACTGCTGGTGCTGGATGGGGATAGAGAATACACACGATCTACTAGGGTTGCGCCTCGATCTGGCCAAGCTCGAGTGCTAATGGGGCGGCACAAGGAGGAGGAGAACGGCGGGGGCGCTGCACAGCGGCGAGATGGGGATCGCATCACCTCTCTCTCACCTGACCTGTGCGTGCCTACTAGAAACATAACGAAACGGTATCCAATTCACTTGGTGGTGGCATTTTCAGCGTAAATTGAGCTGCTCCGCGTTTTACAGCTTCGTGGATTTGCCAAACAGGTGCTCCGTATTTTGTACACAGTTTTACCTCAGCTTCGCGAATCTAGCTCTATGGAGTTTAGGTGTTCGGCACTGCTCCACACCGGATTTCTGGGAAGCTGGGAGCTGGAGAACTCCTGAACACGCCCTTAGTTTCTCATCTATCTCGTTGCTCCGATCTTCAATTCTTCATAGATTAGATCTTGGCTTTTTCTAGATTGGATCTTGGTTTTGTTCTTCTTCACGGTAGAAATTTTTTGTTTTCTATGCAACGAACCAATCAGATATACATGGTTAGGGAACTCGAGATCCTCAAACCCAGGGGTTGCTTAACAAAGACCAACTCTTTTAGAGGTCCATTAAGAAATGCACTTTTAACATCCATTTGTTGCAATTTAAAGTTATGGTGTGAAACATATGCAAGAAGGATACGGATGGACTCAAGGTGAGCCACGGGGGCATAGGTTTCACCGAAGTCAATGCCTTCCACTTGAGAGAAACCTTGAGCCACCAATCTTGCCTTCTTCCGAATGACAATACCATGTTCATCTTGCTTGTTCTTGAATATCCACTTTGTGCCAATAACAATGCGACAATCTTTGGGCTTCTCTACTAATCTCCACACTTTGTTGCGTTTGAAGTTATTGAGTTCTTCATGCATACCATCCAACCAATCCGGATCTTCAAGTGCATCAAAGACTTTCTTTGGTTCCACCATGGAGATATAAGCTTGATGATCACTAAAATTGGCTACTTGTCTCCGGGTGGTCATTTGCTTCCTCAAATCACCAACAACTTTATCAAGAGTGTGACCTCTCCTTATCAATGTGCATCGATCACTGGCTTTGCCTCGATCCACTTACTCAACTTGTCAATAGGGACCAAGAGGTACTCAAAACCGCCAGGAGATGATTTCTTCAATTTTCCGACCATGTCGAGCCCCCAGACCGCAAACGGCCAAGTGATAGGGATGGTCTTCGGCTCCTGAGCCGAAGCGTTTGGTTGAGTAACATAGTACTGACAACCACGACAAGTTTTAACTATCTTTTCAGCATCTTCTTTAGTTGTTAGCATGTAAAAACCTTGCTGGAAAGCTTTTGCAACGAGGGACCTGAGAGCGGCATGATGCCCGCAATCACCAAGGTGGATCTCTCTGAGAATTTTGATGCCATCTTTATTTGAGACGCATTTCAGAAGAAAAAAAATCCGTTTGCACTTCTTTTGTAGAGCTGCCCATCAACTATTGTGTAGGATCTTGCTCGTCTGATGACCTATCGAGCGAGGACTTCATCCTCCGGCAACTTCTGGTCGATGAGGTAATCCAGGAAAGGCTGAGTCCAGGCCGGAGCGATAACCATCACCTCCTTAGCCGGAGACGCCGCCACGTCTGGGTTTTCCGGGTTAGCGCCCTTTACTGAGGGTGTCCGTAGGTGCTCGAGGAAGATTCCGGGAGGAATGGTTTTCCTGCCGGATCCGAGTTTGGACAGCATATCTGCCGTTGTGTTGTCTTATCTCCTAACGTACTTGACTTTGTATCCGACGAAGCACTTGGCGATCTCGTCAACTTCGTCTCTGTAAGCCGCCATAACGGAGTTTCTGACGTTCCAGGTTCCGGCTATTTGTTGTGCCACCAGGTCATAATATTTGCAGCATATGATGTGCTTGATCCCAATCTCCTTAGCGATGCACAGACCCTGTAGTAGAGCCTCATATTCCGCCATGTTGTTTGTAGCTTCGAACTGAATCTGCAAAATGTATTGCAGTTCTTCTCCGGTTGGTTACTTCAGGGTAACTCCAGCCCCCGAGTCTTGATGTTGTTTGGATCCATCAAAGGGCATGACCCGAGCTGCAGGTTCCGGCACATGTGTGCCCTCCGGTGCTTCAGTCCAATCGACGAAAAAATACGCCAAAATTTGAGACTTTATTGAGGATCTGGCTTTGTAGTTGATGTTGAAGGCGGAAAGTTCTATTCCCCACTTCTCTACGCGCCCTGTTGCGTCGGAGTCGTTGATGATGGCTGATAGTGGAACCTTGCTCACAACTGTCATGGGATGCTCCTAGAATTAGTGTCTCAGTTTCCGGCTACCTAGGAACACTCCGTAGGCTAGCTTCTGAAAGTGAGGGTATCTTTGCTTGGATTTCGTCAGGACCTCGCTTATGTAATAAAGTGGTCTTTGGACTCTGTACTCATGACCTTCTTCCTTTTGCTCCACTATGATGACGAGGCTGATGACCTTGTTGGAAGCTGCCAAGTAGAGGAGCATAGGCTCTGACTCATCCGGAGCTGCCAAGATAGGCGGGGAAGAGAATATGTCCTTCAACCCCTGAAGTGTTGCATCTGCTGCGTCGTCCCAGACAAATTTGTCTGTTTTCTTCAGTAGTTTATACAAAGGTAGTGCCTTCTCGCCAAGACGGCTAACGAATCTACTGATTGCAGCAACGCAACCAGTTAATCGTTGTACATCTTTGAGACAAGTCGGCCTCTTGATGTTCAGGATGACCTTGATTTTTCCGGGTTTACTTCAATGCCTCTATGAGACACAATGAAGCCAAGGAGTTTTCCAGCCGGTACGCCAAAGACGCACTTCAGCGGATTCAACATCATCTTGTACCGTCGGAGATTTTTGAAGGTTTCCTTGAGGTCGCTTATCAAGTCGGATCGTTTCCGGGTCATGACCGCGATGTCGTCGACGTAAGTGTGCACGTTCCGGCCAATTTGGTCCTTGAGGCACCGCTGCATCGTACGTTGGTAGGTGGCACCTGCATTTTCAAACCAAAAGGCATGGTGACATAGCAGTAAGTGCCAAAGGGTGTGATGAACGAGGTCGTCTTTTGGTCGGACTTCTTCATCCGGATATGATGGTACCGGGAATATGAGTCAAGAAAACACAGAAGTTCCGCCCCTACCGTCGAATCAATGACTTGGTCAATGCGCGACAAGGGGAACGGATCCTTCAGACAATGGTTATTCAAGCTGGAGTAATCGATGCACATTCTTAGTATTTCAGAATTCTTTTTGAGTACAAGGACGGGGTTTGCGACCCAATCAGTATGGATAACTTCTACTACAAATCCTGCCTCTAGTATCTTTGCTAATTTCATCCCTATGGCAAGACGCTTCTTGTCTCCAAAGCGATGCATAGCTTGCTTCATCGGTTTGACACCCGGATTTATGTTGAGGTAGTGTTCAACAAGTTCCCTTGGTACTCCGGACATGACAGAAGGTTGCCATGCGAAGATATCCATGTTAGCTTTGAGGAACTCGACGAGCGCGCCTTCCTATTTGGGTTCCAGGCCAACTCCGACGGACACTTGCTTGGTGGTGTCGCCTTTAATGAGGTCAACCTTCTTGGTGTCTATCGCGGCCTTGAACAAGGTCTTCTGGTCGGAGATCTGCTTCTTGGTGGTATGCATCTCATTGGGATCCACCGCGACAATGTAGTCTTGCAACTACTCTCCAGATAGTACGGATTCTGCAAAGGCGGCTTCGCCCTCCTTGCAGTCTCGAGCTTTCTTGTAGTCTCCGGATATGGTAATCTACCGTTGGGACCCAGAATCTTGAGCTTGTTGTAGATGTAGCATGCCCTTGCGTGAAACTTGTAGTAGGTGGGCCTACCCAAAATGACATGGTAGGAGCTCTTGAAGGGCACAACCTCAAACGTGATCATCTCTTCACGGAAATTGTTAACATCGTCAAAGGCCGCATGAAGTTTGATGTTGCCTAGAGAGTTTGCCTTTTTACCTGGAACCACACCATGGAACTCCGTGGTGTTGTGCTTGAGCTGCTCCTTGGTAAAGTTCATTTTCTCCATAGTCTCCAAGTACATGATATTCAGGATGGCTCCACCGTCCATTAGGCACTTGGAGAAGTCATACCCGTCGATGCGGGGACTCACAACCAAAGCGTAGCACTCTTTGGGGATGACGGTCGGATGATCTGCCCCGTCGAAGGTGCATGGTTTTTTCGACCACTTGACGTACTGTGGCACGGCCGGAAGCGTGGCATTCAGGATCCGAAGGGCTTATTTTTTTCCCGGACGGTTGGGGTTCCGAGGAAGGTGTGGTATGATGCACCAGCACTCTTTTTGCCGACGAGGTTGGATTTGCTGGCTACATATGATGGGATTCGTAGCATAGAAAACAAAAAATTTGCTACCGCAAGAACGAACAACAAGCCAAGATCCAAACTAGAAGATGGTAGCAACGAGAAGATCATGAGACTAACCCTCGAAGATTTCCACA
>NC_061508.1:215938124-215987941 GCF_022539505.1 Lolium rigidum | reverse complement strand
TTCCGAAAATATTTCCTTACTAGGATTTCTGAAACCAAAAACAGCAGAAAACAAGCAACGCGCCTTTCGGCATCTCGTCAATAGGTTAGTTCCGGAAAACGCATAAAAATGATATAAAGTGTGAACAAAACATGTTGGTATTGTCATAAAACAAGCATGGAACATCGGAAATTATAGATACGTTGGAGACGTATCATGCAGCAAAGCTCACATATGAACATATTGTAACTATTATAAGACTTTACATTGTCTCCTTGTTGTTCAAACACCTCAACTAGAAAATATCTAGACTCTAGAGATCAATCATGCAAACCAAATTTTAACAAGCTCTATGTAGTTATTCATTAATGAGTACAAGGTACATGATGCAAGAGCTTAAACATGATCTATATGAGCACAACAATTTCCAAGTATCACATTATTCAAGACATTAAACCATTTACCACATGCGGCATTTTCCGTTTCCAACCATATACTCCCTCCGTTCTCTTTTAATTGACTCAGATTTAGTACAACTTTGTACTAAATTTGAGTCAATTAAAAAAGAACGGAGGGAGTAACAATGAATGAAATAGTCCAACTTTCGCAATGAACATTAAAGATAAAGCTAAGAACACATGTGTTCATACGAAACAGCGGAGCGTGTCTCTCTCCCAAACAAAGAATGCTAGTATCCGATTTTATTCAAACAAAAACAAAAACAAAAACAAACAGACGCTCCAAGTAAAGCACATAAGATGTGACGGAATAAAAATATAGTTTCAGTAGAGGAACCTGATAAGTTGTCGATGAAGAAGGGATGCCTTGGGCATCCCCAAGATTAGACGCTTGAGTCTTCTTAAAATATGCGAGGATGAACCACGGGGGCATCCCCAAGCTTTGACTTTTCACTCTTCTTGATCATATTGTATCATCCTCCTCTCTTGACCCTTGAAAACTTCCTCCACACCAAACTCGAAACAAACTCATTAGAGGGTCAGTGCATAATTCATATATTCAGAGGTGACATAATCATTCTTAACACTTCTGGACATTGCACAAAGCTACCGAAAGTTAATGGAACAAAGAAATCCATCAAACATAGCAAAACGAGGCAATGCGAAATAAAAGGCAGAATCTGTCAAAACGAACGGTTCGTAAAGACGAATTTTAAAGAGGCACCAGACTTGCTCGGATGAAAATGCCCAATTGAATGAAAGTTGCGTACATATCCGAGGATCACGCACGTAAATTGGCAGATTTTTTGATTTTTCTACTGAGCCTACTTGCTCAAATTCGTGACGACAAGAAATCTGTTCCTGCGCGAGCAATCCAAACCTAGTATTGGCTTTACTATCAAAGACTTTACTTGGCACAACAATGCATTAAAATAAAGATAAGGAGAGGTTGCTACAGTAGTAAACAACTTCCAAGACTCAAATATAAAACAAAGTGCATAAGTAAAATAATGGGTTGTCTCCCATAAGCGCTTTTCTTTAACGCCTTTCGGCTAGGCGCGTAAAGTGTGAATCAAGTATTATCAAGAGATGAAGCATCAACATAGGTGTTGGGAGTTTTCTCAACTATGCATTTTATCTTATCTATGTGAGTTTCGAGAGGCTCCCTTTTCATTATTCTTAGGTTTGCTATCCTCGTCAAACAAATTTTCAGGGACAAGCCAACCATAGTTATTTTCTAGAGCATCATTCATTCCTAGGAGCTTACAAGGTATTGTTGTCTTAATCTCCCCACCATCATTAATATTATTAGTGTACCTTACTCTCTCCATGTCCATCTTTTCAAGGATACTAACAAAATTGGTATAAGAGCCAAGCATCTTATATTTAATAAAGACCTTTCTAGCCTCTCTTGCTACACCGCCAAATTCTTTAAGAAGGGTTTCTAAAACAAAATCTTTATTTTCCCCTTCTTCCATATCACCGAGTGTGAGAAACATGTGTTGGATTATAGGATTGAGATTAACAAATTTAGTTTCCAACATGTGTACTAAAGAAGCAACGACAATTTCATAAGTAGGAGCAAGTTCTACCAAGTGTCTATCTTCAAAATCTTCAACGGTTCTAACATGAGTGAAAAAATCTTCTATATTATCTCTCCCAATTATAGACCCACGTCCTACCGGTATGTCTTTCAGAGTGAACTTAGGAGGAAACATGATGAAATAAACTAAAGGTAAATAAAGTAAATGCAAGTAACTAATTTTTTTGTGTTTTTGATATAGAGAACAAGACAGTAAATAAAGTAAAGCTAGCAACTAATTTTTTTGTGTTTTGATATAATGCAGCAAACAAAGCAGTAAATAAAGTAAAAACAAAGCAAGACAAAAACAAAGTAAAGAGATTGGAAGTGGAGACTCCCCTTGCAGCGTGTCTTGATCTCCCCGGCAACGGCGCCAGAAATTTGCTTGATGCGTGTAGTTGACACGTCCGTTGGGAACCCCAAGAGGAAGGTGTGATGCGCACGAGTAGCAAGTTTCCCTCGGTAAGAAACCAAGGTTTAATCGAACCGAGTAGGAGTCAAGAAGCACGTTGAAGGTTGATGGTGGCGGAGTGTAGTGCGGCGCAACACCGGGGATTCCGGCGCCAACGTGGAACCCGCACAACACAATCACGGAACTTTGCCCCAACGTAACGGCGAGGTTGTCAATCTCACCGGCTTGCCGTAAACAAAGGATTAGATGTATAGTGTGGATGATGATGGTTGTTTGCGAAGAACGAGTAAAGAACAATTGCAGCAGATTGTATTTCAGATATAAAGAATAGGACCGGGGTCCACGGATCACTAGCGGTGTCTCTCCCATAAGATAGCGAGATGTTGGGTGAACAAATTACGGTTGGGCAATTGACAAATAAAGAAGGCATAACAATGCACATACATATATCATGATGAGTACTATGAGATTTAATCGGGGCATTACGACAAAGTACATAGACCGCTATCCAGCATGCATCTATGCCTAAAAAGTCCACCTTCGAGGTTATCATCCGAACCCCCTCCGGTATTAAGTTGTAAACAACGAGACAATTGCATTAAGTATGGTGCGTAATGTAATCAACACAAATATCCTTAGACAAAGCATCGATGTTTTATCCCTAGTGGCAACGAGCACATCCACAACCTTAGAACTTTCGTCACTTTGTCCCGAGATTTAATGGAGGCATGAACCCACTATCGAGCATAAATACTCCCTCTTGGAGTCACAAGTATCAACTTGGCCAGAGCCTCTACTAGCAACGGAGAGCATGCAAGAACATAAATAACATATATGATAGATTGATAATCAACTTGACATAGTATTCAATATTCATCGGATCCCAACAAACACAACATGAAGGATTACAAATAGATGATCTTGATCATGATAGGCAGCTCACAAGATCTAACATGATAGCACAATGAGGAGAAGACGACCATCTAGCTACTGCTATGGACCCATAGTCCAGGGGTGAACTACTCACACATCGATCCGGAGGCGATCATGGCGATGAAGAGACCTCCGGGAGATGATTCCCCTCTCCGGCAGGGTGCAGGAGGCGATCTCCTGAATCCCCCGAGATGGGATTGGCGGCGGCGGCGTCTCTGGAAGGTTTTCCGTATCGTGGCTCTCGGTGCTCGGGGGTTTCGCGACGAAGACCTTAAGTAGGCGGAAGGGCAAGTCAGGAGGCGCCACGGGGGCCCCACACAACAGGCCGGCGCGGCCAGGGCTTGGGCCGCGCCGCCCTAGTGTGGCGCCACCTCGTGGCCCCACTTCGTAAGTCCTCCGGTCTTCTGGAAGCTTCGTGGAAAAATAGGCCCCTGGGCGTTGATTTCGTCCAATTCCGAGAATATTTCCTTACTGGGATTTCGAAACCAAAACAGCAGAAAACAGACAATCGGCTCTTCGGCATCTAGTCAATAGGTTAGTGCCGGAAAATGCATAATAATGACATATAATGTGTATAAAACATGTGAGTATCATCATAAAAGTAGCATCGAACATAAGAAATTATAGATACGTTTGGGACGTATCAGCGTGCCAGTCGCGGACGCACTGAACACGTGCCTCGTAGTGCATGCCAGTCACCCTCTTCCTTGCAAGCTGGTGTAGGACATCATCGCACGCATTTTCCTTGCCCTCGGCCCTATTGAATTATCTCTGCAACCATGCACATAGGTAAAACAAGGGGCTTTAGTGCACGTACTGTCAACCAAGGAGACTGTATGAATGGTAAGAAGTCAAAAGTCACGTACCCAAAATTTGCCAACAACCACGTCCGCCGCGCTGCCGCGGCCAAGAGGATCTTCCGCGAGGCTGTAGTGCGCCCACCTCCAAGCTACGTCGCAGCCACCAGTAGGGAGATTGACTATCCCAGGGAAATACCTTCTAAGTAGGCCCCCAAGGATGTTCGAGTACCCACGTGGCGGCCTCTGCGACGGGTCTTCAAACCTGAACGAGCTGCACCATGAAACGACAACATCAATATGTATGTGATAATAATTTTGATAATGACAAAATTGCGATAACGAAATGCCAAAAATTAACATGTACCTCCTTCCATAGGGCTCTAGAACAACATGGCTATAGCGCCAGTGCTTCAGTGCGGGGAGCTGTGTTATCCCACGCTGATATGGCCTCCTATCACGTGGCCTCAGCCTCTCCACAGCTGGAACGTACTGGTAATCCTCCGGCGCTTGCCAAACTAGGTTTGGATCAGGATCGAACGGTAAGTTCCCCAACCCCTCATCCTCCGAGAGGTCCTCCTCGTCCCCCTCCTCCTCCTGGTCCTCCCCACCCCCTCCTCCTCCTGGTCCTCCTCACCCCCGTACCGCTCCTGGTCCTCCCCACCCCCGTGGTGCTCCTGGTCCTCCTCACCCCAGCCTCCACCTCATCATCATCATCGGCTGCGGGAGGGGGGCTAGGACTAGGAGTGAGTACCCGTGTCGCATTATTCCTACGCGGTCGCACTGGGGGAGCGACGGGAGGGGGGCTAGGAGGGGGGGTAGTAGCTCGGCCCCGCCTCGAAGTCCCTGCACCTACCAAGTCCTTGAGCTTCTTTGTAAGGCCGCCACCCTTTTTTTTTGGCGGCATGCTTCAATCACCTGCAAACACAAATGAAGAGAGTGGTTTATTAGTACGCAATATTGTAAAGAGATATATATTAGTGAAAGCAACAGAAATATAAGTAGATGAACATTAATGAAAGCAACAATAATGCAAATAGATGAACATTAATTAGTGGAAGCAACAAATAGCTAGCATAGAGTTCTCTCAAACATAGCACGTCACGGTTACACAGAGTTATTACAAATAGGTTAGCCTCACAATTACTACTACATAGATCAGTAGCCTGTGTCGCCATCCGTGATTGGACCGCGTGTCTCCTCATCGTCATCAGGCTCGGCGAACCAATAATCATCAATGAAACCTGGAGGTGGTCCATCTGCATCGAGGTCAATCCCTGCTCTGAACGCCTCGAGCAAACTCAGGTCTTCCGGGGCACAAACATCCTCAGCTTCATCTTCTGCATTGTCTCCATCCATGCCCGCATCTTCTTGTTCATCGTCTACGACCATGTCATCGATAGTCGGCAAGCTGGCGTGTAGTTGACGTGGGAGTCAGAAATCTATGTGGTGTAACTTTCTTCAGGTCCCCGGCAACGGCGCCAGAAAATATGCTTGATGGCGTGTAACTCACACGTTCGTTGGGAACCCCAAGAGGAAGGTATGATGCGCACAGCAGCAAGTTTTCCCTCAGAAAGAAACCAAGGTTTATCGAACCAGGAGGAGCCAAGAAGCACGTTGAAGGTTGATGGCGACGGGATGTAGTGCGGCGCAACACCGGGATTCCGGCGCCAACGTGGAACCTGCACAACACAACCAAAGTACTTTGCCCCAACGAAACAAGTGAGGTTGTCAATCTCACCGGCTTGCTGTAACAAAGGATTAGATGTATAGTGTGGATGATGATTGTTTGCGAGAGAACAAGTAAAGAACAAGTATTGCAGCAGATTTGTATTTCAGTATAAAAGAATGGACCGGGGTCCACAGTTCACTAGAGGTGTCTCTCCCATAAGATAAATAGCATGTTGGGTGAACAAATTACAGTCGGGCAATTGACAAATAGAGAGGGCATAACAATGCACATACATGACATGATGAATATTGTGAGATTTAATTGGGCATTACGACAAAGTACATAGACCGCTATCCAGCATGCATCTATGCCTAAAAAGTCCACCTTCGAGTTATCATCCGAACCCCTTCCAGTATTAAGTTGCAAAACAACGGACAATTGCATTAAGTATGGTGCGTAATGTAATCAATAACTACATCCTTGGACATAGCATCAATGTTTTATCCCTAGTGGCAACAACGACATCCACAACCTTAGAACTTTCATCACATCGTCCCAGATTTAATGGAGGCATGAACCCACTATCGAGCATAAATACTCCCTCTTGGAGTTAAGAGCAAAAACTTGGCCAGAGCCTCTACTAATAACGGAGAGCATGCAAGATCATAAACAACACATAGGCAATAGATTGATAATCAACATAACATAGTATTCTCTATCCATCGGATCCCGACAAACACAACATATAGAATTACAGATAGATGATCTTGATCATGTTAGGCAGCTCACAAGATCCGACAATGAAGCACATGAGGAGAAGACAACCATCTAGCTACTGCTATGGACCCATAGTCCAGGGGTGAACTACTCACTCATCACTCCGGAGGCGACCATGGCGGTGAAGAGTCCTCCGGGAGATGAATCCCCTCTCCGGCAGGGTGCCGGAGGTGATCTCCAGAATCCCCCGAGATGGGATTGGCGGCGGCGGCGTCTCAGTAAGGTTTTCCGTATCGTGGCTCTCGGTACTAGGGGTTTCGCGACGAAGACTATATGTAGGCGGAAGGGCAGGTCAGGGGGCCACACGAGGGCCCCACACAACAGGCCGGCGTGGCCCAGGCCCAGGCCGCGCCGCCCTAGTGTGTGGCCGCCTCGTGGCCCCACTTCGTCTCTCCTTCGGACTTCTGGAAGCTTCGTGGAAAAATAGGCCCCTGGGCGTTGATTTCGTCCAATTCCGAGAATATTTCTTTACTAGGATTTACGAAACCAAAAACAGCAGAAAACAACAAGTCGGCTCTTCGGCATCTCGTTAATAGGTTAGTGCCGGAAAATGCATAAATACGACATATAATGTGTATAAAACATGTAGATATCATCAATAATGTGGCATGGAACATAAGAAATTATCGATACGTCGGAGACGTATCACAAGCCGATTGTGAAATGGCCGGGGAGCCCTTCTTCCTGATAAAACTCGACACTCTTTGCTGAGGGGTCTACGTGGCGGTAATCGTCCTTGTTTGGCGGGGGCGGCCTATTGCGTGAAGGCACCGTCATCACAACATCCCATCCATGTAGACGTTTTATCGGGTTTTTGCACGCGTACGGGAGATAGAATACTTGAAAGGCCTGGGTGGCCAAGATGTACACATCCTCTCCCTTATAAACAGAGTTCCTTTCAACTTCGACCAACCCAATTTCAGGATCCCGTCTCACCCGACGTGGGTCAAACCAATGGCATTTGAAGATGACGGGATTTAGCCCTTTGTGAAACCCGTAATTCAGCTCGTATATACCCTCGACTCTTCCATAGTAATGGAGCCCATCATCACCTTGACATACCACCCCGCTATTTATTGTCTTCGCGTTGGGCCGGCTTGTTGTGTATTTATGGGTCTGGAAGCGATACCCGTTCACGTCATAGGAGTTGAACGCTTCGAGGGAATGGTCAAAGCCCCTAGCAATTTTTCTTAGCTCTGACTTCATCTCTTTGTCAGTTCTTGCCTACAAGTTTAGCACGAGAAGTTTAGAACAAGAAATGACCGATACAAGTCGGAAGTGCTAGCTAATTTGGATAGAATAGTACCAAATTACAAAACCAGCTACTGAAACCGAAACCGCCGCCCTTATCGAAAATTTACTTGGATTCTTCCGGGGTAGGCTCCCTGTGGGTATTCTTCCAATGTATAGCCTTGAATTGCCTATACCGATGAAAAGAGGAAGAGTTAGCCACGAACATACGAGTGGATCAAGGCCGTGAATGTTTGTGAATAATTAAATGGTTCGCACTTACTTGATGTACGGCTTCACTTCGACCATGGTGTTTAAGATATACAAGTGGATCAAGGTCCGCTCCTGTAGGTCCGTTCTGTATGGCTTCGAGCCACTTGACTTGCCACCAAGCCCCACGAAGATGCTAAGCTTGGGTACTTCTTCATTGTTGGCGGCATTGTAACGGAGGACCGGGTTGTGCTTTGTGGGAATGTTGGGATCATAGTGCTTAGTGGTGAAGTTTTCCACCTCCATGTTCAGGACTGCCTCGGCTATGGATGCTTCGATCTTGCATTTATTGCCAGTCTTTTGACGAAGCTTTTGTGTTTCTCTCTCGGGACCAAACTGCCAACGGCCCCAATTCGGGCCCCCCTTTAAGCACTCCTCCGCGAGGTGCAGGATCATGTGTTGCATCGGATTAAAGAACCCTGGAGGAAAGATCTTCTCTAGATCGCAAAGCAACACGGGTGCCTCTTTATCCAGACTTCTCAATCACTTTAGTGTCTAACTCCCTAGCACAAATGCGGCGGAAGAAAAAACTCAACCTTGCTAGCACTCGCCAAGTCTTCTCGGGGACATAGCCTCGAATCATCACCGGCATTATCCGCTCAAGCCATATGTGGTAGTCATGACTCTTCGGTCCTTGTACTCGCAACGTTTCAATGTTCGGACGCCTCATCCAGCTTGGCTGCGAACCCATCGGGGGAAAACAAGGAGTCCTTCATCCATTGGAAGACCTCCCTTTTTTGGGCCTTTGTGAGGCGTAACGGAGCGTGTGGCTTAGTCCAAGTTTTTTGGCACCATGAGGTGGCTGCATGTTCAACTCCGGCCTATCGCACCACATTTCTTGATCAACTCGAGCCTTTATGTTATCCTTCGTCTTCTCAGTGTCCACAATCGTGCTCCAAATGGCTTCACTGATATTCTTCTCGGTGTGCATTACATCAATGTTATGCGGGAGCTCGAGAAACTCAAAGTAAGGGAGCTTCCATAAGCACGGCTTGTGAGTCCATTGGTGTGTCTCCCCATATCCCAAGAAACCATTCCCATCAGGGCTAGGCTGAAGAGCATCTAACTCGGCCTTGATTTCCGTTCCGGTCTTCAGAATTGGCTTCGGGCCACGGACAACACGGCCTTTCTTGAAACTCTTTACATCACTCCTGTACGGATGCCTCCGCTCAAGGAACTGTCGAGCTTCATCAAAGCATGAATACTTGCCTTCCTTGTTTAGCCAGAAGAAAGTCATGGCTCATGTCTCGCACCGTGGGCAAGGCCACTTCCCATGTGTACACCACCTGCAGAACAAAGCACGTGCTGGCAGGTCATGCAGGGACGTGTGGTGCCACACATACATATCGAAGTATTCCTTCTTTGATGCGTCATATGTTCGGATCCCGCGACCTTCCCAGCCACGAACCAAGTCATCCACCAGCGATTCCAGGTACACATTCATGTTCTTACCCGGGTATTTGGGCCCTGGGATTATCATCGACACAAACATGTTCTCTGATCTCATGCAGACGCCAGGGGGGAGGTTCATGGGAATAACAAACACTGGCCAACAACTGTATACTGCAGCCGACATACCATATGTATTGAACCTATGATATGCGTGAAAGTGTGGTGCAAGGTGTGATGGTGCAAAAGTAGCTCCCCTAAACCCTAAACCCTAGCCCTAACCCTACACCTAACCCTAACCAGTAGATCAGGCACACCCTCGATCGTGTGATAATGGCTCTAGCTGCGGGTGTATGTGCCAAAGGGTCCCAATCTTGGTTCTCCATGTGTATATGTCCTAGACAAACCTAAAAGAATGAAAAGGTACATTGGTGCACCCTCGCGCGGAGAAATCTAGGGGGGTAGACCCGCCGGGGCACACGTTCCGCTGTTTTGTGGGGAGAACGACCGCCGGAGCACCGGAACCCCACCAAATCTTGCATGTGGGCCTATGCTATGTGTGAAAGTGTGGTGCAAGGTGTAATGGTGCAAAAGTAGCTCCCCTAAACCCTAAACCCTAGCCCTAACCCTACACCTAACCCTAACCGATAGATCGTGCACACCCTCGATCGTGTGATAATGGCTCTAGCTGCGGGTGTATGTGCCAAAGGGTCCCAATCCTGGTTCTCCATGTGTATATGTCCTAAACAAACCTAAAAGAATGAAAAGGTACATTGGTGCACCCTCGCGCGGAGAAATCTAGGGGGTAGACCCGCCGGGGCACACGTTCCGCTGTTTTGGGGGGAGAACGACCGTCGGAGCACCGGAACCCCACCAAATCTTGCATGTGGGCCTATGCTATGTGTGGAAGTGTGGTGAAAGGTGTAATGGTGCAAAAGTAGCTCCCCTAAACCCTAAACCCTATCCCTAACCCTACACCTAACCTTAACCAGTAGATCAGGCACACCCTCGATCGTGTGATAATGGCTCGAGCTACGGGTGTATGTGCCAAAGGGTCCCAATCTTGGTTATCCATGTGTATATGTACTAAACAAACCTAAAAGAATGAAAAGGTACATTGGTGCACCCTGCGCGGAGAAATCTAGGGGGGTAGACCCGCCGGGCACACGTTCCGCTGTTTTGGGGGGAGGAGGGGGAGAACGACCGCCGGAGCACCGGAACCCCACCAAATCTTGCATGTGGACCTATGATATGTGTGAAAGTGTGGTGCAAGGTGTGATGGTGCAAAATTAGCTCCCCTAAACCCTAAACCCTAGCCCTAACCCTACACCTAACCCTAACCGAGAGATCGTGCACACCCTCGATCGTGTGATAATGGCTCGAGCTGCGGGTGTATGTGCCAAAGGGTCCCAATCTTGGTTATCCATGTGTATATGTACTAAACAAACCTAAAATAATGAAAATGTACATTGGTGCACCCTCGCGCGGAGAAATCTAGGGGGGTAGACCCGTCGGGGCACACGTTCCGCTGTTTTGGGGGATGAGGGGGAGAACGACCACCGGAGCACCAGAACCCCACCAAATCTTGCATGTGGGCCTATGATATGTGTGAAAGTGTGGTGCAAGGTGTGATGGTGCAAAAGTAGCTCCCCTAAACCCTAAACCCTAGCCTTAACCCTACACCTAACCCTAACCAGTAGATCAGGCACACCCTCGATCGTGTGATAATGGCTCTAGTCTACGGGTGTATGTGCCAAAGGGTCCCAATCTTGGTTCTCCATGTGTATATGTCCTAAACAAACCTAAAATAATGAAAAGGTACATTGGTGCACCCTCGCGGAGAAATATAGGGGGTAGACCCGCCGGGCACACGTTCCATTGTTTTGGGGGGAGGAGGGGGAGAACGACCACCGGAGCACCGGAACCCCACCAAATCTTGCATGTGGGCCTATGCTATGTGTGAAAGTGTGGTGCAAGGTGTAATGGTGCAAAAGTAGCTCCCCTAAACCCTAAACCCTAGCCCTAACCCTACACCTAACCCTAACCAGTAGATCGTGCACACCCTCGATCGTGTGATAATGGCTCTAGCTGCGGGGTATATGTGCCAAAGGGTCCCAATCTTGGTTCTCCATGTGTATATGTCCTAAACAAACCTAAAAGAATGAAAAAGTACATTGGTGCACCCTCGCGCGGAGAAATCTAGGTGGTAGACCCGCGGGGGCACACGTTCCGCTGTTTTGGAGGGAGGAGGGGGAGAACGACCGCCGAAGCAACGAAACCCCACCAAATCTTGCATGTGGACTTATGATATGTGTGAAGGTGTGGTGCAAGGTGTAATGGTGAAAAAGTAGCTCCCCGGTGTGACCTTCCTCACATTTGGGCGATAACACTTAGCAGATTTTCCGAAGCGCGTATTAATTGCTCCGAAACCCTGATATATGTGGGGGATGAACATGGAGAGTAATTTTGTATTGCACATTGTCTTAAGTAACACTAATAAATAGTCATCAAAAAGTAAAACTAATAAAAAAATAAATATAAGTATTAGATGAAATAAAATAGAAAGAAAAACAAATAAAATGAAGTATGGCGCACGGCAAAGAAGGAGTCGCACGGCAAAGGCGGCTTTGCCGTGCACTTTGTCTGGCCTCACGGCAAAGGGAGGCCCACGGCAACGTCCCAGCCCTTTGCCGAGCACATTTTCTTTGCCGTGCGGCGTTTATTGGCTTTGCCGTCCTGGCTTCTTTGCCGTGCGCATTTGATGGACTTAGCCGTGCGCGGTGACGTTGCCGTGCGGCACTGGTGAGTTTGCCGTGCACTGTAACTTTACCGTGCGCCACCCTGTAACTTTGCCGTGCGCATAGTCTTTGCCGTGCGTGCCTCTTGCGGCGCACGGCAAAGTAGTCTTTGCCATGCGGTGCCTCACGGCAATGATAGGCCACACGGCAGCGCCTGATTTTCCCGTAGTGCGTCAGCTACCCACAGTTAACATACATGGTGCGGCCCAGCTATAGGCCCACTTGATAACCTGCTAAGGACCGCGAAGCCCAAGATAATTTGACAACTATGAAGCATTCGACGCCCATGTTCCTGGTGTGCGGAACAAGGATAGGCCTAAGATTAGTAACCCTAGAGTTCTTTCCTACTATGTTACCGACCTAGTCACAGCACCCGAGACCTAGCCTCCTATATAAAGCTAGGAGGGACCACCAGGCGAGGAGAGGGCAGATAGAACACAATCTACACCACCGTGGACATCATGGCCACATTGTTACTTCATCGATAATCAAGATCAGACAAGAAAGAAGTAGGATATTACCCTCCGAGGGCCTGAACCTGGGTAAATTGTGCCTTCTATTTGCTTGTTAGCTGACGAACTCGCCATCCCACCTCTCTCCCTAAAATCTAAGTCCATCACTGTGAGCCCCACGATGTATGGGTGGATCTGAAACCATATGGAGATCGATTAGAGAGAGAACAAGAAGGAACTCGATCTGTAGATTGAATGAAGAACAAACCTTCTTTTTAGGGATCATCGGTGGATGTCTGCGACTCCGACACC
Organism: Lolium rigidum; assembly: GCF_022539505.1. NCBI lineage: Eukaryota > Viridiplantae > Streptophyta > Magnoliopsida > Poales > Poaceae > Lolium > Lolium rigidum. The sequence continues at coordinate 215,974,880 of NC_061508.1, read as the reverse complement.
ATCTCCTTCGCTTGTAGAGAGTGGAGAACAGTATGAGATGTGGACAGTGCGGATCTAGGGTTCGGAGTGGAGAGATTGTGGATATTAGAGATGAGAGGAGTACGAAGGTACGTGAGTGGTACTGTATAGAAAACAGGTCAGAGTGTCAAGTGGGGGTTAGGGTTTGTTTTATGGCCCACAAAATTATTGGGCCAAGTTGGCACAAAGGGCCCTAAATGGGTCATACAAAAGGCGGGTCAAGTTTGTCAATGACAAGTAATAACATAAATATATTCTTCCGCTTACATGGTTTTGACTAACATAATACTCCTTCCATTTCTGGAGATAAGCAATATAGTTTTTTGAGAAAAAATTCAAAATATAAGGCACACTGTGTTGTGCCACTTGTCTGGAGATTGTTTTAGAGATTTTATTATATTCTCTTATCCAATGCAAACTCCACTGTTCTCTCACGTCGATTAGTCAGTGGTAATCTCACCAAAAAGTGGCGTAACTTTCCCTCCAAATGTATTCTTTAATATTCGTGCCAAAAAGCATACGACCTATATTTAGGATTGGAGGGAGTACAAATATTACACTAATCAACAATACCTAGAAATAGTACATCTAGCTTAACCCTAACGAGCTCTAAGCTCTAAACAGTGTGACACACTAAGGCAAACATCGTGAATTACTATTAATGAATTGATAATTTCTTGTTTGACTTCATTCCTTGATTCCTTCACCATCTTCGCCTCGTCGTACAAATCGCTCCCTTCTTCGTCGGGGGCTTCCTCCCACGTTACGATCAATGCGTGCTGCAATTGCTTCAAGCGCGGTCGATCCCTCCATACCAAGTAAGGGCACTAAGGGGTTTCATGGTTGCAGGCGTGCTTGCCCTCAAATGTGACGACTATGTGTGGGTATCTATTGCACAAACATCTTCTGACTTGTTGATACATCAAAGCCATGTCATTCCATTATGGTCCATAGATCCACCGCGGTAATGTCAGCCTAACAACGAAACAATTAAATTATGTTGCTGAAATCGAAGTACCAAAATAGATCAGAAAAAAAAGAAGCCCCAAATTGGATCTAGACGAAAACGAGTAACTTACAAATCCACCCCCGTCCACTGAACTTGCATCTTCATGTCTCCATCGGTCCCTCATCTGCTTCGTCAGCGGTCCCTTCTCTGCCTCGCCACCAGGCGTGTCAACAGTCTCCTATGTCGCTTGCCTCAGGCAATTTGCTGAGTGGAGAGCGAGATATAAAGCGAATGCTAGGTAGTTGTGGGCCACAATAGTCAGCGAAACAAGCTTAACTAGTCAGCGGGGTGTGGTTGGCCTTTCTCATGTGTAGGACCCACAACTAATGGTGGTTACAATGGACAGCACAATAATAAATACCTTTTCCGTAGCACTGTACAAAAGAGTGTCTCTCTTGTATGGCACCTACCACGGCTCAATTGCGTGCCAGTGTCGACTAAAACATGGCGTAAATATGTCCGCTGGCCTTGATAGCCACTGAGAAATAAGATTCGCTGGCCAAAAAAAAAAACTATTATAGGTACTTTTTGCTCATGCCAACCAAAAAATCCACCGGTTAAGGTGGGCTTTTTTGCAGCGTCAGAGATACGGAGTGGTACTGATGGTGGAGTTAATGGAGAGACTTCCCCTACTCAGGGAGAAATTGGGGATGATATGGGCTTGTTTGGTTACTCGAATCCCGACGGGTTCCCGGCCTTTTTCCGGGGAGATTTTTCCCCTAGTCCGGAGGTCGGGAATATAATCCCGGAGTTTTTGCTCCTGTTTCAGTCTATTCCCAGTCGGGAATATTTTTCCAGGGAATTTTGGTCCCAACAGCCAAACGAGCCCTAATGGCTTTGATTTTCCAGCGGCAGGCGCAGAGCAACAGAAGCAAAAAACCAACATGAACTAAGAGCAGCAGAAGCAGAAATAACATGAACTAAATTAGGAGGCTGCGGTTAGTTGAAAATGTTGTAATTAAACTTGTGAGTGGTTGGTTCGCAATTGCCTTCTCCTTTGTAAATTGCTAGTATGATTTTAGGATACTTGAAGTGAAATGGCAAAGCAGCATTTCAATAATCTGAACCGAGTCACAGTATACAATAGAGAATGAACTATCAATGATGCACTATTACATGGTTCTCACTCTGAAAGCAAATAACAGTGACCCAGTGATCAATTCTTTGTACAATTTTACCCCCCCTCCTCTCACCTATAATCGCACGTCGCACGTCGCTCTTTACACGCCAGACGACTTTGGTGCTGGTGAAGAACTCACCATTTTTTTTTTACAAAGTGGATGCGCCTTTGGAACCATCCAGTTCTGGTAATCATTTGGCTGGCCAGCATCGTCATGCATGGGCATTCTTCGAGGCTCGAATCAGCTTCCGTTTTCCAGCTTGGACTCTTTATGAAGATGGCTCCAAGCTAACAATGCTGCACCAATTGCCGGTTCCACCTGGAAATAAATCATAAAACCATTTGCCAAACGAACTCATTCTTTGTTGGATTTCAAATAACAGAACTACTTGGTGCAGCTACTTGGTGCCGCGGTGACTTCATATATAAAGCTGGGCTGTTGGCCTTATGTGCAAAAAAAATAGCAGAACTGGTAGCATACCAAAAAATCGTCCAAAATCTCAGTGTTCAATCTCCAGGGAATTGCATGGCTATAAATACTCTTCATAACTGGTGATATTAGTTTACACTGACCTCAGGTCGAATAGCATGGACACCTGGAAAGACTTTGGAAATGCATTTTATGACCTCGCCGCTGATGTTCCATTTCTTATTGCCTTCGAGGACACCTCCAACCAATACAAGTGGAAATTGGTCCTTTCCATCTGCAGAGTAAAAAAGGGCCCTTCAGTGAAAAACATAACAATGATTTACTCTCAGTTCCAATCGCTAGTCAAACAGTTAACAGCCTAATACTACAAAGCTCCAGGTCTCTAACAACCCGCACTTTGTGCCAAGTATGGTGTATCTCGGGAAAATGAATCAACTTGTGCAGTGCACCATATCTGGAAATATCAGTACAGTAGGTATCCCCGAAAGCTAATATCTCAGAGACAACTCAGAATTCCCTGGTTGGAACCAGCAGACTGCTTAATAGTCGCATGAAATAGAGCACCGGATGTGTGGGCCATGTTGAGACCAAATCTACAGGAATAAATTAAGCCTGATAATATATCATCGAAACCCCAAAAATGCTACTCCCTCCAATTCAAAATAAGTGTTACCACGAAAGTTATTATGGATCAATTTGAACTAAAACAAAGACACTTATTATGGATCGGAGGGAGTACTTGCGAAGGTATGATTACCCATTCATTTCAGGAATAACCAACACGGAACTAGTTGAAAAATAGCAGATGGTGCTAGTGCCACACAATCAACGTCATAATTACCTTCACCACACAATGCAAGGCGCCGAACAACTGCTACGACGCTATCAGCCAACTCTTGCACTGCCTCACGTAGAATCGTGTTTGCTACTTCGTCACCGTCTTCAGCAGCAGATACGACCACAGGAACAAGTGCTGCAATACGGGCCCAAGATGGATCTGCATATGTCCAACTGTGCCATAAACGTAAAACAATGAATGACAGCTACGTACAGGATTCCAACTCTCGATAGTTGTATCAGCTAAACCATTACTTGGCTCTTATGCAATATAATGTCATCTTTCTAAGAGTTTATAAACATTTGCTGGATGCGGAAGTTCATAAAAAATAACATGGTAAATTTGAAAATGAGACGAAAAACTATAGTAGTGAAAATGAGAATGCTTAACATCTACAAGTAATAGCAAAGGTCTGTCTCCTACATGTTCAAGCCTATACACTGATGCAACATAACGCACCACAAAACGGCTGTAGTTATCACAAAAGTGCTGCACATAATTTCACTCTTTTCACACTAGTATAGTTATGTAGCTTTAGCAATTAAGCAATCAGTCTAGATGGCAAGAAGTAACACGTGACCACAGAACATAAGGTGCCAAACAACATTACTAGTAGCCAACAGTTCCAAGAAGTCCCAAATAAAGGATGGCGCCTAGAGACTAGTGCGCATTAGGATATTTGCGAGAGGACTTACCCAATCAATTCATCTGGAGAAGCAATTTCAAGCTTCCTAGTGATCGCTCCCGTAAGATTAGTTTGTGGTCCACGGCCATCATGTGCTTTTATTACTGCTGTGAGGGCCTGTGCAGCAATGCCATATCCACTGCATTCATGTGTACACATGTAGTCAACTATCTTTTCCTTTGTGTCAGGTTATTCTATTGTAATCACATCGATAGGTTTCGCGGTCATAGTTCAATCTTTCAAACTGCATCCATTCCTTAGTGTAGGGTTTCATTTTGAAATATGAAAAATATAGACAACCACTTGTCAGGACTCAGGAGAGAGTATTATATTAGTGCATTTGAGATTAATAGTTTCTATGACTGTTCATACAAAGTCTAACATGTCATGCTCAACTTATAGATATGGATTTCTACACTATATAAATATCCATACTTCACAAAGTCTAACATGGCATGCTCAATTATAGCTATGGATTTCTACACAATCTAAATATCCATACTTCCTAAGAAATAAACAAACATCATCCCATTCTCATGTTAGAAATCATATATATATGCTCCCTGCAGAAAGAGTAAAGGGCACCTGAAACTAGTTTTTATAGTTATATATCTGCCCCGACATTCAAAACCTTACAGAATGTTGCATAACATCTTATATTATGGGACAGAGGGAGTAATTCATTATTGACCCTTTTTCATGAAGAATGCAACTCACCTGCCCCAGTCGCCTAAAACGGGACCAGCACCAGCTGCTCTCGCTAATTTTCCATCTTCGGTGACCCCATAAGCAATGCTTCCTGTGCCCGCAATCAATACACAGCCATGTAGCTTTCCCATTGTACCACTGGCTAAGGCCGCCACTGCATCATTCTCGACATAAAACTTGGCATCCCCAGGGAATAGATTGCTGGATAACAAAAGGGCTCACTTAGCAATGACAGGATAAATTTGACAAATGTCTTGTTTGCATGGTGACATTCTGAATTATGTGCCAATAACCAAATGACGAGTTACTATTTACTGATGCATTTGCAAAAAAAAAATACCAAAAACTTCAGAATCTCTCTGAACTGAAATCAAGTAGTTGTGGTGAACAAAGAGATATAGCAAATTGTTTCCGGGGAATGCATTTTAAGAAGTGTATACAAAGGACTGTACCGGATCCAATCCAGCATCTTCTGCTGATCTGAAGGATGATTCACTCCAGATACAGATAAACAAACTGCAACAACATTAGAATGATCTGTGCTGGCCATTGTGAGGGCCTGCATCATGACATGTTCTAGAGTTTCCAGTGCAGCGCTTTCTGGAAAGTGAAACAGAGCGATCAGTATGTCTTGAGCAAAGACTTGGACCAAATGATGCTACCCGTATTACAACATGGACAAAAAAAATATTAAGGAGTATCACAGGCACTCTCATCCAACTACATACTTCGCACCGCAAGACGCTCGCACACAATTTGTGTATAGATTTTAGATAAGCATGGGTGGGCCCTCCTTCCTTTATACGCAAAATGGAAGTTAAACAATGATTATATCCTAATGATTTTCTATTGTTTTAGTGCGATCTACAAAGTCCAAATAACATATATGTGTTCACCATCAATAAAAACAACCACACTACTCTGGGGGCAACGTCCATTGTTAGCACAGGGAACCGCACTTTCTCTTCGACAACTTCATCAGGTGATTGAGAAGTAAGGAAACTGTGTAACTGATAACGAGCATGATGAACAGTTACAAGAAAATAGAAGAACGCCAGTTCGATAATAAATCAGGACATCCAGAACCACAGCTACGGAGACAATCCATCTACAGCCCTGAAACCCTCTCCTGGATTGGGGAATATCCAAGAACTAGTTCGCCGTGATTACGCAAGACAAGTGGCACGCAACGACACCCCAAATCGCGGGGATTTAACCCGGAGACCGGTCAGCAGGCCCCAAGATCCAGGTCTTCACACAGGGCATGATCCAAGTGCCCCCGAATTGCGCGAACCTAGGTCAACTACGTACCTCCGACGGAATTACGGTTGGAGCAGCCGGCGATTGCGCGGGATAGCACGGGGACGGCGCTGGGCGACTCCGGCGGCGGCATTGCGGCCGGCAGGCAGACGCAGACGGTGCTGGTGGTGCCTCCGTCCACGCCCAGGATCACGCCGCCCTCCGGGGCGGCGGCCGCCGGCGAATTGCCGTTCTCGTAGCTGCCCATCTCCCTTGGGCCGTTCCTCTCTTGTCGGGTGTGTGAGACAGGTGATGAGTCAAAGGCTCAAAGCTGAGAGCGGAGATCCTTATTTTTCTTTTATTTATTTCCGTGCAGAAAAGGTCTTCGATAATGTTGGAATGTTGTGTTTGGGAGGAATCGGTTTCTTTGGTTGTCAGTTTATTTACTATTATATTGGAGTTGGTCGTAGGTCATACAACGCGTTTGGTGAAGGAGATTCGGAGCATCTTGTCCATCCAATCTGCATCTGATGGTTCGGTTTACATATGTCGATACTTAGATTATCTAATTACGGTTCTCTGCCACCGCTAAGTTAAAAGTACCGGTTAAGAATACCCATCGAAAAAGAGAAGGAAACCAATAGCCGCGACCCATTGTCTCGCACCAAACCTCACAGGAATCTCAAAAAAAATACCTCCTCACAGGAAACCTAGAACATGTCCCGCCGGCGCCTCCAAGCCGGACGACCACTTCCTTCCGGAGTGCCTCCAGCCGATGTGGTATGAGATTGCCGTCAGCTTCCTTTCTCAGCCCATAAAGAAGGAGATGCGGCAGCGCAGGACCAGTTCAATTTGGCGCAGGAGCGAAGGTATACGTAGATGCATCTTGTGTTTTTTTTTCCGATCTTATGTATGGCTTTTGTCCAATCTGCCATACGAACGAGAGACTACACCTACCCATCTCTAGATATTCCTGGATCTGGATGGAGAGATTGAGTTCTTAATCTCATGTGCTTATTGTTGGCTAATCCATGCTTTGGCGAGCACGACCAGCGATCTCCCCCTCCATCGTCTCTCAGTTTTCTGCTCAATTCAATGGATCTAAATAGGGATGATGATCGAAGTGGTCTCATGGATTAGGATGGACGTGCATTTACATGGATGGACTTGTCTAATTATTTGGTATTGATCTGGTCCTCACCAGATGGAAAATCCATTTTTTGGGTGCACGACTTCATACTATGGATGTTCACCGAGCTTATTAATCACTACCACACAATTATCTATGTCATTATAAATTAATGTTGGTCGTCTATAGGTGTGGCACCGTCACCATGGACTGCGCCGAAGCCGCCTCACTACGCACCGTGATTGTTTGTTGAATGAATGAAGTCAACGATTTGGTAGGGAGGTTGGCGCATTGTTCCTGGTGCAGGACGAGCTGCACGGGGAGGACGACTACTGCCCAAAGGGGTGCGTGGGGCAGGGGAGGATGTGAACGTGTTCTAGCGCCCGCCTGCAGGATGTGAAGGTAGCCGCATACGCCGTTGAGGTCTGGGTCGTGGCAAACATGACAATGAAATTTTCAACTCTGTCCTCTTGTTTTCTTTGCGGGTTTTGGCCTTTTGAACTGTGTTCTTATTCCTTCTAAGATATGATTGTTGACTTCATCAGTTGGTTGTACATTTTCTATGCACACTGTGAAGGACAAGCAATGTAGTCAACCAACGAAATTTGTTAGAGAACCTCACCTTGAAACTCTGTTAATTTTATGGGCATAGAAGGGTTTCAACCTTTTATGTTTTACCTTATGTTTTACCTGTTATTCACTTTGGTTAATTATTGTCACTAACATAGCCATCTCCTTGCAATAAAGAGGAAGAACTAATGTCTAAAATGCACTAGATGCTGGTTTACTACCCCTCATTGTGCACATTCCGTGCTGTTAACTTGGATACCAGATGCGAGATGTGTGGTTTCGACTTGATTAAGATGATGGCAACTATTTCTTTTGATGCAGAGAATAACGTATTGTTCCTGAAACCTTACATCTCAGTCAGTTACACTTATTTGTTTCACTATCACAAAGAGATCAATTGACACATGTACAGTTACTTGGTGTTGCATGCTTGCTTGTAGCTGTGTAAGATCCGTTCAGTTCATTTTATCTTTTTAATCTTTTTTTTTTGTTAATGTTCATTTTTTCTTGGTTATGATCTGATATGTTGTAAAATACCCAAACTTCAGTAAATATATAACTAGATATGCCCACCCCAAGTAAATGAGCTATGCTACATTACTGGGAGTACATGAAAGATGAAGTCAATGGTTATGTGCAGATTGACTTTCTTTCTTGTTTGTTTCATATACTTGTGTTATAACACAGATAAACAGGTTTTGAAAATGGAAGCTTCTGTCTTTCATTTGTTTTAGATGACTTACGTTCATTTTTTTTATTCAGTTTTGGTCTCTGGCTTCTAAAAAAGTTGTTTACTTGCACAAATATATCTATCTTCTTACTTTTACTGACAATCAAGACCCATATAATACCTTTTATAAAGGATGTTGTTCACCTTATTTCTCTTTGCGCGCCTTCAACACAGGATCTCTTGCATGGGCGCTCTCGCCGTTTCATTCAGCTACTTCTACATGGTCTCCGCATGGGGAGGCTACGTGTTCATCATCAACCTCCTCCCACTCCATGTGCTCGTGCTTCTCGTCACCTGGGGTACTCGCTGCATCGATTCGCGTTGAACACCCTCATCGAACCTTTCTCCTTTGATTTGACTTGTCTAATTATAAATTTCTTCACGGTTATTGTGTGCCTGCTACAGGCAGCTGATCAAGGGCGGTGACAACAAGGATGAATAGAAGATGTGCAAGCAAGTTATCACGAGTTGCTGGGAAATTTTTTCTTGATGTTCACCACAAAATTTGTTCTTACCTCAGTATGTGCTAGCGTATAAAATTTCCAGATATGTGAGGTACATGCTTTTTCTGCAATGAGCCGATTTTTCAGTTACTCATGTCATCCTGTGCAACAGCTGCTGGTGTTGAATATGTCCATGCTATACAAGAATTGTTAAATCGAGCATAACCTTCCTGCTTTTTTCACTCCTCAACCTGATATTCAGACAATGCTTGAAGATACCAGTTGAATTTTGAGAACGAAAGGTAACTCAAGTGCGTGTGAACCGTGAAATAGTGCTCATAGTTACCACTTATCTCTTTGCAAGAACAATTACGCCTTAAACTCAGTGTTCTATTTTCATGTGCAGGCATAATTTTCTGAAAGTAATGTCAAACATTTCCATAGAGGTGTTCAGTTTAATTTTTTTACAGATTCTAAATTATTTACTGATTTACACAAGTTAAATGATGACATGTAATTTGCACATGTAGTTTCAAAGTTCATTGAACTAGGAGTGCACCAAACTGAAACATTGTGGTCATGTTGTAGCAAGTATATTTCTGCTTTTTTAACTTTGCAGAATATGTCCACATTTGGATTATATCTATCTATTACCATGCAAGTTACAAAGTCCCTTCAATTTTTTTGAGGAACAGACTCCCATCGAATTTAATCCCATGTTAATACGAACAAAATAAAAACTATATGTCCATCTTCAAGGATCCAACTTGTAAGGTCCAGCTCATTCTTATAGCCTTCAAAACCCCACTCTTCCCTTTATCATCGCTTCGTAATACTGTTATTTACTTTGCCAAAAAAATACCCATCTATTTATTGTGGCATGAATTTGTGCACTATCTATTTTCCAATCTAAGGCATCTTGGGGCTCGGAGGATGTTGTAGAGGCATCAGATGGTTGCAGTGATCGGCAAGGATACTTTAGTCGTGTTTCTCATGACTAGGCTTTAATCTCTGGAAGTTGATTTATTTCTTGTTAACCAGATTATTTTTTTCTTACATTCCACTGTGTTTGTTCTGAATCCAATTCCTCATACATATATGTTGCTTCAATATAGTATATTGAAACAGAGGTGAGGCTATTTTATATTGAAATGGAGGTAAAGCTATTGTTGTATGCAGTACTTCCTGATGTTCATAACTAGATGTATTTCTTTTTCCCAAACCACCTTCAGAATTAATATGGCTTATACAAGATTGTGTTACTTGCAAATGTTATTTGTAGACGACAGAAACTAAGCTACTGTAATACTACTTCATGTTGCTGAAACTCGCATTATATGAAAAAATCTTCTTGAATTCTTTTTCATCCGCAGAGGTATACCATATATAAATTTTGTTCTTCTCATTATGGTATTCCAATTGCATGGGAATTGCAGGATTCAAACAATGGTATAAACTTAAACAGTTTCAACTTCCAGGTGATTCCAGTTTATTGATGTATGCCAAATCTCCTGCGTGATGTCCCCCGGAGAGTAAAGAAGGAAGGGACGGCAAGCAAGCAAAGGAAAAAAGTGTGTGCTCTTGTAGAAATAGTACTTGGCGTGTATAGCCCTGTTTTTTTTTCTACTTTCCCCATAAGACACAGCCTTGTTTTTTTTCCTTTTTCCTTTTCCTATTTTCCCTAGAAGACACAGAGCTACTTACATTCCCTGTTGCAAAACAAGTTGGCAATCCAGGTTGTTATAAAACATTCAAATGTAGAGACGTGGCAAAGAGATCTTTGTATCTATAAGAGTTTTTCAGTACCGTAGCCTTATCTCGATGTCAATTATAATGGTTGTTAAAATATGCTTCAGACAACATTGTAAGTTTTTAGAATATTTTATGATTGTCTTTTAGATACATGTAAATTTTACATTTATTGTATTGACATATATTGCAAGAAAAAACAGAAACCGTAGCAACGCACGGGCATTCAACTAGTCCCGATAAATTGGCAGATAATCCATGATTAGTTTATGCTTAGGTATTCACCGAAATGGAAAGCGATGGATAGTGTTTGTTAGGATGATGATCTTCTTTTTCTTAGAGAAATGTCCTCTTGACCGGCCGATTGGGCAAACTCTATTTATTGTTTCAGTGTGGAGCTAATAAGACCATTTCTAGTAGATCTCGTAAATCGCTTAAAACGGTAAAAATATGTTTTTGTTCGATTTCTTGTGCCGATCAAATACCTAAAACGATGCGTCCTTAAAAAAATGGGTCTAAATTTTCAGTCCCGACACGGTTTCCTCCCACTATTTTCCCGCATCCGTGTCTCGCCGCCGCTGATCTCCCTCCCCGCCGCCGCTTGCCGGAATCGCCTCCATGAACCTCTTCTAGCTCCCGCCGCCGCCAATCATGTCGTGTGGCCTCAACCACCACCCCACGCTGCTCGCACTTCATCTGGGTGCACCCACAGCCACTGCGGGTGCCCCAGCCATTCCCAAGAATAGAAAGCGCGAAGTGCGGCTCCGGCTACCAGTCTTGGCGGCCCTGTTGGCCCTGCCAAGGCCACGACATTCCCACTCCGCGAGCTCGACCGAAGGTGGGAGTGACGTGGACAAAGGCAGCGGATGGGGGTGGGGGGCAGCGGACCGCGAAATGAACGGCCTTCCTCCACCCGCTACACTAGTGGCCGAAATCGGTGCATCCCAGGACAACGATGTCGGCGCCGCCAGCGTGTTCGTCAAAATGCCTCCGAGTTATGACGACCAGTCCTCATTCGTGGATATTGGCAGCGGATTAAAGAAAAGTTTTCTGACCTTATGCCTCGCGTTGCAATACCGGTCTACCGCTCCTATCGATCCCTACAAGGTCGGTGGGATGTGATCAAGGCTAGTTGTAGCCGATGGAGTGGAGTAATGGAGCAAGTCCGGAACGCACCTTCGAGCGACGTCTCCATCGATGACTATGTGAGTGCACTTTTTATGATTATGTTGCAATACATATGCATTCATGTTGCATTTTGCATTGGTGTGATTGTGATTGTGAATGTAGGAAACAATTACAATGGAGAGGTACAAAGCAATGGCCCCTTCCAAAGGAAGAGCATTCACTCTACAACATTGTTGGAAGTTGCTTGAGCATCTAGAGAAGTGGAAATCGAGGGAGCAAGAGGCACCACCAAAGAAAGGAACTATGTTATGTTTGTATGATGCAAGTGATGAGGAAGAAGGAGTTAACAAAGGGAAGCCATATGAAAATAAGAAGGCTAAGGAGAAGATGAAGCTTAAAGTCGAAGCAACAAACTTGGCTTCGAAGATCGATGAGTTTGTGAGGTCAAAAGAAAGCATGACGCTCAAGACTTTGGAAGCAAAGAAAGCCATGTCCGAGAAGAAGAATGAGATGAAACAAGAAAGGTGGCAAGAAATTCGTGACTTGGAGGAGAGGAGGCTATCTCTAGAATAGAAGAAGGCAATGACGGACCTTGTTATGGAGGAGAATAGGACGATCACGATGGATCCAAGCACCATGAGTTTCTTTACCAAAAAATGGTGGGGTATGAGAAAGCTCGGACAAATTACAAGGATGAGGATAGCTCATGAAGCCACGAGCATGCCACTCGCGATGGAGGTGATCATGCTATGGCTACGGTGGATGCCACTCGCAGCGGAGGTATCATGCTACGACGAGCGATGATGTCGCTGAAGGTGCTACCGACGACGATGGTGTTGCTTGAACCTTATTTCATTGACATGCAGGTGGATGATTGCGCAAAGAAGATGTTTTGCACATATTTTGGATGTTTGATGCGAACAATGCTGTGAAACAATATCATATATTGTCATATTTATCAAATTGGTCTTTGCGGTTTTGTTTTCGAATTCGCGGGGGCCAATTAGATACTGTATACCAAAATTGTAAAATGGAATATGCAAATATTCCATTTTAAGTTTTGGTATATGGGACCTGATACAGGCCTAAATTTTGAGGGCAGAATTAGGGTTTACCACGTCCTCTACTCACGCGTTTACAAGTCCAGATTTACTAGATCTGTTAGAGATGCTCTAATATGCTGGCACACGTGCGAGAGATAGTTGGGCCATGGATCGTTTGGGCGTGTCCTCGGTCTTTTATAGGTTTTATAAAGTTCATATAACTTCTTGTTTCTGGTTTTCTGGTTTATCCCTTTTTTTCTTAGTTCTTGTTCTTTGATTCAGTTGGGTTTTCATTTTTCTGTCTTTTTCCTTTTTCTTTCTTTTCCTTTTAGTTTATTTTTTGATTGAAAATTCTAAACGTTTATAAAATAATATTTTATAAAAAATATGAATATTTTCCTTATTTGAAAGTTTTCAATTTAAATAATTTTATAATTCAACAATTTTCAAATCTAGACTTTTTAAAATATGATTCCTTTTGAAAATATGAATGGTTTAAAATATGGATTTTTTAAAATAAAATAAAATTAATAAAAAGGAAAAATCTACCGAAGGAACCTGTTCCTTGCGCGTCTAGGTCGGCCCACCACAGGCGCGCGAGGAAGAGTCGATGCGTGCCACTCAAACGAGCGGGCGACAGGATGTCCCTACAGATTGAGATAGATATCAATCCCTCTTATGTGCATTTCCTTCTCTCTTTTGTCTAATTTATTTGAGCACATACTTTGCATACATGCTCTTGATGGACCTCCACCGTTGTCGTGCTCCATCACCGCCATCAGGAGCGAAGCTCCCAGTAGAGCAAGGTAGGGAAGCCGTCCTACCTTGATTTTTGGTGAATACACTTAGGTGCGCGTGTTTTTTGTGAAAAAATTAAGTGGTCATACGTCGAAACGGACACCGTAAGAGAAAGTTATGCTTGTTTTAGTAAACACTACGTAAAATCAATTACAAACCAAATACATAGACTATTTACCTACAAAAATAGACTCATATTTTAGGTTCAATGTGAATAACATTGCTTGCATTACATAGATTTATCATTGACCGGATCATAAGCTTGAGTTATTCATTACTCATACTCGCAGAATTAGAGACGATTTCTAGATATTTCAAAAACATGTCATACTTTCTCCGATCGCATTACCACCTTATTAAGATAATATTGTTTTTACCCGTGGTGACATCAACAATTGAAAGAAATTCCCAGCAACAAAGATAATCAAGACTGAGTTGCGCATCGAATGAGGGATAATCAAACGTCTTGATTGTTTAAATTATATTAGATTTTTTTAAAATGTAAAGCTTTGTCATTAAGTTAGCGTTATTGGTATGTTTTTTTAGGTTCTACTTATAATCAAGTATGTTTTCATTTTTATTGTAATAAGTGATTGTGTTTGAATCACATACATCATTACTGTTTTAGGACTATTTTGGTATTTACATTATTCAAGGTTCATCCAACCTTAATTTTTATTCGTCCTTCACCACTGGTTGCCATGCTCCATTGCTAATCTCCAAATTGCAGAAAGCCCTCCCCTTCAAGTTTGGAAGACTTTTTTGTCGCCCCACCAATGACGAGTTTTTGCTAGTTACTTTTTGTAAAGATGTAGATCCTCATAGAGTCTACATCCGCGAATGTATAACAGTATACACGATGAGATTTGTTTTCCATAAATAGAGTTTATTAATTAAATTTGTTAATCATTATACTTAGTCTCTATATAGCTAAGATGCACACAAACTCAACGTAAAAAATGTCTCATAAGCAAAGAAGCAGAAAAAGACCTAATGCAAGCCATCATCAGAGAGAGTGTAAAGACCCCTATGGTGATGGAGGGCCAATCTGCAGATTACTCTACCATCCATGTTGGAAAATATCCCTTAGAGTGTCCTCCTACCATGTAGACACCTTTATAAAAATATCGCGATTCTTCATATGTTGAAGAGACGAGCATGAATGAAGCAACCCAGTTCCCCGGTAGATAATCTGCAAGGGAGACAATTTTTTATCATTGAAAATATTATCATTTCTATATAGCCAAAGCAACCAAATAACGACAAGCGCTCCCGCCTTAATAATTTTAAACCTATGATCCACTCCGTTTAGCTAGTTGCGGCAGCTTTATGCAACGCTACGTGGCGGGTATATGGCATAACCTATTTGGATGATTGACCATATACATCTAGCAAACTTGTACTATAAGAATAATTGGTTGATTCTCTCGTCATGATGACAGAACCTTTGCGCGCCATCTATGGACAACCTTCACGCCACTGAGGTACAAGTTCTTCGGGTGATTAGCGAAGATGTCGGACGGCCGACATGATGCTACGACATGGCATGACGAGACGCTTGATCACCTACTGCTCCAGTGCCCGTTCTCCAGAGCCATCTGGTTCATACTACTTCAACTCCGAGGATGAACGACAGACGACCGTGGCATCGACCGATCAGAGTTCGCTGGGAGCATGGTGGACATATTTGGTGGAGCGCCTGCTGGCGTCTTCGCACAAGGCCTTCGACGGCGACGTGATTCCAGCACACTCGTTGCTCGAGACCATCAACAACCAATGTTTTTCTTGGGTAGCTTACAGGGACTAGGCAACCTAGTTGGCAGTATCCAAAAGAGTAGATACCGCTCTTCTCCCCCTCTCTGGAAGGCTCTCGCGTCTGCCCACCTTGAGAGTCGGCCACCTCGCCCTGGGCCAACCCGAAGCCCTCGCCGGCGGCGATGCCGCTTGGAGGAGGTGGAGGAGAGGCGCCGGTTGTAGTCTAGGATTTAGTAGTTGGCTTGATGCCGGATATGCCCAAAGATGGAGACCAGATCTTGCGGGGCGGATCTGGGCGTTCCTGGCTCTCCTCTTCATCGACGACCGTCTCCGGTGGTAGGAGGCGTGGCGGAGACGGGGATGGGTGCCGGGCTTCTTCTCCAATAAGATCCCTCCTTCCTTTCTTTCAAGGCTGCTAAGTATGGCGTTCTTCCGCTGCGTCAATTGGTGGCTGACATGGCTCTCCTCCATATCACCATGGTGGTGGTTGGCTGGATTTGGCCCTGTCGGTGAGGCCTTTATTAATAAGCGGTTGCTGCTTCAATCTGCTGGGGATTCGCTGCTGCAGTCTCTCTCTCTTTCTGGCCTTGGTGGTGTGAAGGAGATCTGGAGGCCGGCAGTGTTTTCCTGCTGGATTGGAGCAGTTCGGGGAGATTATCTCACTTCCTTGGTCATCAAAGCTGGAGGCAGCACTGCCTCAGCTATTTCTTGCCGGCATGGCGGCACTACTGCAACCTCCGTTGAGGAGGCCTTCTTCTCTTCTGCGACGGAAGCTCGACGACGTTTTGCCACCAAGTGGTCTTGTCCCCGGTGGCTTAACGCCGGCCGTTGGCAGAAGATCATCGCTGGAAGAGAGCCAACGAGCTATCTGCTCTTGTTCCTCGGCGGCAATGCCTGGAGGACGCCGGCGTCGCGTGGCGGAGACACCCAGGCCCTACATTGCTTTGATCGGTTATTTTGTAGGGTGTTCTTTGTAAAGTGCAAGCCCCTTTCTTCAAATATTAGGTTCATAGTGCGAGTGTTGTATAAGGGGTTTTCTGCAAAACTTTGTACCTGCCACTTTTATAATACAAAATCTGGGGTCTTCTAGACCCCTCCCCGAGTTCAAAAAAAAAAAGTTGGCAGTTGCCAAGTGATGGAGCAAGGAAATACAAATAAGGTCTGTCCGTTTTTCTTGTGTAACCGTGAAGTAAATAAACTTGTCCTTCACACAGGGATCACACTTCACACATACCAAGGTAAAACCATGAGCAACACATGCATCGTGTGTGCATTAAAACGCAAGCCCAAAACCAATGATCGATCGATACGCATTACATGCGTTACGCGATCTCGCGACATCGGCATCACAGGAGACGCATGAACGGCACTTATTCCTGCTAGCTAGCGAACTGGGTTGATGCGCACGCACGCACGACCGAACGGGAACGGGAACCCCGTGACACGACGTCCGTTTCAAAATTTTCCTTCCGTTCGCCAGTTCGCACTGTATATATAGCAAAATCCTTCGTTCTAGCCTCGCTAATCCCTCCTCTGACGAACGCTTCTGGGAAGGAATCGGGTCGCGATCGGGCTGATCCTTCTCGATCGGAGGCGAGGGTTTCTAGGCCACGGCGGCTCGATCCCGGACCTCCTCGCCGCCGGCAGGGTTAGTACTCCCTCCCTTGATCTGTCGAGAATTTTGTTCGAGGAATTCTTACTCGTGGCGTGGGGCAATTCTCGCCTGAAACACCCCATTGATTCGAAAATCAGCACAGCGGAAGACCATATCCGAGGAAGATTTGCCAACTGACTTCCGTTTTTTTTTTTGGGGTGACGCGCCAGGTGTTCGACGGAATTCCGCAATGCCGAGCGGGGGGAGGCGGCTGCCGCCGTGGACGTCGCCGAGGGGCGCGACGAGCACGAGGTGGAGCCCGTGCAGCCCCGCGGGCGACCTCGTCTTCGGGAGCCACGTCACGCCGCCCATGAGCGCCGGCTGCTGCTCCTACCGCGTGACCCCGCCGACGAGCGGGGGCCCCGTCGCGACGCCTCTGCCGAGCGGCGCCGGCGGCGGCGGGTGTTCCAGGCCGCCGAGGGCGCCGCCGGCGCTGGATTCGCCGTACGTGAGGGCGAAGCAGGCGCAGGTAACACGATCGACCAGTGCCGTCAGGTGCAGTTTCTTCGTTTTCCAGGGTCCAGAACTGAGCGCTATGCTATCTGGTCCATCCGGGTGGCTAATTAGATGCAGCTGATATGGCGTATATCAACAATTGGATTGTGACGATCCCTAATATTTGGCGTATATCAACAATTGGCGTATATCACTTGTCGAAATTGTGAATGCTACCGTAGTATATTCTGAATTCCGTTCATAATTGCATATTCATTCGTGATCATTTTTTTAATCTGCACTGCACTAGGCGTCCATGAGTACTTTATTAGGCTTCGTCAATCATCATTATGGGTCTAGGTTGGGTGTAGGGATGTGTGGCCTCTTCTTGTCAGAATGATGTGGAGCTGAAGCGTAGGAGATACTGAAAGAGAACTTGATGTGCTCCTGAAGTGTTCCCCCAGTGCACCACTGATAAGAGTTTGTTCCAGCCTTCAGTTAACGTAACGCTCTTCTATTAGTTGTGCTGTAATGGTATTCTGCAGGGACTGTGTCTCGCTGAGTCTCATGAGATGCTAACTGACCTGATCCAAGAGTAGTATAACACTTTTCGAAAAAAGAGCAGTATAAGGAGGAGAAGGATATATCCTTGAAGCTTAGTTTTCTTTCCTATGAAAATTAAGTATATCGAGATATCTTCCATTTTAACAGCATATCCTTCAGCTGCACAAAAGTAGAGAAAGGTGAAGATAGACACCCTGGCAGAAATAATGCGATTCATAGGACAACCTTTGATGAAAAAAAGGACATTAGCGTAAAGTGGAACAACAGGGTTGATCCTTCTACATGACTAGGTGTCCTATTACCATAAATGTGCTGTATCAAAAGACTGCATCGAAACAGTTTGATAAGATTTAATGGTTTTATGCAGTATGATGTTTCTGACTAGTATCCGCAACAGATGCTTCTGACTGAAGCTATGCTATTATAAACACGTTATAAGCTGCAATACTCCTGTACGTGTTTACCTGCATTGTCGCATTGTATTTCCAGCTCTGTAGCACTTGCAGACCTGTAAATAAAATATTGGGACCCATATGATAATTTTGGAAAATATGATATAAGCGTAGAGTGGAATGACAGTGTTGACCCTTCTTGATGTCTAGGTGTCCTATTACCAGAAATGTATTGTATCGAAAGATTGGATCGCAACAGTTTGGCTAGATTTGCTGGTGTAATGTCGTATGTTTGTTTCTGACTGGTATCTGCAACAGATGATTATTCTGCCTGAAGTTTTGCTTTTCTCAACACGTTATAGGCTGATATATTTCTGTACGTGCTACCTGCTTTTTTGCAGTGTATTATTTAGTTCTGTAGCAGTTGCAAACTTTTAAATCAAGATGCATTCGAGCTCTTTATCGTAGAAATAAAAGAAAACTTGTAAATGCCGTATGTTTGTTTCTGACTGGTATCTGCAACAGATGCTTATTCTGCCTGAAGTTTTGATTTTCTCAACACGTTATAATCTGATATATTTCTGCACTTGCTACCTGCATTTTTGCAGTAAATATTATTTAGTTCTGTAGCAGTTGCAAACTTGTAAATCAATATGCATTCAAGCTCTTGATCGTAGAAGCTCTTATTAGACAAATTTTGTTTCCTTTTGTTTCATCACCTTGCTTATATTATTCCAGTTAATTGAAAAGGATCCCAACAAGGCAGTTCCATTGTTCTGGGCGGCCATTAACAGTGGTGAACGAATTGAGAGTGCACTGAAGGATATGGCTACTGTACTGAAACAAGCCAATCGGGCTGAAGAGGCCATCGAAGCGATAAGAACCTTCCGTGACCGCTGTCCTAATGAAGCTCAAGACTCTCTTGACAATATTCTTATTGACCTGTACAAGGTATATCGGTCCTGTAAATTTGTGTATGCAAGCTAAATCTTTCTGCCAAAGCCCAGTTTTCGGGTTTGATTATACTAGTAGATCTTGAAACGTTTAATAGTTTGCACAAACCCATGTGAAAATTTCATCGGCGAATAATAAATCCGCACAGGGTTTTATCTGATACAAATCATTTTTATGTTGAACCAGAAATGTGGTAGGACAAAAGAGCAGATTGAAATGCTGACAGTGAAGCTGAGAATAGTTGATGAGGATCTAGCTTCTGGCCGGTGGAAAACTAAGATGTCTAAATCTCATGGAAGAGTAGTCTATCTCTCTCTGAGAGATGAAAAAGCAAGGTATTAAAAAATCTTTTGTACATCTCCATTTGACCAGCACCTGCAAACCCTATTCTAAGTCTCTGCTTTGTCATGAAGGTTGCTGGGTAACCTCGCCTGGGCCCATATGCAGTCTGAGAACTATGAGGAAGCTGAAATGCTCTACAGGTATATCTAGGTTGGGGATGGACCTATAAAGCTTATATGAATTTCCTTAGACATGATTCATATTATCTTGAAATTCTCAACTCTATGTTTGGTGTTATTTGTATAAATAAATAAATGTTATCGCACCACTGTAGTTTCTCAGTCGGAATTAAGGATGCTGAAAGGAGGCTGATACTAGTAGAAGTGAAATCTGTTTCTCTGTCATGACATCATGCATCATTTCCATTAAAACTCATCTGACTAAATCCAGCTGGTACTGACTTGGATTTTGTGTCCTGGCCCAGGCAAGCTCTTGCTATCGAAGCTGATTATAACAAAGAGTGTAATTTAGCCATCTGCATGATGAAGATTGGAAAGGTAGCTGAAGCTAAATACCTTCTCCAATCTATACCCTGCAACTCCAATGATGAAAACCATGTGAGATCTCTTGCCCGGGCTACTGAAGTGCTTAGGGAAATTGAGTCACAAACACTCCCTTCACCCATTACTCAAATGAAGTCTAAAGATTCAAGAATTTCGGTTGCTACTGATGTGGAGAACCTTGAATATCTACATCCACAAATTCTTTCTTCAACTCAACTGAATTATGAAGGGCCAGCAATTCCAGTTTCGGCGGATACAGAGAAGCATGAGAATTGCAACTCACAAGCTCTTCCGTCTCCGATAACTCAGTTGAAGCGTAAAGAACCACAATTTATGGTTGCAACTGAGGGAGTGAAGAATGGGCAATGCCTGGAGGAGCACCAAGATCTTTCTAAACTGTTCAACGATGCTGCCACACCACAGTCTCTACTCGAGAAACTACGCAAGCGGCTGGTTGAGAAGGACAGACCAAATGTCAGCACAGAGAATCAAATTCAGACTCCTATCTCAGCTGAATGCCTGCCAAACTCTAATGGCGCCATTGATGCTAGTGAGAATCCTATGCAAGAGGGGAAGGGTTTTGCGGATGGGGCTAGAAAAACGTGGGCTGACATGGTGGAGGAGGATGAACAGCAAACTACTGTGCAAGGTGGGAGCAGCAAACATGCAAGTGAGCAGAGGGGCAGAACACCACCATCATCTCAAGAAAGCAGCAGCCTCAAAACCCCAGTTCCAGGTGTTCGGCTACAAAGTTCATCAGCAGGTTCTTGGAGACGCAGCGACTCCAGAATCTCGACAGACGAGAACATGAACCCAAAGTTTGTGAGGACTGCTCCATCATGGAAGCAGCAGAAGGTTCAGGATCACAGCAACCGAGTCTGCCAAAGGCTTAACACGATTCATCTCAGTGAGAAGGCTCAAGGCACCGGGCAAACACCATGGAGAAGCAGTACAGCTCAGCGTTCGCTTTTCGGCGGGCACGTACCATTTCGTGACAGTGAGAACTGTCAGGGTGCCAGTCACACCGAGGCCACTAGCCGCTGGCCTAAGAACGCGGCGGCGAGCACAAGACCATGGAGGCCGCAGCAGAACCGCCTGCGGGTCTTCCGAGACATCACAGATGAGATGAACCAAAATGTTACATAGCTAGATCTTTATTCCTCACTCACTGTTGATGGAGGTGCTTACCATTAGTGATTGTTGTTTCCCACCCAGAGATGAGACTAGTGAAATAGCTGGTAGTTTTCCGTTCCTGGTTTTCTTTCTGAGAAGAGGCATTAGCGTTGTGGTTTCAACAGCTCCAAGAGGATTAATTACAACGTTCATGAGCTAAGGAACTCACTTCAGATCCTAACAAGTCCATGAGTTTACAGTCTCTTCAGATCCAAGTAGATATCTTTTTACTGCATAATTTTTTCTTTGTCACGCCAAGTTGCCTGTAAAAGAGAAGAGGGTAACTAAATCCCTGCTGTGATTTTTTTTTCTCCTTTTGCAGTGTCTGTCTACTGCTGCATATAACAAACACTACAGTCCTTGTACCTTTTGGCAATACTGTTTAGATGTTACTGCCTGGTTCATTTGCTGCACATGTGGTTCCTGGGACAATTTCCTGCATGATGGATGGGGCTGCAAGATCTGAGCTTGTGCAGAGGCAGGCAATGGCAAATGCATGACTGAGCCACCACCGTGCACCTGCATCGATCTGCATAGTGCTCGCCCTCCCTGGCATTTTCTACCTTGTCTACACACTGGAGTCAGGTGGATTCCTCCCGCTGGAGGTGCTAACATGGTCGTGGTGTACCTCTGGGCAGCAATAGCAGCCTTGAGCTTCACCTCACCCTGACCTGCAGGCCGAGCCGGTCGATATCGCCCAGCTAGACTCACAATCGTGTATTCGTGTTGCATGCACCGGTCAGTTCATCCAAAAACAAACTGGCCTGCGTGCCGAGGTTGTCGATGCATGCCGCCAGCTAAACCTGATCTGGGCGACGCTATGGCCTTGGCTGCTGACACTATTGCATCACATTTTTGTGGGATGAACAGTTCACCCAAAAGTTTAAACGAGGAACTAAAGCTGCCAGCATCTGTCCCGGCTTGGCCTCCAATAATTCGGGTGCATGATTGGCCACAAATTGCTCATGTGTATATATGTGTGAGATCTCTACATGTATTGGCCTCCATTCCATGAATGCTAACGTTGGGTGTATGTCGCATAGGGATGTAAATGGTACGGATAATTTTCACTCCACATCTGCATTGCCATCCATTTTCTGACAACTTTAGAAATCCGCCAGATATGGATGCGGCCATGCGGGCATGGATATTGGTCAAGCGGATATCCGCCAGATACAGTAACGGATATGGTATTGATGATATCCGACGGATATGGATTATCTAACACTTTTTCGCGGATTATCTGAGGTCCTCAAAGAGAATTATCCGATAAAATTAGCTCAAACCGAAGTACCCAGACAAATTGTCGCATCTCGCATGGTTTTGCTAGAATACATGCTGAGGTAAAGGTCCAGAGTATGCAGTAGCAGCCAGTCAATCAGCCGACCAATACCTGAATCGTCCGCGCCGATGACTATTTCAGGCGAGTACTGTATATGGGGGACCTGTTCATCGCTGGTTCAGGAGGATCAATCATTGGAGTCATGCAGAGAGCAATGGAATTCACGTATCTAGGGCGATTTCTCAAGACATTCGAAATCATTGGTATCAACTTTCCACTTGCACGCATAGTGAAATACTAGCAACCAAACCTGCTTCGGTGAGAGATATTTTAGGGCATAATTAACAAGATTTATAAGTACTCCCTCTAGTAGAAAATATGCGTTGTTTACAGTTTTAACACTCTGACCACTACTTCGTTAAGATTTGTCAAAGCAAAACGGGGGTGACTGAAACACCCATACTCATGCGTGTAAATACAAAAGTATTTTCGATATTTATTTTCCTTCTTTTACTAACATCATATGGCTGGGAAAGTAGGAATCTGCGACGATGTCGGAAATGACAAGTAAAAGGGAGGAGAGTTAATGGTCAAACTCACAGTCTCATCGTTTTTTCTTGGAGTGTGCAAAGGGCTCTTTAGTTTGGCTCCTTTTGCATCGGGAAAAGAATAGTTCAGATCAATTATGTGCGCACAAATGTGAACAACATTACATTTTTGGATATAGGGAACATTTGAAAATGTTCATCTCGTAACTCTTCAAAGCAGTTAGGCTAAACACCTTTTTTTTTTGAAAGGGAAGTTGTGTATTAATCAATAGGTAGTTGGTCCTTACAATCTTGCACGACAAGCTCCATCACACATGACGGAACCTGACCTTGCATAACACCACAACACAACTCTCTATGTCCTAGTTCAGCTAGGCTAGGGGCTACCACATTTGCTTCCCTGCTAACATGTACTAGCTTTGTTATTCTCCCTTCCGGCAGCTAGGCTAAACACCTCGGAGGCAGACCTGAACTGATTACCATCTTGGAGGCAGACGGGTAAAGTGTGAATAAGTCATAACTGGGGCAAATAATCTGAAATTTCAACTTGATGCTAGTACATGCCAATGATGTACGATCTAAGCAATTTGAGGAAGCTAAAGCAACTTTAATACTGATGCTCATTAAAAAATGATTTGCCTATAAGAGAAATTGCTTGCTCATACACTCCACGATTTGCATGGGTCCAAACATAGCAAATTTAATCTCCAGCAAAAGAAAACATAGAAAATTTAACATGTGAGAATTACTTTAACTAAAATGCACTCATATGATTGTCCAATACAAAAAAAAAACATGGATAAAATGAATTGCGCAGACATTAAGTACACTAAACAAGCTTGGTTGGATTTTTTTTCCCAGCATACATACCGTGATTAGATCAAGAAGAAACTGCATTCTGTTAAAAATGAACATCATCAAGCACTACGGAGAAAAAATTACCGATAACTTAACACAGAGATAAATAAGCAATACTAGTAACCTACAACTAGAGGAGATGGAGATGTAGAGTCTTCGGATATGCTTGGCTTCGTGCACGCCAGCCATCACAGGCAACTTAATTGCAAAGGTGTTGCTCTAGATGAGTGGCATACAGGGAGCCAGGCACATCCATATCATATCCTAGTTAAGCTAGCTAGATTCATTACCTTGGCGACATTGTCGCCGCCCGCCTTTGGTATCACAATGTGCTACCAATAGCTAGTGGTATATGCATGGAGACTGATCTCTTGCACCATTCCATCGAATGATATCACCATCGACCGATGATGTACAGCCATGTATGCACTCTCACTAGCCTAGCTGAGCTGATTGCACGAGAGATGCATTCGTACAGGTGGATTGCAAAATGAGAGTGTGGGAACTGGGAAGATAGGTGATGGGGAAAGAAGGGGTACGATACATATAGGCTGTGTGTGTTGGCTGGCTCGTTGGTAGGAGGATGTGTGTGCCGTGGGTGTGGTGGGGATGTCCTCAAACTTGTGGCGGTACAGACTATCTATAGAAAATTCATGTGTCCACCAATTCAAACCATCCGAAAGATAATTTGATCTACAGATGAAAATATGATTTGTAATCTTGCACCATACTCCATATTTTTTTTGTTTGTGAAACACAGTACAAACACAGGCGCTCGTATACACGCGCATACACTCACCCCTATGAACGCACACACGCACACCCTACCCCAACGAGCACCTCCGAAAGCCTGAGCCAGCAGATCGGATCTTGAAATTGACGAAGTCACCACTGACACCTCGCTGTCGACAAGATCGTCGCCTCCCACTGAATGAATATTCCGCCTTTATGAGACACACATATGTCAAACCTGAGATTTGAACTCTAGTGGGCTGGGGGTACAACCAGCCTCCTAACCACCCAACCTCAGGTTGGTTCTGTGCACCATACTCCATATGATTCCTCCGCACTAATTTGCACAACTATACTACATTATTTCATTTACCAAATAATTTTCCTTTGTTTATCCTTAATATTTCATTTCTATGATCACACTTTGTTGCATATCAGTATCCTCTCAGTTGCATATGCATGTCACACTTTCTATTTGTAAGTTCATTGCACGCAGGGTAGGAGCGATAAAATGCCTTGTGGCCAAACTAGAATGGTCGTGTTCTTGGAACCAACATAACGATACTGTCAGCAGGAACCACCTAACTACCCAAACGAAAAATTGGAGAAGCTGTCCAAACTTGTATGTTCCCTAGATTCGCACAGGTTGTTCCTCTGCGAACTTCACTAAGACGTCTTTCATAACACATGATCCTGACCTGACCTAATAGCCGTGGCAATCAGTAATAGACTAAAACCGGGATGCGGTTGTTAATTTTTGTTGTTGTTGCAAACAAGAGTTGAAACACTTACGCCAGGTGTTAACCGAGCAAAGGGCAAGCAAGCTATCGACATACCTCGCAAGGACAATCGGTGAACCAAACAGACCCGAGATTCAAGTGGACGTGCCATCTGGAATCAAACGTTTTCCCTAATTTCCTAAATTTATGTTTGTACCATGCATAGAGGACCCTAGTTTGAACCCAAATCAACTGGATAGGGCAACATGCAAAGCACAAAGACAGGAGCTTTACCACACCATTTACAAATGTACAGTTCCGATCCATAAGAAATATCACAGTTTGCAGTTTGTAAGCAGAAACACCAAAATATGTACGTGAGGACACACATGAGCTTGCCAATTTCAATTGTTGCATGATGAATTAGAGAAACTGTCTCCAGTGATACTGTCTACCCAATGTCCAACTCCAAGGAAGCAGCCTAAACATACACCATCTTTGAAGGACATCGAAATATTGCATGGTGCTGATAAAGCCATGACAAATCTGTACATCCGCGGATGCATTCCTAGTTGAAGAACATGGAAAGATCACTATGGGGATAAGCTAGATGAGCAGTAGATTTGAATCTGTGCACTGAAAGCATCATCATCTTAAAAGTTTTGGTGGCTGACATAACAGAATTGAAGTCATGTTTTTCATACAGGGATCTACATCATTTGACTTTGTGAAACATTCTAACTGAGAAAAGATTTCCAGAGACAAAATAGCAAACACAAAGGAGAAGCGTGATGGGTACTCGATCAAGATTTCCAGAGACTGCTGTGCAAAAATCTTGGTGACCTATGTTTGACTTCTGAATATTTTCACATGACTCTAGGTTCATACGCAGCCTTTAAGGAAGCAATTAGATTGTTCTTCTTGATAACCACAAGACTAGGTCTTACTTGATAGGGATGGAACAATGCAACAATATGAAACAATGCTCCAAACAATACATGAGGATAAAACGACTAGCTAGGAAACTTGATATTGACACTTACACTGAATTTACAGATCATCCCTTCCTTGACCACAAGACATCTTAAACGATTCAACATATAGGCATGCACGCAACATGCCATGACACAAAGGCACCAGACACAAATTATGAGTGTTTTCAGGAGTCACATATATTCAGTGTTACTTAAGGACATGCCTACATATTAGACGCATTAGACTTTCCTGGCAAGCTTGGCGATGAGCTCGTTTAAAAGAGAGGGATAGGTCATAGTTATATGCTCCCAGTCACTGGCCGCCATTATTGTTTGCAAACTTGAGGAAGATTGTTCTTGCAGAAACTGTAAGCACTCCTCCTTCAACCCATGGCAATGGTGTTGCTCCGCTAGAGTAAGAGTGGAAGTCACCGAGCTCACATCTATGTTCTCGCACAACACGTCTTCGCAGGACAACTTCAGCCCTTGGAGATCATATCTGTCTGCTGCGACAAACAAGTCTTGGACCCATTGCAGCCATGTTGCATCAACCCCCTCTTCTTGCCCTTCTTCCTCAACTTGTGCTTTGTCCTTCTCCATCTCAGGAAATAAATCTGTGTAGATGAAACTAAGCAAAGCACTGAACACTTTTGCTTCCATGTCTTTGATCTGTATGACACCTGCCGTAGTGCCTTCCTTCATGGGGCCAAAGAGTTGTGCCATGAAGACTGTAGATCGGGCTGCAAGCACACAACGGTGTGCAGCAAATGTCTCCCCACTGACCTTGAATGTCACATCAGCGCCCACCTTAGTTTGAAGAAGCTGGTTCAAGTTTTGCCGTAGGTCAGGCAGCGGCACCTTAGTGGCATTGGCATCGTCGATATTGAGATCCTTGCAAATCATGATGTCAGCCCGGATGGTGAAACAATCACCGTTTAGTTTAATTGATTGTTCAAAGCCATCTCTTTTGAAAAACTTCCTGTAGCCCCAATCACGAGAATCGTTGGAGAAGTTGTATGCTTTGGTAGTTGAACGAATGTATGCTGGTTCTTGCTTCTCAACATGGTCGATACAACTAAGAGCAAAATGTGCTTTCACGGGCTTTGTAACAATGTCATCGCGAAGGACAAGAAAGACAGAAGTGAAGTCGGCAGTGCGTGGGCTGCAACCGTTGGCCATGTAATCAATGCACCAGCGATGGCCTCCCACCATGAATGGGCGAGATCTGATGCGCTCGCCATTGGGTATCTCTTTGGTGCGGGAGTAGCCTTCGATCACTAGCAGGTGGTAGCCACAGGAAGTGTCGGCGTCGATCATGTCTGACGTGGTGGAAAGGCACAGCTCGCCGTTGGTGATGACAGATACGCCGGCGAACGGCGTGATGCATCTGCAAGTCAGACACGATATATTCAGCGAATAGGTGCGGCAGCATTATTTCTACTCACAGAAAAGTGCATTTCAACTTTTCAAGACTGTCCAGTGCAACTAGTAGTATTTTACGGAGCAAGAGATTTGAAATTGCAGAGTTGAGATCGAGGATTTCAGGGGCCAAACCAAACCTGGTCACGTCCCGCTCCCACGCAACGGATGAAGTTCCCGCTTGCCCGCCCGCGCGACCACTTGCCGCGTCGCCCCCAGAGGCCGCAAGAAGACACTGCTCGACTGATAGCGCCGCCGACGCGCCCCCGCGAAGCGCACCGCGTTCGGTGCCCTTACGCCGCGCCGCTGCTTTCGCACCGCCGCGACCACGCGCCGCGCCGCTCCTTGGTTTTTTCTGCACCATCCTGCCCGATGCGCCGCCCGCAGCCGCAGCACGAGAGTCGCTGTCGCTCACCGGCAGAGAGGTACCGGCGGCTCGTGGAGTTAGGGTTCGTCAATTAGAAGCTACCTGGGCTGATATGGGCTTTGGACTATTTTCTGTGGCTCATTTATTGCAGTACAACAAGATGTGCAAAAATTCACTTTTGATCCCAAATCCTCAACACAAAAAACACATTACAATATGAAAATTCAAAAAAAAAAACATCAACACGTACACATCCAAATTCTATGTGAGCATGTAATTTTTTGAGAAAAACCAAAAGCTTGTGTCCTATGTGTAAAATGGACGATAAATATCTCGTGCAAACCCTTCTGTTAGCACTTTTTTTGGGCCGGCCACACAACGATTAAACGACTTGGTTCGCCCATAAGTTGTGAATATGTCCGAGCGACATTTTTTGATTCTTTGACAGTTATAAAAGAGAGCACACAGATCCAATACAGTGCTACCGACATGATAGATTATTCATGATTGTTTCACTGTGTTTACTTTTTTCGCAATCTTCGTTTATCTAATTTCTTTATTGTTTGTCTCGTGTCCAAAAGAAATTCCATGTTCCACATCCATAAATAGTAAAGACTACTCCACAAGCTATTGTCTTATTTTGCATCTCACTTAATTGCACTATAGACAGATCTGGACTATTCATGTTTCTTTCTTTTTCTTCAGTTTACTTATGTGCCCGATTTTGTTTATTAATGTTCATATTTTATATTCAATAGCTCTTTCGAACATCTATTTCAGATAGTAACTAAAATTACCCAAGGCTGAGTGTCTCTTTCTTTTTGAACTTTCATAAACTTTATTAAACCATTTGCTAGCAAAATCACTAGCAACCAGAGAATGATAGATCTGGAGATCGACAAACCCGCCATAACACCATACTGAGCGAATTCATGGGCTACCTTATCAAAATCACACTAACAAAAACAAAACTCAAATTCATAGAAATGTAAGATGCATGAACTCCCAGCGTCACGAAGCAGAACCCTGATCTCTCACAAATCGTATTTTGATGTCTTCAGCGCATGGATGAGGGTGGATGAACCGGATTCAAACATAAACCTATAGAGCACTAACCGAGAAGAACCATCCATCGCTTCCATGACTGAGTGTCTCAATTTATTTTATGTGTTTTCTTTTGTTTTGTTGGGGTCGACGAACGCTAAAATAATTGAAACGAATGGCCATTCTCATGCAGCGCAATGCTACTTTAACATATATTTAGTATTTTATGGTAAATATTTACCATACATCACTACAACATGACATGCGGGCCATGGCAATTTTAAACGCCGAGTCCCGCCCGTGATGGCCACACCTGCTCTAACACGACAAAAATAAACCGACAAGGATAACTGCGTCATGAAACTAAGAGCTGGTGCTTTTTTTCGTGCGGCAGTTTGGGTACGCCATACGCTCACCTATCGAGGCACCACGCCTCTCCGCCTGGGTACATGGATAGACGGCACAAAATTTAGTGTCGTGTATAGGAAAGGTACGGTGCATTATTTTTTTCATGTTTCCTGCATGTTCGACGGTAGAATTTTTTTAATCACAATCAAAGCTAAATTAGTTTCACCACATAATCCAAACTGTAATTTACTCGTCATTAATATATAAGATAATCCACTTCATTAACACATTAAACTCATTAGATTACATTCTAATTTGTTAGTAGGTAGCCAAGTTGTTGATTTGCCTAAACTACCTACTAGAACCTATTTTAGGACTAATGTCGTACTAGTTACTAATCTAGTTCTTGTCATCTTCAACTAGCAATGCGTTGATGGCCTCGAGGACGACCGGCCCGCCGTTCCTGGAAAGGCGATTATTCCTAGCAACTTCAACTTGACATGCGATAATTACCTCACCGATGACCCGCCCACTGTCCTTCGTGCATGTATTCAGCCGTCCGTCCTTCATGCAGGAATTCGGCCTGTCGCCTTTGTTCAGGAGGATCTAAAATAACGACAAGTGCGATTAAAATCAGGATCCCATTAAAATATGAAAACGCAAACAAAACAAAACACGATGGACAAACATGTAAGTGGAGAACTCCGGAGCTGCTTGACAAGATCTAGCATCATGACCGCCAAAGGACCACTTGGGTATATTTGTACTACTTGTATGAGAGGATTACCACAAGTAGATTCCGAAAGTGGATAGATGGGTGCCTACGATCTAGGGTTTGGAGGGGAAAGAGGAGTGCGGTGGCATGGGTAGTGGAGCTGTAATATATAGTTACGGGAGTGAAGATAGAGCCAGTGAGAAAGTCATGCTCTATGGGCATCTCTTGCTCCAAGGCCAGGCAATCTAGTCGTCTTTGAGGAAGACGCTCCCAATTATTGGTATATCTGACAATAAAACCTTTTGATACAAGTTGTTTATACGTTTAATTATGTAGTACAAATTAAACACACAACAAAAGAGAGAGGAAATGCATCAGACACATCTTTGTATAAGCTTAATTATGATAGCGTGTTTCTGCACCGTGCGTATGCACCATTTATTTGAAATGCATTTTAAAAATATTTTAAAATGTCAAACAAATACAAAAAAAAACTCATGTGCATATATTGACATGTTACATGCTCACAAAGTTGTTTTTATTTTTTTTTACACATGGCACAAAAATTGTTGGTTTTATGTGAAATTTTATGTGCACGGATAGAACATGCCCGCATATGAATTTTTTCCCTAAA
Organism: Lolium rigidum; assembly: GCF_022539505.1. Lineage (NCBI taxonomy): Eukaryota > Viridiplantae > Streptophyta > Magnoliopsida > Poales > Poaceae > Lolium > Lolium rigidum. The sequence goes on along the minus strand of NC_061508.1, from coordinate 215,943,831 downwards.
TATTTTAAAATTTAAAATATGTTTTGTACCTATTGGATGCATATGCACTCGAGATCAGTTTTTACCCGAGATCAGTTTTGAGTTCTCACTTAATTATTTGGTACAAATTAGACACACAACAAAAGAGAGAGGAAACGCAACAAACACATACATCTTTGGACTAGATTAATTATTTGACACAAATTGAACACACAACAAAAGAGGGAGGAAACACATCACACACATCTTTGTACAAGCTTAATTATTCGGTACAAACTAAACACACAAAAAAGAGGGAGTAAACACATCAGACACATCTTTTGTACAAGCTTAATTATTCGATACAAATTAAACACATAATAAAGAGGGAGAAAAGCATCACACACATCTTTGGACAAGGTTAATTATTTGTATAAAGTAAACACACATCTTTGTACAAGCTTAATTATTTGGTACAAAGAACAACTATAGGTAACAACTAGGTCCTCTAGCTGTTTCTTAAGTGGCGCCAGCACATCCGCTACGGCCAAGCACGCTTGGCTTAATCGAGTTTACTTTGTCTCGCCCTTCCTGTCTTGTTTCTTCCTGGTTTTGCTAAAATTCGTTCTGGGAGACCTTTATTTCTTTGGTTTGGGCAAGCCTCCGCGTCGCCAGCAACGCACGGGGAAGCTCTGATTAGTGCGGTTTATCGATCCGTTCCACGAAGATGCACTTAGGGGATTCATAGTGGCACCCCATGAACTTCTGACCGGTGTCAACGCCCCGTAAGCCACAACCCGATGAGGGAATTGGTCGCAATCGCATTGTTGCCATGTCTCATCTATGTTGTTCTAGTCGTTGTTTGGATCCACCTGGGCACTGTGCGGTCTTGAGAGGAAATTCATAAATATCCATTATCAAGATCGAAAAATCTAACTGTAACATACCTCACCAAAAAAATCAAAGAATAAAGAAAACGTACGATTCCGCCGCCTCGCTCAACACCAGCATAGATAAGCATCATCATGCTCTCGGTGCCACCACAGTCGCAGTCCTTGAGCCCGCCGGATGCTTCGAGTGTCCACCGCGCGAGATAAGCTCGTACATTTCAGACAATAATGAGTAGTGGTTACGCATGCGTGGTGGATAGTGCTATAAATAATCTAGCATAAATAATCTAGTAGTGGAAGCGCTGGATGCGCACCTGATGCCAAGCAACTTCAACTTTACGATGAGCATGAAGACTCAATCTTCTTCGACTTATCAAGATGTTCGAATGAAGGCAACTTTAGTCCCTGCCTGAAACTTCGCTCCGGCCACTCACTCGGGAGCTACTGATGTGGGCATTACCATTCGGGTACCCGACATTAGTCTACCTTCTTTGGCCCAACAAGAGGCACGTGAGGATTGCGCTGATCCAAGGTGGACCCATACGTCGGTTACAATAGAGAAGACTTACCAGAAGACAGATTCTTGACGAACAAGGCAACATGATGTCGATAAAAGAAACAATAGATCAGATCTTGATGTAACCTAGTTGAGTTCGGACATGACTCTCGGGACCTGGCCTCCTATATAAAAGCCAGGAGAGGGCCTGCCGAATAACAACACTTAAGCATCCAACTCAATGTAGCATACACAAACCCTAGAAACCTTGCCTCTCGGCGAGTTCACCATAGCAGTCTATTGGCTGCCATTGTAACATATTTTACTCGATAAATCAAGATCAGACAAGCATGAATAAGGATTTTACCTCATCGAGGGCCCCGAACCTGGGTAAATCTCGCTCCATGTTCGTTTGGTATCTGATGTCTCGTGTTAACCTGCAGGATTCCGTCAACCCTAAGCCCCTTATGGTGGGTATTGCCGAGAAGCTCCCTCGTCACCCAACCTCTTGAAATGGCACATAAAGAAAGACTCAACCTCTTGAAACTGCAACAAAAAGGAAGAAAGACTCAGTGCCCTTTTGCTACTCTTTGTTGGCAATATTTTTGTCCTTCTTGGTCTCCACCAACCCATGATCAGTTGGATTTTCAGGATACTATTCGAGCGTCAAGATTGCCATTGCCAAGCCTTTCTTCATGGAGCTCATTATGTTGATTACATGGTCAATTTCGACCATCGGAAATGGCTTTATTTTCAAGGACGTCCTCCAAATGTTTACAAATGTCGAAGGAAATTCAATGATAAAATTGCCCTTCTTGTTTACTAAGCTAAGAGGAAATGATATCATGGCATAGCACCTTGGGTAGACAGCTTTATATTGTCTTTTTTTTGGGCTTGGGGCCCCTCTAGTTGCTACTCTCAAGCAGTAGTAGCTTGTACAAACTTCTAGTATATAAAATGAAATAAAAGAATATGCACTGGAGAAACCCACTGTTCAGCCTCAAGAAAAAAATAACACAGCCAAACTAAAAGATGTGTTAGTAATCAACCGCCAATGGCGGTTTTACCAATCTTGGTGCTCTGCGACTTTCACTAGACGCGGGTATGTACCTATGTATATGTTGTACTCAGTGTTTGTAAAAAAAAAGGCCTGCTAGAAACCGGGGAACATACATCATAGATTAAAAAAAGGCAAGTTGCTAATAGATAACATAGAACTGACCTAACATATAAGATCAACTGGATCTTAAAAAGGAGCTAAGATCGGCCGAGAAGCTCCTGTTCATTAGATATGCATCTTTTGCCCATCTCTATCATCGAAGAAAACGTGCATGTATACCTTGCCAGGATAAGTTTTGATCGATTCCCTGATTCTGTCCATCTTTGTGAGTAACCAAGGACTGACCCTGAATTCGACACGCACATAGGTTCATGTAACAAGATGTTTATACTTGCGCCTCCACGGTTGCATGCTAGGGTGCATAATGCATTATGTGCGTATGCTCTTAGTTCCGTTTTGACATGGACTCGCATAAAGCCCCAAATACAAGACTTTGCCCTTTATAACTTTCACTAGAGTTACCGTAGAGTTGTTAAAATTTAGAAGTATCTATATTGTCTAGATACATCTAAATTTAGACAAATCTAAGACAAGTTTTATAGGTCGGAGGGAGTACGATGACATCTGCTCTCTTCGTCCAGAAATACAAGTTTTTGTCATCATGATGAATCTATTAAACACCTCTTCTTCCAGTGCCAGTTCGCGAGATCTATTTGGTCGGTCATCCAAGTAGCGTCTACCTTGTATCCTCCGACTAGTGTGGCCAATGTCTTTGGAATTGGCTTCATGGTATAGATTCAAGGTTCAAGTTGCTTCTTAGGGTGGGGGCGCTAGCAGTTATCTGGGCGCTGTGGCTGAGTAGGAATGACAAGATTTTTAATAATAAAAATTGCTCTTTGTTGCAGGTCATCTACAGATGTACAGGTATTCTCCGTTTGTGGTTACCTCTTCAGCGCATGGAGAACCGCGACCTATTTACGGAGGTCCGTACACGGTTGGAGGATACGGCGAGGGATACTTTTTCCCTACATGGGTGGCAGCATAGTCTACGGATTGAAGCCCCTCCCACACCTTAGGCGTTATATGATTCATCGTTCCGATATGTATTCCGCCTAGTTTGCTTTTTGTTTGACATCTTTTCTGGACGTAAAGACTCATAAACGGCTGTGTGCATCCTGGTTATGCAGAGGCTGGATGTAATTGCTTATTATAAGTAATAAAGCATCCTTTATTGAAAAAAAGAAATACAAGACGTTTTTTTTTCAAAGTATTTGTGCAGCTTCAAATTTGTTCAACAATGCGCGGATTACATAACAAAATGCAAAATAGATTCATAATAAAGCAATTATATAATCCATGTACAATTACACATATGGATTGTCAAAGTTTATCCTTGGTTCGTGTGTGTGTTTTATATTCATTTCTGGACATAGATTGAGGTTTTCAGCTTTCATACATGAATATGAGAAAGGATATCTGAAATCACAATCTTAGGATGCTGAATGTACATAAACAATTTTAGAAATTTTAACAAGTAAAAGACAACCTATTGGTCGCACACGAGGCGACTAGGGGGTGATCCAACCTCGCCGGCTCCTCCTCCTCGCTTCCACCGGCGATCGTTGTCGGGCAAAAACATGTGCGGTGATGGCGGTGATGGGGCGTTTCTCTCCCTAAATGAAGTGTCTTGCAATGGGATGGTGGTGGCTGCTAGCGGCGGCTGCTACGTGGCAGCACAGTTGCTAAAAACCAGTGAAGAGGCGGCAGATCTGGTCATGATTTTTTCATTGTGACGTCAACTGATGGCGGTGTTAGGATATTTCCAATAGGGGAGGAAGCCATAATTCTTTGACGACAGGTGACAAGGTATCAACTTGTCAATGCCTACGGGTTATAGGCTAGGATTTAGTTAGAAGTAGAGGGCAAGTAGATCTCGAAGGTTTCAGCCGAAAAGTGCTCGACGATTATGAAAACTAGGGTTTGTGAATAATGATTCGATGATCTCTTCGTCCCTCGACTCCCCCTTTATATAAGAGGTGGAGCCGAGGGTTTCGTTTTGTACAAGTTACAGAGTCCGGGACGGTTTCTAACTCATCCCGCCAGATTACAAACAACACTTCCTATTACAACTCTACTTTCCTTAATATATCTTGGGCTCCCGAATCTTCTTATTCTTCGGGTAGTGGGCCTTCATCAAACCCCGGGTACTATCTTTGGCAGGCCCATTTGGGATGCCTATGTCAGTAGCCCCCGAGATTTTGCTTGAATCGTAGAGTCAGGGAAAATCTCCACTGTCTATTTTTATTCGAGAGCTTTAACTCTTTTATATTTCTCCATATAGAATTCTATATTGTACAGGGATAATGGTAATTGGGGCTAGTTCATCTGACGGATCAGGTACTAGTTAACTGCTCTAGTGGCAATCCGCAAAAACCTACTTCAAGATCACGTCCCTGGACATGATCTCGGGATACTGGTGCCAACTTCGACAGGCGCCGCTTAAGGTCTTACCATTCTGTCGAGTCCCAGTCAAATTTATCGAGTACCTAACGCGTCCGTTAGGATTTTTCTTCGTATCTGTTGATACGGATAAAAGTAGCGAGAGCGCAGTCTTCGGCGATGCCACGCCCAGGCAGAACGGATCCGGGGTCTTACCTTCGCAAATTTGCGGCATTCAGAAATTGATCGCAACTTTGGCGTTCTGAGAATATATTGTCGAGTGCTTTTCCGGCTGTTGGAATGGCACATTTTATCGAGTCAAATATGACTTATATTATTCTCCCGATGGGAGTATATGTAGAGTTAATTATAACTCGAAATATACTCTCTTGCTTTTCTATCTCTTTCTTTTTTTTCTTTTTTAATTTCATCGGGCACGCGAACAGCGTTCCCGATGGGAGTAGCCCCCGAGGCTACAGCCAAGAACTTGTGCTTGGTTGTAGGCTCAACATTTTAGTCCACCTTGTCGCTATATTGTCATTATCTCCCGATATAATCTTCTTTTCATCTCTCGGGTGCGCGAACAGTGCTCCCGATGGGAGTAGCCCCCGAGGCTACAACCAAGAACTTGTGCTTGGTTGTAGGCTCCCACAATTTCTATATTGCCATAGTCGAAATTTTACTTTTATCTAAGTAGCCCCCGAGCATTTGGGCAAAAACTTGTATGTGACCAAAGGCTCCCGAAGTATTGAAATAACTTCTCATGTCGCCAATCTTCCTCTTTTTTTATTTTTCATGTCGACACACTTCCCTTAGTCAAATTCACTTCATCTCTACTAATTGTCGGAATAGACATGTATATAT
>NC_061508.1:215858209-215938024 GCF_022539505.1 Lolium rigidum | reverse complement strand
GCAGGTGGCTAGACTTTATTTTACCATCCTTGGAATCGGTATACGAATGCGTGTAGCAGGGGCATTGATCTCGCTCAGCGTAGGGTAGTTCGGGAGTTCTCTCGTTGTCGTGGTTTAAAGTTGCCACGGTTCCCGCGAGTTGTTCCGATTACCGTCATGTCGATCATCTCGCCCGTCATCGTACCGATCATCCTCGCCGATCGAGTAGCTCGCGGCCACCAAGTTATTGTCATCGTAGCTGCGGTTCTTCCTTCTCTTGTTGCGATCCCTTCGACCACCCGATCATGCTTCGGCTGGTCATCCTCTTCATCGTCGCTGCGCTGTCGTGGCTTTCGAACGTTGTCTTCGCCATCGGCCCAGCTGTTGGCGATTTCCATTAACTTGGTTATGGTTTTCGGCTTCTTGCGCCCAAGTTCTTCTATATAGCTTTCACGTCGGATGCCATCACTAAAGGCGTCGATTGCTCGTCGACGGATACGTCTTCCGCAGCGTTCGGGAGCTTGGTGAATCTCCCGATGTATGCGCGCATCGACTCCTTCTCGCTTTTGCCGACAATGCCGTAACTCCTCGATCCCGACGGGCCTTTTGTAGGTTGCTTGGAAGTTGGCGACGAAGGCCTCTACTAGGTCGTCCCATGACTTAATCGAACCCTTCGGCGTACCTCTTAGCCAGGCTCGCGCCGAGTCCTTTAGGTAAAGCTGCAGGCACTGCATTGCTGCTATCTGATTCCCTTTTTGCAGAATCACTGTCTGCAAATAATCCTCTATCCAGGATCTCGGCTCCTGCTGCCCATCGTATTTGGCGGCGTCGGTAGGGGTGGGTTTGAACTTCTTAGGTGGCATCGCCTCCCGAATTTTGTAGCTTAAACAATCGGCTCCCCTAAGCTCGTCGTCGTTCTCCTGGGTCTCATCCGAAGAATCGCTGTCGAATTCCTCTCTGGCGGCGCGTCGTCGCCTTGCTTTGTCGATTCTACTCTGAGTAATTTCATCTCGAGCGTCTCTTGCGCGGTGCTTTGGGCCGCTGGCCTGCAAGGTGGTCTTCTCCTTCCATGGAACTAGATTATCTCCTAATATCGCGAGACTTTCTAAGGCACCACGGTGAGCCTGTGCCATGGATCCTTCGGGGCGCTGGTTAATGAGGTATGCTGCAAGGTTGGCTGTTTCTCCCGCAACGGTTTTTGGCCGTGGCATGCCCGCGGTGTCCGTAGTCATAAAGGACTTGGTCAGGTTTGACGTTATCTCCCTTGCATCATCTTCCGAAAGCCTCGGACATCCTTGATCGATGCTTGCCTCCTCCGTGGGTACTTCGAGAGGCACTTCCCTGTGAGCCCCTTCGTCGTTCGCTGGATCGGTCTGCCGCAGATAGGCGTCTCTCGAGGGTGGCTTGCTCCTTAGATAGGCGATCATGGTTTTTCTCCAATATGGAGCGGTAAGCATTGAGAGTGCCAACCGTGGTTCCCGCCGGAAGTGGTGTGTCGTTAAGCACTGCTGCCTTGGCTGCTGCCCACTCCTCCTCTGCGATGGTGTGGTCGCTGTTGTTGTTGCTCGGCGCCGTTCTCAAAACTAGCTCGTCTCGCCGGAACGGGGGTGCGATCTCCGTCTCCCCTGTTAGCGACGTAAACTTGGAGGGGCGCCACTCTTCAGGTGTCTCCTTGGGTGATGCTATAGATGCTGTCCTCTCCCGATGAATAGTAGGCATTGCAGATGAACGGTGTGTCGCTCGACCCTAGTCCGTGCCTGGTGTCGCAGTTCATGCAGTAGTACGAGGTTAACTCCGAGGTCGCGGGATTATCGGATCCGACCGACATGGAGGATGCCGAACGGGAGCCGAAGGTGCGGATGGACTCGACGGGATTGTCGAGCCAGCCGAAAGGTCGAGTGACGACGATGCGCTTGGACTCGTCGACCTGGAGATGGGAGATTCCAGCAGCCGAAGAATTCCTTCTGAGTTGACGTTGTAGTGGACGCTCTCGAAGGCCATCTCCATGTTGCCTTGTAGACCGGAGAAAGTCGAGCGAGACGAATCGCTATGCGGGGTGAACTCGTAGGAACCGAAACGAATCGGGCTTCCCAAACGAGGCGATGACGGTGTTGATGAAGCTGCCGATGACATGTCAGGTTCAGCCGATGTCCGATCTTGTGCCGACAGGGTTTCCACAGACGGCGCCAATTGTCGAGGGTACTCCTCGCCAATGCCCTCCGATAGGGGCTTAGGGTTGATGGAATCCTGCAAGCTGACACGAGACATCGGTTCACAGACAAGCGGGGAGAGCGATTTACCCAGGTTCGGGGCCCTCGATGAGGTAAAACCCTTACGTCCCGCCCGTCTGTTCTTGATTATGATGATAATGGGTTACAATGGGGTGCCGAATAGTTCGGCTGAGATCTCGTCGAGATGGCTATTGCTAAGATGACCTAGCTCTAAGCTTTTGCCGGCTAAGATTGCTAAGATTGATTGTGTCCCTCGGCAACCCCTCTCCCGGCCTTTATATAGGAGGCCGGGTCTCAAGAGGTCTCACCGAGCACGACTAGGTTTACGTAGTTTTAGATCCAATCTTTCCTTGTTCGATCGCTTCCTTGTCTTGCCCATCAAGGAACCTTCTGGTGCACCGACCTAGTGGCCCATCTTGCCTTCAGGTGTCTTCATGGGCCTCCAATTAGTCAGTACAGGATAGGGTAATGTCGGTTACCCGAAGGGTAGTGCCCACGTCAATGAGGACTTACAAAACCTAACCCTAACCCTAAAATTTCCTCAAATCTTCTCAAAGATGTGCAATGTGTGATGAGGGCTAGGAAATAGAGAGAAAGAGAGAACAAAGTACCCGAATACATGGTCCTCCTTGATCAAGAGAACAAGAAGAACACCTAGGTAAGCCTTGAGAGCCAAATCCCCAAGATCTCCCAAAATAGCTTGAGAGGGACCAAATCCTTTGGTGGAGATGTTCCAAGGGTCCCGATCTATGGTTTGGTGGAGTTTGGGAGAGTTCTCGTGGTGGGAAGGTCCTAGAACGTGGTGGAGGTGGTGGAGGCGGCGGCCATGGAGGTTTTGGAGATGGGGGATAATGAGGAAGAAGACCCCAAGGGGTATCCTCCCCCAAAACATAACCAGCCGCACAGCCGGTCGGGCGCCCGGACGACCGGGCCTGACGCCGGCTGGTCCGGCCCAGAGGCCGGTCCAACCGGGCCAGAGACCGGCCAGGGACAATCTGCCAAGTTTTGGCTCGTTTTGCCTCGTTTTGCCCCTATTCTTTGTGTAAATGTGTATGAATGCTCAGATGATGACATGTACATATAGATAGATAGATGATGATGAGATGAGCATAGACATGGGGTCGGAAACACAAAGTTCTCTAGGCATACCCATTGGAGTGAAAATCCAAACAAGATGTAAATAGCAACAATGGGCATGATTCGAAATATATATCAAGAATCATAAGTCATTTTGAAATGATTTGTGCAATAAGATCATTTGGCCTTATATAGTCAAATCAAGTTGTAATAGAGGCTCAATGAGGGGTGGGGAATTACTCCCCCTATGTGAAAGCACAAATGTCATGAGACCTCGAAGAGACATGCTTGGGTCCATATAATGACATTGGGTCTATTTATGTTGCACACATAGGTATGCATCATACCAAGACATGGTAAGATGACTATCCCCATATGTGCTATACCTCTAAGCTAGAGAGCAAGATAAATGCAAGAATATAGTGCAAGAAGTTAATCAATCCAAGTTTTTAGGATCAAGAATACCAAGTTCTCCTCTCAAGTTAACAAATCGGGCTTCATCCAAAGGCTTAGTGAAAATATCCGCCAATTGGTAGGTTGTCCCCACATGAGTGAGATCAATATCCTTATTGGCAACATGGTCACGTAAGAAGTGATGGCAAATGTCAATATGTTTGGTGCGACAATGTTGAACCGGGTTATTGGCGATCTTAATTGCACTTTCATTGTCACAAAGAAGAGGCACCGTACCAAGAGACACACCATAGTCTTTCAAGGTTTGCTTCATCCATAACAATTGAGTGCAACAAGATGCCGCGGATATGTATTCGGCTTCGGCGGTGGATAAAGTGGTGGAGTTTTGTTTCTTGGATGACCAACTCACCAATGACCGGCCAATAAATTGGCAAGCCCCGGAGGTAGACTTCCGGTCAACCTTATCACCGGCCCAACCGGAATCCGAATAGCCAATGAGTTCAAAGGTTGACCCCTTTGGATACCATAGCCCGAGAGTAGGAGTGAGAATAAGGTATCTTAGAATCCGTTTGACCGCCATTAAATGGCTCTCTTTGGGAGCGGATTGAAAACGAGCACACGTCCCTACACTTAGCATGATATCCGGCCTAGAGGCACAAAGGTAGAGCAAGGATCCTATCATGGAGCGGTATACCTTTATGTCCACATCCTTCTCACCGTCACATGAGCCAAGTTGCCCCTTTACGGGCATGAGTGTCTTCATTGGGCTTGCATTGGTCATGTTGAATTTCTTGAGCATGTCCTTCACATACTTTTCTTGAGAGATCAAGGTGCCTTTTGCAAGTTGCCTCACTTGGAAGCCTAGGAAGAACTTCAACTCTCCCATCATGGACATCTCAAATTTCCTAGTCATCAATAGCTCAAAAGCTTTGTTATGATTGGGGTTAGTTCCACCAAAGATAATATCATCAACATATATTTGACATATAAATAAGCCACCCCCTTTAACCCGTTCGGTGAAAAGGGTGGAATCGACCAGTACCCATGCAAAACCCATCATGTAGTAAGAAATCCCTAAGGAACTCATACCAAGCACGTGGAGCTTGCTTGAGACCGTAGAGTGCCTTATGGAGTAAATACACGTGGTTGGGTCGGCATGGGTCCTCGAAACCCGGGGGTTGAGCCACATATACGGTTTCTTTTAGGGGACCATTCAAAAATGCACTTTTCACATCCATTTGATATAGTTTGAAATTGTTGAAATATGCAAATGCAAGCAAAAGACGAATAGCTTCAAGACGGGCTACCGGCGCAAAGGTATCCTCAAAATCCATACCTTCTATTTGGGCAAACCCTTGCGCCACTAACCTTGCTTTGTTTCGTATGACAATGCCATTCTCATCTTGCTTGTTCTTGAATACCCATTTGGTCCCAATAACATTGATGCGATGATCCTTGGGTCTCTCAACTAGAGACCATACTTCATTACGAGTGAAACACTCCAATTCTTCTTGCATGGTGACATAGGCATCCCTAATGGGCCTGCCGAAGATAGTACCCGGGGTTTATTGAAGGCCCACTACTCGAAGAATAAGGAGATTCGGAAGCCCAAGATATTATTAAGGAAAGTTAGAGTTGTAATAGAAAGTCTTATTTGTAATCTTACGGGATGAGTTTGAAACCTTCCCGGACTTTGTAACTTGTACAGGCACGAATCCCTCGGCTCCGCCTCCTATATAAGGGGGAGTCGAGGGACGCGAGATCATCGAATCATTGTCTACAAACCCTAGTTTTCATAATCGTCGAGTACTTTTCGGCTGAAACCTTCGAGATCTACTTGCCCTCTACTTCCAACTAAACCCTAGCCTACAATCCATAGGCATTGACAAGTTAATACCTTGTCAATTGGCGCCGTCTATGGGAATTAGAGGCGACAAGGAGCTGATCTCGATGGCACGTTCAAGATCGTCGACTTCATCAGTAGCAAGCAACATCATGGACAGAGGTAAACGGATCGAAACTGGTCTTGTTGATTTTGTTCCTCACCCGCCCTCCCGTTTGGATGCATATGCGTATCTGGAGGAGCCAATGAAGATGACGTTTGGAAAATTCGATTTCCGCGTCGAGAAAGAAGGAGTGTATCGTCTCGAAGTTCCGATCTCGTCGGGATTTTCGTCGGGTGGTTACGATCTCTCAAACTCGGTATCATCCGTCGAATCCAGGCGATAAGGAGATTTCGTCGCCACGCTTCATCGACATCGGGGAAAGTGAAAAACTCGCCGAAATCTTCGGCGACATGTCCTTCGAATCATCGGCGGACTCTTATATAAGCGATGATTCAAGCGACACTGACAGCTTCGACTTCATCAACAAATCCACCTCTATTGGGAAGGTCTTCACCAAACTCTATGATGGTGTCACCGAACCAAGCAAAGTGAAAACTCCAAAATATCATCAAGTTTTCGCCATTGGAGATGCAAGCCGCGATCAAGAGGAAACATCGGAGGCTTTCGACGATTTGGGCAATCCCTATGTCGATCCCTCAGATCTAAGGAGAGGTATGGGCACTAAATATGTCGGGCCCACACCACGCGTCAGAGTTCAACTTCCACAAACAGCACGGGATAGAGCTGCAAAAGCTTTAGATGGTTCGGAGCCAATGACGACAAGCTGCTACGGTCCAAGAGCCGCAAGCTTATCAATATAGACTCGCCGAGCTGGAAGAGAAGCTGGAAAAGCAGACATAAGCTTTAAACAGAAGAAAGGAGGCGGCTTCCGCGTCAAGCATACGAAGGGCGAGCTAAGTCGACAATCCGGAACCTCGGGAGATAGCCATAGAGAAGCTCGGAACAGAGCAAGGTCCAGATTGCAACACATACCTGAAGGAGAAAGAGAGTACCTGGTTCAAAATCTCGACATGTCTTTTATGTCGATAGACACAAGAGGGAACATTATCCCTAAGACACCAGAAGCTGGGTATATGGCGACACAAGCCTTTATCCTTGCATCCAGGCCACCTCCAGGAGATCCAAGGGAGGCTTTGTACAACATGGCAGTGGCAGGAGCTGAAGCCATGGGAACGGCGTTTGTATCAACACCGCCAGAAGGAGCTGCAAGGCAAAACAGTCCACGACCTACGGCAGCAGCAGCAGCACATGTCGAAGGAACAAGTGGAGCAAGAGATACGGCAGCACAAGCAAGGGTAGACAGAGCACGGCAAGGCAGAAGGGAACATCGGCACTCCCCAGAATTAAATGACGAGGATATGTGCGGTTTGCCGTGCTTCACAAGGAGAGTACGAAAAACTCGAGTCCCTTCGGGATTTAAGTTGCCTGATCATTTCAAAAAATTCGACGGCTCTGCAAGATCCGGAGGATTGGCTAGTTGATTACCTCGAGACGGTGAAGTTAACTCGGAGGGACTAGGGCAACAGCCATGCAAAGTATTCAGGTGCACTTGAGTGGAGCTGCACGATCTTGGATCAAAAAGCTTCCGCCAGGATCTATCGACAGCTGGGATAGCTTTGAGGACATATTCGTCAAGAATTTCCGATCCACCTGCAAGAAGCCCGCGTCTCTAGAGGAATTACGGGCGTGTCGACAGAAGCCAGACGAGCCAATGAGAAAGTATATCCAAAGGTGGAACATCATAAAAAACTCGGTAGAAAATATATCTGATGAGAGGGCAATAGATGCATTTGTCGCAGGGATCAGGCGTGGAGATTTTGTCGAAGATTTGGGAAGAACCAACCCAAAGACAGTATCTGCATTAATGGAAATAGCAAATAGATGGGCAGATGGAGAAGATGCTGTCCACAACAAACGGCATAGGTCGCCAGAGGAGGACCGCGGTCGAAATTATCAATCAAGGCGACGATTTCCTCGGCAGTACTCGAATTATGATGCTCCGGGTCAAATTTCGGCTGGTTTCCGAGCCAGTGCAGGAGGAAATAATCGAGATGACTACCAGAGAAGTAATGAGCAACGAAGTGACAACAGAGACGAATTTCGACAAAATAGGCAAAACAGCGGGCCAAGGTTCCAGAGGCCTTTTGTGTCTCCCGAAGAGATGATGAACGGGCCATGTCAGATGCATTTTTTCCTCGACAGCAACGGAAAAAGACGATCGGGACATCTGCGGAAGGATTGTCGAAATTTCCGGGCAATGTTGAGATATGCGGGGCATGCTAATGCTCAGGCAGCGCAAAGAAACCCTCGAGAACCCAGAAGTGAGGTCCACCTACCACCTCCTCCCGCGATAACAGATGACAATCGACATCAGCTAAGAATAGCGGCGGCGCCTGCACCACCACCTTATGTTGACCCCAACTCTAATGGAGCGGTCTCGATGATTCAGAAGGGAAGGCCGTCCAATAGAACTCAAAAAGTAATCTCGCGACAGGTGTTCATGGCAGAGAAAATGCCTCCACCAACAGTTGAGTACCTCAATTGGTCGAGGCAAGACATCGGCTTCACAATAGCGAGATCATCCACGAGCAAGTTCCTCGACCAGGGCGGTCAGCACTCATACTACCGGCGGTCATCGCGAGGATTTGATGTGTCTCGCGTGTTTATAGATGGCGGCAGCAGCTTGAACCTCATGTACGCAGATACATTAAGGAAAATGAACATCTCCCTAGCAAACCTGAAACCAACAGACACGAGATTCCACGGCATCACACCAGAGAAGCCAAGCTATCCGTTGGGGAAGATAAGTGATACGTCTCCGACGTATCGATAATTTCTTATGTTCCATGCCATATTATTGATGATACCTACATGTTTTATGCACACTTTATGTCATATTCGTGCATTTTCTGGAACTAACCTATTAACAAGATGCCGAAGTGCCGGTTCTGCTCGTTTTTGGTTTCGAAATCCTAGTAACGAAATATTCTCGGAATTGGACGAAATCAAGACCCGGGGGCCTATTTTGCCACGAACCTTCCGGAAGACCGAAGAGGAATACGAAGTGGGGCCACGAGGGGCTGCCACCATAGGGCGGCGCGGCCCAGCCCTTGGCCGCGCCGACCTGTGGTGTGGGCCCCCGTGTGGCCCCCCACGTTGCCCTTCCGCCTACTTAAAGCCTCCGTCGCGAAACCCCTGATGCGAAAAACCACGATACGGAAAACCTTCCAGAGCCGCCGCCATCGCGAAGCCAAGATATGGGGGACAGGAGTCTCTGTTCCGGCACCCTGCCGGAGCGGGGAAGTGCCCCCGGAAGGCTTCTCCATCGACACCGCTGCCATCTCCACCGCCATCTTCATCACCGCTGCTGCTCCCATGAGGAGGGAGTAGTTCTCCATCAAGGCTCGGGGCTGTACCGGTAGCTATGTGGTTCATCTCTCTCCTATGTGCTTCAATACAATAATCTCATGAGTTGCCTTACATGATTGAGATTCATATGATGATGCTTGTAATCTAGATGTCGTTATGCTAGTCAAGTGAGTTTTACTCATGTGATCTCCGGAGACTCCTTGTCCCACGTGTGTAAAGGTGACAGTGTGTGCACCATGTGGGTCTCTTAGGCTATATTTCACAGAATACTTACTCACTGTTATGAATGGCGTAGTGAAGTGCTTATTTATATCTCTTTATGATTGCAATGTATTTTGTATCGCAATTTATCTATGTGCTACTCTAGCAATGTTATTAAAGTAGTTTTATTCCTCCTGCACGGTGTAATGGTGACAAGTGTGTGCATCCGTGTTAGTACTTGGTTTATGCTATGATTATGATCTCTTGTAGATTATGAAGTTAACTATTGCTATGATAGTATTGATGTGTATTATTCCTCCTACATAGCATGAAGGTGACAGTGTGCATGCTATGTTAGTACTTGGTTTAGTCGAATTGATCTTTCATGCACTCTAAGGTTATTTAAATATGAACATTGAATTGTGGAGCTTGTTAACTCCGGCATTGAGGGTTCGTGTAATCCTACGCAATGTGTTCATCATCCAACAAGACTGTAGAGTATGCATTTATCTATTCTGTTATGTGATCAAAGTTGAGAGTGTCCACTAGTGAAAGTCTAATCCCTAGGCCCTGTTCCTAAATACTGCTATCGCTGCTTGTTTACTGTTTTACTGCGTTACTACTGCTGCAATACTTGTTTCTACTGTTTTCTCTGCAAACAATCATCTTCCACACAATACGGTTAATCCTTTGTTACAGCAAGCCGGTGAGATTGACAACCTCACTGTTTCGTTGGGGCAAAGTACTTGGATTGTGTTGTGCAGGTTCCACGTTGGCGCCGGAATCCCTGGTGTTGCGCCGCACTACATCCCGCCGCCATCAACCTTCAACGTGCTTCTTGGCTCCTCCTGGTTCGATAAACCTTGGTTTCTTTCTGAGGGAAAACTTGCTTCGCTGTGCGCATCATACCTTCCTCTTGGGGTTCCCAACGAACGTGTGAAATACACGCCATCAAGCATATTTTCTGGCGCCGTTGCCGGGGAGATCAAGACACGCTGCAAGGGGAGTCTCCACTTCCCAATCTCTTTACTTTGTTTTTGTCTTGCTTTATTTTATTTATTACTTTGTTCGCTGCATTATATCAAAACACAAAAAAATTAGTTGCTAGCTTTACTTTATTTACTGTCTTGCACTCTATATCAAAAACACAAAAAAATTAGTTACTTGTTTTACTTTACTTAATATCATGCATGTTTTTATTTCACTAGTTAAGCATAATGGAAAACAACAAAAATATGAGAGATCTTTATGAACTTTATCTTGAATTAGGACATGATGTGTTTGAAGAGAGAATTAAAAAACCCATGGAACTTTATATGCATGCTAATGGGAATGTTATTACTATGGATGCTTTGAACACCATTGTTGCTAATGCTATGGAAAATTCTAAGCTTGGGGAAGCTGGCTCGATGAGCATGATCTTTTTAGTCCCCCAAGCATTGAGGAGAAAATTTTCTTTTATGATTACAATATGCCTCCTATATATGATGATAGCCACTTTGTTGAATTTGCTCCCACTACAACTAATAAAATTGATTATGCTTACGTGGAGAGTAATAATTTTATGCATGAGACTCATGATAAGAATGCTTTATGTGATAGTTACATTGTTGAGTTTGCTCATGATGCTACTGAAAATTATTATGAGAGAGTAAAATATGGTTGTAGAAATTTTCATGTTACTAAAACACCTCTCTATGTGCTGAAATTTTTGAAGCTACACTTGTTTTATCTTCCTATGCTTGTTACTTTGCTCTTCATGAACTTGTTTATTTACAAGATTCCTATGCATAGGAAGCATGTTAGGCTTAAATGTGTTTTGAATTTGCCTCTTGATGCTCTCTTTTGCTTCAAATACTATTTCTTGCGAGTGCATCATTAAAACTGCTGAGCCCATCTTAACGGCTATAAAGAAAGAACTTCTTGGGAGATAACCCATGTGTTATTTTGCTACAGTATTTTTGTTTTATATTTTAGTCTTGGAAGTTGTTTACTACTGTAGCAACCTCTCTTTATCTTAGTTTTATGTTTTGTTGTGCCAAGTAAAGTCTTTGATAGTAAAGTGAATACTAGATTTGGATTACTGCGCAGTTCCAGATTTCTTTGCTGTCACGAATCTGGGTCTACCTCCCTGTAGGTAGCTCAGAAAATTAAGCCAATTTACGTGCATGATCCTCAGATATGTACGCAACTTTCATTCAATTTGAGCATTTTCATTTGAGCAAGTCTGGTGGCCTAATAAAATCCATCTTTACGGACTGTTCTGTTTTGACAGATTCTGTCTTTTATTTCGCATTGCCTCTTTTGCTATGTTGGATGAATTTCTTTGATCCATTAATGTCCAGTAGCTTTATGAAATGTCCAGAAGTGTTAAGAATGATTGTGTAACCTCTGAACATGTTAATTTTTATTGTGCACTAACCCTCTAATGAGTTGTTTCGAGTTTGGTGTGGAGGAAGTTTTCAAGGATCAAGAGAGGAGTATGATGCAATATGATCAAGGAGAGTGAAAGCTCTAAGCTTGGGGATGCCCCGGTGGTTCACCCCTGCATATTTCAAGAAGACTCAAGCGTCTAAGCTTGGGGATGCCCAAGGCATCCCCTTCTTCATCGACAACATTATCGAGGTTCCTCCCCTGAAACTATATTTTTATTCCGTCACATCTTATGCACTTTGCTTGGAGCGTCGGTTTGTTTTTGTTTTTGTTTTGTTTGAATAAAATGGATCCTAGCATTCACTTTATGGGAGAGAGACACGCTCCGCTGTAGCATATGGACAAATATGTCCTTAGGCTCTACTCATAGTATTCATGGCGAAGTTTCTTCTTCGTTAAATTGTTATATGGTTGGAATTGGAAAATGCTTCATGTAGTAACTCTAAAATGTCTTGGATAATTTGATACTTGGCAATTGTTGTGCTCATGTTTAAGCTCTTGCATCATATACTTTGCACCCATTAATGAAGAAACACTTAGAGCTTGCTAATTTGGTTTGCATATTTGGTTTCTCTAGAGTCTAGATAATATCTAGTATTGAGTTTTGAACAACAAGGAAGACGGTGTAGAGTCTTATAATGTTTATAATATGTCTTTTATGTGAGTTTTGCTGCACCGTTCATCCTTGTGTTTGTTTCAAATAACCTTGCTAGCCTAAACCTTGTATCGAGAGGGAATACTTCTCATGCATCCAAAATACTTGAGCCAACCACTATGCCATTTGTGTCCACCATACCTACCTACTACATGGTATTTATCCGCCATTCCAAAGTAAATTGCTTGAGTGCTACCTTTAAAATTCCATCATTCACCTTTGCAATATATAGCTCATGGGACAAATAGCTTAAAAACTATTGTGGTATTGAATATGTACTTATGCACTTTATCTCTTATTAAGTTGCTTGTTGTGCGATAACCATGTTTCGGGGACGCCATCAACTATTCTTTGTTGAATATCATGTGAGTTGCTATGCATGTCCGTCTTGTCCGAAGTAAGAGAGATCTACCACCTTAATGGTTGGAGCATGCATATTGTTAGAGAAGAACATTGGGCCGCTAACTAAAGCCATGATTCATGGTGGAAGTTTCAGTTTTGGACACACATCCTCAATCTCATATGAGAATAATAATTGTTGCCACATGCTTATGCATTAAAGAGGAGTCCATTATCTTGTTGTCCATGTTGTTCCGGTATGGATGTCTAAGTTGAGAATAATCAAAAGCGAGAAATCCAAAATGCGAGCTTTCTCCTTAGACCTTTGTACAGGCGGCATGGAGGTACCCCATTGTGACACTTGGTTAAAACATGTGCATTGCAAAGATCCGGGTAGTCCAAGCTAATTAGGACAAGGTGCGGGCACTATTAGTATACTATGCATGAGACTTGCAACTTGTAAGATATAATTTACATAACTCATATGCTTTATTACTACCGTTGACAAAATTGTTTCATGTTTTCAAAATAAAAGCTCTAGCACAAATATAGCAATCGATGCTTTCCTCTTTGAGGGACCATTCTTTTTACTTTTATGTTGAGTCAGTTCACCTATCTCTCTCCACCTCAAGAAGCAAACACTTGTGTGAACTGTGTATTGATTCTTACATACTTGCATATTGTACTTGTTATATTACTCTATGTTGACAATTATCCATGAGATATACATGTTACAAGTTGAAAGCAACCGCTGAAACTTAATCTTCCTTTGTGTTGCTTCAATACCTTTACTTTGATTTATTGCTTTATGAGTTAACTCTTATGCAAGACTTATTGATGCTTGTCTTGAAGTACTATTCATGAAAAGTCTTTGCTTTATGATTCACTTGTTTACTCATGTCATTACCATTGTTTTGATCGCTGCATTCATTACATATGTTTACAAATAGTATGATCAAGGTTATGATGGCATGTCACTTCAGAAATTATCTTTGTTATCGTTTTACTCGCTCGGGACGAGCGTAACTAAGCTTGGGGATGCTTGATACGTCTCCGACGTATCGATAATTTCTTATGTTCCATGCCATATTATTGATGATACCTACATGTTTTATGCACACTTTATGTCATATTCGTGCATTTTCTCGGAACTAACCTATTAACAAGATGCCGAAGTGCCGCTTGTCTGTTTTTGGTTTCAGAAATCCTAGTAACGAAATATTCTCGGAATTGGACGAAATCAAGACCCAGGGGCCTATTTTGCCACGAACCTTCCAGAAGACCGAAAGGAATACGAAGTGGGGCCACGAGGGCTGCCACCATAGGGTGGCGCGGCCCAGCCCTTGGCCGCGCCGACCTGTGGTGTGGGGCCCCCGTGTGGCCCCCCACGTTTCCCTTCCGCCTACTTAAAGCCTCCGTCGCGAAACCCCTGATGCGAAAAACCACGATACGGAAAACCTTCCAGAGCCGCCGCCATCGCGAAGCCAAGATCTGGGGGACAGGAGTCTCTGTTCCGGCACCCTGCCGGAGCGGGGAAGTGCCCCCGAAGGCTTCTCCATCGACACCGCTGCCATCTCCACCGCCATCTTCATCACCGCTGTCTGCTCCCATGAGGAGGGAGTAGTTCTCCATCAAGGCTCAGGGCTGTACCGGTAGCTATGTGGTTCATCTCTCTCCTATGTGCTTCAATACAATAATCTCATGAGCTGCCTTACATGATTGACATTCATATGATGATGCTTGTAATCTAGATGTCGTTATGCTAGTCAAGTGAGTTTTACTCATGTGATCTCCGGAGACTCCTTGTCCCACGTGTGTAAAGGTGACAGTGTGTGCACCGTGTGGGTCTCTTAGGCTATATTTCACGAATACTTACTCACCGTTATGAATGGCGTAGTGAAGTGCTTATTTATATCTCTTTATGATTGCAATGTATTTTGTATCGCAATTTATCTATGTGCTACTCTAGCAATGTTATTAAAGTAGTTTTATTCCTCCCGCACGGTGTAATGGTGACAGTGGTGTGCATCCGTGTTAGTACTTGGTTTATGCTATGATTATGATCTCTTGTAGATTATGAAGTTAACTATTGCTATGATAGTATTGATGTGTATTATTCCTCCTACATAGCATGAAGGTGACAGTGTGCATGCTATGTTAGTACTTGGTTTAGTCGAATTGATCTTTCATGCACTCTAAGGTTATTTAAATATGAACATTGAATTGTGGAGCTTGTTAACTCCGGCATTAAGGGTTCGTGTAATCCTACGCAATGTGTTCATCATCCAACAAGAGTGTAGAGTATGCATTTATCTATTCTGTTATGTGATCAAAGTTGAGAGTGTCCACTAGTGAAAGTCTAATCCCTAGGCCCTGTTCCTAAATACTGCTATCGCTGCTTGTTTACTGTTTTACTGCGTTACTACTGCTGCAATACTTGTTTCTACTGTTTTCTCTGCAAACAATCATCTTCCACACAATACGGTTAATCCTTTGTTACAGCAAGCCGGTGAGATTGACAACCTCACTCGTTTCGTTGGGGCAAAGTACTTGGATTGTGTTGTGCAGGTTCCACGTTGGCGCCGGAATCCCTGGTGTTGCGCCGCACTACATCCCGCCGCCATCAACCTTCAACGTGCTTCTTGGCTCCTCCTGGTTCGATAAACGTTGGTTTCTTTTTGAGGGAAAACTTGCTGCTGTGCGCATCATACCTTCCTCTTGGGGTTCCCAACGAACGTGTGAAATACACGCCATCAATAAGTCTCGACGTTCAGTTTGGGACCCGAGAAAATTACAGAATCGAGAAATTGGAGTTTGAAGTCGTAAATTTCCCGTCACAATACCACGCTCTGTTGGGACGACCAGCATATGCTAGATTTATGGCAGTACCACACTACACGTACCTATTGTGGAGGATTCCCGGACCTAAGGGACCAATTACAATCAAAGGAAGCTTCGCCCTAGCCGATAATTGTGACAAGGATTTTCATCGACTATCAGAAACTTTCGGGATGCAAGCTGAGTACTTGGCATCAAAGCTCATGACTGACTACGACGTACTGCCAGACGTTGCAAGGCCAAATAAAGAATCAACTTTCAACACTGAGAAAAATTCTAAGGAGGTGCAGATTCACCCGACGGATCCAAAAAAGACGACATCCATTGCAAAGGACATGGACCTCGCATAGGAAAGCGCACTCGTCAAGTTCCTCCGTGAGAACTGGAAAATCTTCGCATGGTGTCCAGCTGACATGCCAGGAGTACCCAGAGAACTTGCCGAGCACCACCTTAACTTGGATCCACTAGCGAGACCAATCAAACAACCTTTGCGACGTTTTTCGGAAGCAAACCGCAAAGCTATGTTATCAGAAATCAATCGACTCAGAGAAGCTGGTTTCATCAAAGAGATATCTACCGAGGCCACTTGGGTAGCTAACCCAGTGATGGTGCCAAAGAAAAACACTAAAGTCCTTCGCATGTGTGTCGACTTTACGTGTCTAAATAAACATTGTCCAAAGGATCACTTTCCCCTCCCAAGGATCGACCAGATTATCGACTCCACGGCAGGATGTGAACGTCTTTCCTTTCTGGACGCATACTCTGGTTATAACCAGATCATATTAAAAGAAGACGACGAAGCCAAAACAGCGTTCATCACACCGTACGGCGTATTTTGTTATAAAACAATGCCCTTCGGGTTGAAAAACGCGGGAGCAACGTATCAGAGGATGATGCAGAAGTGTTTGGTAACACAGATTGGAAAAAATGTACAAGTATACATTCATGACGTAGTCATAACGTTGAGAAAGGGGACGACGTTGATCAAAGACCTCAAGGAAACTTTTGATAACCTCGACAAATTCTGCATCAAGCTAAACCCGACGAAATGCTCTTTTGGCGTCCCAGCAGGAGAACTTCTTGGGTTCTTAGTTTCAGCAAGAGGGATTGAAGCAAACCCCGACAAAATACAAGCCATCGTAACGATGAGGAAGCCTACCAAGTTAAAAGAAATACAGCAATTAACTGGGCGAGTCACAGCCTTAAGTAGATTCATCGCCAGGCTGGGAGAAAAAGCACTACCGTTCTACGCTTTGATAAAGCAAGGGGAGAAATTCCAGTGGAACGAAGAAGCAGATAGAGCTTTCGAGGATCTGAAACGCAAAATCTCGACACCACCAGTCTTGGTGGCGCCGAAGGAAAAGGAACCTCTCCTGTTATATATCGCAGCCACACCCCAAGTGGTTAGCACAGTGCTAGTTGTCGAAAGAGAAGAAGAAGGAAAACTCCATGGAGTGCAGAGGCCGGTATATTTCATTAGCGAAGTTTTATCGCCGTCCAAACAGCGGTACCCGCAGTACCAGAAACTAGCATATGGAGTAATTACAACAGCAAGAAAGTTGCGCCACTATTTTTCGGCACACCCGATAATAGTAGTCAATGAAGCACCTCTTTCAAATATATTAAACAATCCAGAAGCTACAGGGCGTGTCTCCCTTTGGGGGATAGAACTCTCCCCTCGGGACATCACGTATGAAAAAAGAAAGGCAATCAAGTCGCAAGTTTTGCCAGATTTCATCGCAGAGTGGATGGAGCTGCAAAACACGGGACCCCCAGATTTGTCGAGAACTTGGACAATGAACTTCGACGGGTCCAAGAGAGTAGAAGGAGTTGGCGCAGGAGTGATACTCATATCACCTGAAGGCGACAAATTGAAGTATGTCCTACGGATGACGTTCCCAAACGCATCCAACAATGAAGCAGAATATGAAGCCCTTATACACGGGATGAAGATGGCGAAAGCTTGCGGTGCAACTCGACTAAAAATCTTTGGCGACTCACAATTGGTGGCTCAGCAAGTTATGAACCAATGTGATGCAGTCAATGATAGCATGATAGCATACAAGGAGGTATACAATGAGCTGGAGAAGCTGTTTGATGGATGCGAGGTAAATCATATCAGTAGACTGAGCAATGATAAAGCCGACGCCCTCGCAAACATCGGGTCACAGTGCCTCCCAATCCCGCCAGGCGTGTTTTGGGAAGAAATAGCGGAGAGATCAACGAAGCCGAAGAAGGTGCGAGAAAAAGCAAAAGAAGGAAAAACTTCGGCGTCTCCCAACGAAACCATGGAGGACGAAGCGGACCAAGAACTTGTGATGATGATAGAAGTTCCTTGGATGCAAGCGTACGTATCATATATCCTCAGGAAGGAAATACCCGACGATCCAATTGAAGCAAGGCGAGTTATTCGACGATCCAAAGCCTTCACAGTGATCAAAGGGGAGTTATATAAGCGAAGTATTTCAGGCGTCTTGCAAAGGTGTGTCACACCAGAAGAAGGAAGAATAATCCTAAAAGATGTGCACGAAGGAATATGTGGTCACCACGCAAGCAGTCGAGCTATTGCAGCCGAAGTCTTTCGAGCAGGATTCTATTGGTTGACAGCAACTGAGGACGCAAAAGAGATAGTACGAACCTGCGACGCGTGCCAGAGATTTGCCGCAAAACCACACTCTCCGGCGGCAGAACTTATGCCAATACCATTGTCATGGCCCTTTGCTCAGTGGGGACTCGACATGGTAGGCAAGTTGCACAAAGCTTCGCCAGGAGGATACGAGTACCTGTTGGTTGCTGTCGACAAATTCACCAAGTGGGTAGAAGCGAAGCCAATAAATTCACCAGACGCACAATCAGCAATCAAGTTCGTGAAGGGCATCGTTTTTCGATTTGGAGTACCTCACAGCATCGTCACAGACAATGTGTAATATCCCAGGTAATGGGGTTACAAAAATAGAGGAAACAGATGTGTGCATTGCATTCATGCATAGAAAATCTGGGGAATTTTCGCGCTTTAAAGTAAAACAGTCACAGTAACTGAAGTTTCACTTGACTCGCTGGAATTGAAGTAGATCATCAAGTCAAGCGCTATAAACTTCACTGTGATCTTTGCTAAAACCTAATTTTGGGTAGAGATGATTTGATCTATGGGCTAGATCAAATAGAATTAGTTTTACAACAAACAACACCTTAAGTAAGGATCCACTAGAAGATCTTATAAAGGATCCCAACATGTCATTCCTTACAACAACACATGAATAATTAATCAATCCTAAATCAAAGAACTCAATTAATTAAGAAACTATTCTTTACTTATCTTATCCATATCTTCTATTAAATAAAGGTTCCTACCCTGAGTCACATGGTATATCTTTTCAACTACAATGCTTGAACCCAAGCCAAGGACACTCATATTCATTCCTCATTAACCCTTGACTATTCCAACCTTGTTTCTCAACTCCTACCATTAAACCTAGAGAAAGGAGAGAACTATTCATATGCTTATATTATGCATTCAATCGAACCTAGCTAAATATTTAAACCTTATCCAAGGGAGGTAATTGTTGATACTAACCAATGTTATAATAAATATAAGACAAGTACTAAACTCTAATTAACTTAGGTAAGAAACTATTTCTAGTAATTATAGAGAGGCAAGTATTGTGATCATTACAACTTGGTAATGATCATAAACCCTAGAGAAACCCTACATATTTAGAAGAGCTCAACCTAAAGAGGCATATTCAAGTATATGGACTTATACTTGATCTTGGAGAGAGAACCATGATTCACTAATGAATTATTATGAGACCAATACTTTGATCATTACAAATTAGGTGATGATCATAAACCCTAAGAATCTAAGTGAGTGTGTTGAGAGAAGTATTAAAGAAGAGAGATTAGTGAGGAATAAGTGGATCATGCCTAATGCATGATCTTACCTGATAAATTAAGATGACAAGTTAAACCTATATATGTGATCCATAGATCTCATTCTTCTCATGAAATGATAAATATATCAATAGTAGTTAATCCGGATCAATACTCGGGCCTTGTATAGAGTAGTAATGATATTGTATTTAAACCTTGCCTATTCAAACACCTGAGACAAACCTAGCATTGCCTTGAAACATTAATTCCACCTAGGTGAGGAGGATAACCCTAGCCAATTAAACATAATCAAGCTTATACCATATCTGAATCCTAGTTGTGTATCACATTGGTGATCACTACTAAAACCCTAAACCATATTTGAATTCCAATCCAAGTATTAATTTGGATTATAAGTAGAACCCTGCCATGCCTCATGCCTATTTAATACTTCAATTAGTGAAGTATTCCCAAAACTCTAACCCTTTCATAAAGGATCCACCCCACATAAAATATTATGTCCTAACTTGTGTATCATGGATCACAAGTATAAACTAAGCCATATATGCTTATGGACTAAATGCCATTTGGTGAGAAGAGTAAAACCAATATTCAATCCTACTTGATGTTCCAAATAATTGATTAGTTGACCAATAGGAATAATGTGTTATAGTTTGGACCATCACCTTAGAAATTGAATTACCCAAGATAAGCTTGGGAATTATCCTAAGTAATCCAAGTTACAAGTTGCTAAGCAAGATTAATAATTATAGAGTTTATTCAATCATCTTCTTAAAACCTTAGAAATAAATCTCCACATAAATTCATGATCCCAAGTCCATCCTCATTTTCACCACTACTTTAAATACTAGCCATAATTTAATTATATGTGAGAAATCATTGTGGTTAAGCACTTGCAAAATAGAATATGTTTACCATGCACTGGTTATAAACTTCAAATCATTTAAATAGGTTTGATGCCTAAATTAAATAAGAGTTGAGATGAACCCTAAAATAATATCTCTTTGAATCTTAACTTGTACCTCATAAGAACCAAAATTTAAATAATTACTAAAGGTTGTTTAAAAACAAAACAAGATAGTGAATAACATTATCAAATTGTTTTGATGTTCACATAATTTAGGACCTGCAAAAACAAACAGAAATCAGTTTGAATTCAAATATCAAATTCAAAACAGAAAATAAAAACAGGAAATGAAAAGGAAATAGAAGAGAGAAGGACTTACCCTGGTGGACCTCAGCACCGCAGTAGCCCAGCAACCATCTCCACGCGAAGCCCAACAGCAGCCCACGAACGCCAGCTCAGCCCGACCCAGACACCGGTTCGATTAAATAGAAGAAAATCGTCTTCTTCTTCTTCCTGGAGCTCGACAACGCGACGGCAATCATCTGCCACCTCCTCGTCGAAGATAAGGATGCCTCCGGACGCCAACGACCATCTCAGAGACCGTTACAAGCTCGCCCACGTCCGCCCTATCCGAAGACGTCTCGATTCGCCAAGATTCACGCTCAGAACGAGTCTAGCGTTGCCGACGTATCTCCTCCGGTCACCGCCGTTGCCCGTCCCTCCAGACCTTGTCGTGCCCTATAAAGGCACCAGGATGATCTCCGAAGGCTTCTGAACTCTAGCCTCCACTCCCTAAGTCTTCTCTGTCTCTCCATCTCTCTCAGTAACCCACCAGAGTTCGTCGGAATTCATCATGACGCCGTCGTTGGAGACCATCCCGAGGTCCGTGGTGTAGCCGTGGTGAACCGCTAGGGTTCACCGATATTCGGGTGCGAGGAATCGAGCAGGAGCTTCCTCGGATGGCTCAATTTGAGCGATTTGTACCGCAGGTGGTCGCCGGGATCCGCGACGGTGAGCTCGTCTCCGTCCACCTCAAGCCTCCCGAGCCCACCAACATATTCAGGTGACTCTTGCACATCTCTCGGACCCCTCCAATCCTTCCTAGAATCGATCATAGCTCGATTTCAAGAGTTGGCCGGCCGGCACCGCCGCAGACATGCTCACCGGAGCAACTCTGGTGACCATTTCCTGGTGGCGCTGCCACTATAACGTTCACCGTAGCGCGCCGAGTTGATTGAGTCCAGTAATTCATCCGCGGGAGTAGCCCAACGTCGGCGTCGTCGCCGTTTGACCGCCGGCCAGGGACTCCCTGGCCTCATCGTCAATTTTGACTCCAGTCAACTGCAACGTGGCAGGTGACGTGGACATAGGCCCACTGGTCAGTGACCATGGGGGTAGATTAACCCGGTACAGTTAGTATTTTCTGTTTAAATTCAATTCCAGTAAATTACTACAACTTCAAATAAATTTATAAAATCCAATTTAAGTCAGAAAAATATAAATAAGATATCAAACTTCTTAGAAAAGAAAATCCTATCCAATAAAAATATAATATGAAATTTTTATTTTTAATAAAAATTTAATCATTTTAAACTCATTAATTAAGTCTTTTCTTATATACTTGATTGAATTAAAATTCAACAAATAAGGAAAACTTTAAAAATTAAATAGAAACCAGTAAAGAAATAAAGAAAACTTTAAAACTAATTCCTTTATTTATTATTTTGTTAAATCCTTATTAGAGGGATTTAAACCCTAATTAATAATTATCTTAATGATTAAATTCTTTAAAAATAATAAAATTCTAAATCCAACCTTATGTTTATTATAAAGTGATTAATAACTTCAACCTTATAATGAAGTTATTAACCTAAGAACTAAATAGTAATTGTGAAACCTTATTTCCATTAGGAACCCTAGCTCCATTATTTTATGTGTGAACCCTAAATTGCTAATAAACCTAAACCCTAGGTTAAAACTTGTGATCATGTTAATTCCTCTTGAATTATAGACCCACAATTAGCAACTAAGTACTTGTTCTTGTTCCCATAAAATAATAGAAGCCATAGTACTTATAATTAATATACCATGAACTAATTCTAATAAAACCTAGATGATAATGTAGGGTCAACCAAGTGCAAACCCTAGTTATTAATACCAAAACCATCATCCTTACTTATCCATGCTTAGCATCACACCAATGTGATGAACCTCAGAAGCAACTATGCCAAATCTTGAGCTTTACCTAACCATATTCCACTAAACCCTACTAATGTTGGATACTTATCAACCATCCTATTTAGGAGCCAATTGTTAATTACTGAATAAGATCCAATAGTAAAACCTAGACAACCTTAACCTAAATTGATATACTTCTTATTACTTAAGAAGTATGTTCTTCAAAAGTTATTCTTTTGAATTATACAATAAATAATCATCAACCCTGCACTGTAGGACTTAAAATTGACCACTGCTCTTTACTTATTATGCAACCACTATTCCTTGATGTGTATGATTGTTACTATGCATTTTACCACTTGATTATGATTCTAAAACAACACAAACCTGAATAAGAACCTTGTTTGTGAATCACTCTAAAAGTGCAACACACCCTGAACTAATCATTACCACTCACTAATCCTAAATCATCGGGGTTAGGTCACGTTTAGAGCGATTGCATCTCATACTTATGCATTATTGCATCCTTGCCAATCTTTTAAACATCGTCCTTACCGGACGATGATGCTATTTCAGAATTTGGAGTTATTGCGTATCGAAGACCTTGCCTGCATAATCTTGCAGTCAAGAAAGGCAAGTTCATCACTTGCTCATGTCATTTGAGTATTTCTATCAAATTACTTGCTAAGTATTATGGTTATCACTATTGCATAAAAATCAAAACCACTACTTTCATAACTATGAATATGACTATGTGGTGGGCAATGGAACCATGGATTGTGTTGATATGGTGGAGGTTCCATTGCACGGGTTATATCCATCTAGGATTAAACAACAAATGTCGCCGATGATTCTTGTGCCGTAATACCCGTGTTAACCATAAGATCCGGAGTGGGACGGAGTAGTCAAAAGTGTTTCCACCTCTCGTTCATCAACGGATGCGCTTACCGTAGCAGTTGTGTCCGGCGGAACAACCGGAGGGTGGGGATCCCATTCTAATTCCCCACGGTAAAGCATTGCTTGCCGTAGCAGGTTGTGTCTTGCGGAACAACCGGAGGGTGGGGATCCCATTCTAATTCCCCACGGTAATGCGGTCTATGATGGGTTGCAGCTACCGGCGTAGGAGTGTATGGTAGAGCCCAAGCATCTGTCGTCGTGGTCGGGGTCCACCCCGAAATTACGGGAATAATGGGACCGGCGTGGACCCAGGGTCGGGGCATGCAACAAAGGGTGGGTGTTCGAGGTAGCGGAGGAACATGATTGGCTAGACCTTATACCGGGCCTCACACCATAGGAAGTGTGGACGGGTTGCGCGCCCGGTTGGCAACAAGGTTAAGATCTCTTATGGGTAAAGCAACACACCTCTGCAGAGTGTAAAGAACCGTGACCTGTCACTCCCTGTTCCGGGATATGGAACTGCGAACGCTGCCGGAAAGGAGCTCCATGAAGTTCTAGTAAACCGGTGAAGGCTGACGGACATAGTTCTTCTGAATAAAAGCAACCTTTTGAAGAAAGGATTATGAAAACTTGCATTGGTATTAGACTTTCTGGTCTAATGCTGTAGCTAGTGCATTAAACACCTCTTTCCTATAATGAACTTGTTGAGTACGCTCGTACTCATCCCACTCTTAAATCCCCGCTTAGATATGGAGGCACCGAAGAAGGATCTACAAGGGCAATACGAAGACCGAGGAGTCGACAACTACTTCAAGGGACGAGGAACCCGTCGGAAGAGGCGAGATACCACATCCAACAAGGAGAAACCTAGATTAGCAATAGAAAGGAACTAGCTTCCTAAACTTAGCTCCTATTTAGCTAGAATCTATTCATAGCCTCTGTAGCTAGTTAAATACTCTACAAATAGAGTTCGTGATAAGACTAGTCTACGAGTCGTTCTTCTGGAGTTATTTGCAGTTTTACCTCATTGTAAAGTAGGAGGCTGTGATGATCTTATGTAACAGAGTCAATGTTGTAATTCTATAGACATGCCTTGGACCCGCATATGTTTTTGTTGTACCACTCGAGCGATATAATACTAATGGAACGGTGTTTCATTGGTGTTATATCGGACTTGCATACTACACCATGCGAGTGGTATGCCGGGTCACCACAGTTGGTATCAGAGCAAATGCTTTGACCTTAGGATTAAAACCCTTTAAAGGAGACCTATAGGATTGGTAGTGTCTATAGGAAGTTGTCCTAGGTATACCAAATACTTCTTATGACTTAAGATGGATATTCACTTAAGAATAATCCTGACACACTTGAGTCAACATTTCTTACCTAACTTACCAAGATAAAGTGAAGTTAGTTAGCTAAACCCAAACATGTAGCACTCCATTAAATCCTTAAAAAAAATCATAGATGAGTAGACCATAGTTGGTATACAATACATGGTAGTCCAAAGAGAGGATACAACCATAAGGAAGATATCCTATTGGAAGATGTGTACCAACATATGTTATGGTTAAGTAAGAGTTATCCAGACTGGTAATAGGAGTTATATCAATTGATGAAGATAATTAAGATATCCTAATAGAAGATGTAGACCAAGTTAAGTAATGAGTAAGTAAAACTATCTAGACATGTGAAACAATTGATAGTAAGTGATAACTATGAGTCATATGAAGTAGTATAGACCATGATGAGTCAATCATGGGAGATAAGGAAGAGAGATATGAA
Source organism: Lolium rigidum (assembly GCF_022539505.1). NCBI lineage: Eukaryota > Viridiplantae > Streptophyta > Magnoliopsida > Poales > Poaceae > Lolium > Lolium rigidum. The sequence goes on along the minus strand of NC_061508.1, from coordinate 215,912,983 downwards.
TAAAATATGATTACTTACATGGTAGAGATGTTCATCATATACAATTCACCTGAGAATCATTATGTGATGGACTAGAACCTCATAATTAATTAAGAGAAGTACAATAAGAAGCCAAGTGCAAAACAATAGTGCAAGAATTGTGTTCCAAAAATATGGGAAGTGTGCCAAGCACATCATGACCATATGCTTATGGTAGAAACACTTAGAAGTATAGGAACCGTATCTTAATAAATATGTATTCGGAGTAACCATATTAGAACTAGAGGTATCATACAAAATAGTCCTCAATAGCACTTATATATGGTATAATACTAAGTTAAGTAGTACTTCCAAAGAAAATTAGGTTAACCTTAACCATCCCAAACCACTTTGTTTCAAGTTTATCTCATTGCAAATGTGCAATTAAGGTAACGATTGAGACAAATAGTAGAATCCACCTATTCGTGCTAAGTATCACGATATAAACCTATCTTATGTGGTGTTATATACTACACATCTCAGCCTGATGTTTAGAGATGTCTTACTCAACTATTATATTCAGGCTTATGATGGTGTGTATTATATGCACAAAGCTGAATCTTCTTGGATTTTATTGGAATTTCATTGTTTGACTAGATCCATACATAAAGTTTGACTTTGATATGCAAATGCATGTTGCAATATCAAGTCCTTACTTGATGCTATAGATCTAGAGGGTAATGGTATTCGTGTGAGGAAGTGACGATTTCTGAAGATTATGAAGACAAGATGAAGGTTCATTAAAAAAAAAAAAGCAAAGTTGTGGGAAGCAACCACAATACTATGAAGGAAGTATCAATTTAAAACTCATGCTTAACCTCAACAGAGGAGTACTTTAGTACATAAGAAGCATGAAGGTGAGAAATATAGTGATTATGGTGAAGCTGAAGCAGATCCATAGTCAACATAGAAGAGGGAATGCATGGGAAATCACTTAGGATACTATATTCATAGTATCAGCTAGTGGTTTTCTTGCAAAATAAACCCTGAATGAAGGTAGATGATATATGAGACCATAGCAGATATAAGAAAACCATAGTCGATATCAGAAGACCACAATTGGTATAGGATCAATACTGCAAGATAAAGTAGAAGATGTCTCGTCCAGTTGATCAGAACCTATAATAGAAACCATTTTTAGATATCAAATAGCCACAGTTGGTATAATAACCACAGCTGGTATCAGTTGGTATTACAAATAGTCCACGATTTAATTATTTGTAACAAAAATTTGTGAACAAATAAAAATCTTGTCAGCCAAATAGCTAGATCTATAATCATTTAGTCAAAGGATTCACAATGGATATCCACAATTGAGTGGATACACCATAAACATTCTTCGCGACACCTTAGAAGAAGTAAAACCCATAAGTTAGAACCAGACCAATATTCCAACCATAAGTCCAATAGTTGGAAGAAAAGGAGTTGAAGACCATAAGAAAACTCTAAGGGGTAGAGTAAACATTTAGTTGGTTGTACAATAACTCAATATTTTGAGTAAGGTAGAAGAAGAAGGTCTGAACTGAGAGGAAGTTCGATCTTATTTTCATAAGATTGTTGAACAATACCTTCAGAAGAAGGTCAGACCAGAAGCCGAGGTTCATACCTCGAGGACGTAAGAAGTGGACTATAACTTGAGAAAGTGAGAAATAATCAATCAGAAGTACGATAGCACCAGTAAACCAAGGATTAATGAAGTTGGATAAAGAAAATACCAAAGATCAAATAAAGCTCTAGATGGCCAAAGACCGAAGAAGATTGAACACATCAATACCAAAGAGTAATAGAATGATTCCTTTCATGGAACCTAAATACCCCAAAACAGTTATAGGTATCAACTATAAACCATGATTGGATGGACGAAATGAGTCTAATCCATTCTTAGAGGAATAAACCATCATGATCATTTCCATGTTAAATACCTTACTTAGTACCATTATTGCAGTTTTGGTACTAAGGGAAAACAAAGACCTATTTTATCAAATAGGGGAATGTTATCCAATTAGTCTTCAGTCAAGACTAGCAGCACCAGAAGAAGTCTTAATCATTGAATCTTCAATGAGAAAGGAAACAAGCTTATAGAGTTGGAAGAAACCAATGAATCAAAGTAAGAACCATGGTTCGGAGACAAACCCTAATGGATTCCAGGAAGAATCTGGACAAGGGATATATTCAATTATATCCAGTGAGATCACTGTGGAGTTCTAGAAAAGTTTAAGTCTGCATAAGTCAGAACCACACTTCCGAAACGTGAGAGAGTTCAAACTTCGAGGACGAAGTTTAGTTTAAGGGGTAGAGACTGTAATATCCCAGGTAATGGGGTTACAAAAATAGAGGAAACAGATGTGTGCATTGCATTCATGCATAGAAAATCTGGGGAATTTTCGCGCTTTAAAGTAAAACAGTCACAGTAACTGAAGTTTCACTTGACTCGCTAGAATTGAAGTAGATCATCAAGTCAAGCGCTATAAACTTCACTGTGATCTTTGCTAAAACCTAATTTTGGGTAGAGATGATTTGATCTATGGGCTAGATCAAATAGAATTAGTTTTACAACAAACAACACCTTAAGTAAGGATCCACTAGAAGATCTTATAAAGGATCCCAACATGTCATTCCTTACAACAACACATGAATAATTAATCAATCCTAAATCAAAGAACTCAATTAATTAAGAAACTATTCTTTACTTATCTTATCCATATCTTCTATTAAATAAAGGTTCCTACCCTGAGTCACATGGTATATCTTTTCAACTACAATGCTTGAACCCAAGCCAAGGACACTCATATTCATTCCTCATTAACCCTTGACTATTCCAACCTTGTTTCTCAACTCCTACCATTAAACCTAGAGAAAGGAGAGAACTATTCATATGCTTATATTATGCATTCAATCGAACCTAGCTAAATATTTAAACCTTATCCAAGGGAGGTAATTGTTGATACTAACCAATGTTATAATAAATATAAGACAAGTACTAAACTCTAATTAAATTAGGTAAGAAACTATTTCTAGTAATTATAGAGAGGCAAGTATTGTGATCATTACAACTTGGTAATGATCATAAACCCTAGAGAAACCCTACATATTTAGAAGAGCTCAACCTAAAGAGGCATATTCAAGTATATGGACTTATACTTGATCTTGGAGAGAGAACCATGATTCACTAATGAATTATTATGAGACCAATACTTTGATCATTACAAATTAGGTGATGATCATAAACCCTAAGAATCTAAGTGAGTGTGTTGAGAGAAGTATTAAAGAAGAGAGATTAGTGAGGAATAAGTGGATCATGCCTAATGCATGATCTTACCTGATAAATTAAGATGACAAGTTAAACCTATATATGTGATCCATAGATCTCATTCTTCTCATGAAATGATAAATATATCAATAGTAGTTAATCCAGATCAATACTCAGGCCTTGTATAGAGTAGTAATGATATTGTATTTAAACCTTGCCTATTCAAACACCTGAGACAAACCTAGCATTGCCTTGAAACATTAATTCCACCTAAGTGAGGAGGATAACCCTAGCCAATTAAACATAATCAAGCTTATACCATATCTGAATCCTAGTTGTGTATCACATTGGTGATCACTACTAAAACCCTAAACCATATTTGAATTCCAATCCAAGTATTAATTTGGATTATAAGTAGAACCCTGCCATGCCTCATGCCTATTTAATACTTCAATTAGTGAAGTATTCCCAAAACTCTAACCCTTTCATAAAGGATCCACCCCACATAAAATATTATGTCCTAACTTGTGTATCATGGATCACAAGTATAAACTAAGCCATATATGCTTATGGACTAAATGCCATTTGGTGAGAAGAGTAAAACCAATATTCAATCCTACTTGATGTTCCAAATAATTGATTAGTTGACCAATAGGAATAATGTGTTATAGTTTGGACCATCACCTTAGAAATTGAATTACCCAAGATAAGCTTGGGAATTATCCTAAGTAATCCAAGTTACAAGTTGCTAAGCAAGATTAATAATTATAGAGTTTATTCAATCATCTTCTTAAAACCTTAGAAATAAATCTCCACATAAATTCATGATCCCAAGTCCATCCTCATTTTCACCACTACTTTAAATACTAGCCATAATTTAATTATATGTGAGAAATCATTGTGGTTAAGCACTTGCAAAATAGAATATGTTTACCATGCACTCGGTTATAAACTTCAAATCATTTAAATAGGTTTGATGCCTAAATTAAATAAGAGTTGAGATGAACCCTAAAATAATATCTCTTTGAATCTTAACTTGTACCTCATAAGAACCAAAATTTAAATAATTACTAAAGGTTGTTTAAAAACAAAACAAGATAGTGAATAACATTATCAAATTGTTTTGATGTTCACATAATTTAGGACCTGCAAAAACAAACAGAAATCAGTTTGAATTCAAATATCAAATTCAAAACAGAAAATAAAAACAGGAAATGAAAAGGAAATAGAAGAGAGAAGGACTTACCCTGGTGGACCTCAGCACCGCAGCAGCCCAGCAACCATCTCCACGCGAAGCCCAACAGCAGCCCACGAACGCCAGCTCAGCCCGACCCAGACACCGGTTCGATTAAATAGAAGAAAACCGTCTTCTTCTTCTTCCTGGAGCTCGACAACGCGACGGCAATCATCTGCCACCTCCTCGTCGAAGATAAGGATGCCTCCGGACGCCAACGACCATCTCAGAGACCGTTACAAGCTCGCCCACGTCCGCCCTATCCGAAGACGTCTCGATTCGCCAAGATTCACGCTCAGAACGAGTCTAGCGTTGCCGACGTATCTCCTCCGGTCACCGCCGTTGCCCGTCCCTCCGGACCTTGTCGTGCCCTATAAAGGCACCAGGATGATCTCCGAAGGCTTCGAACTCTAGCCTCCACTCCCTAAGTCTTCTCTCGTCTCTCCATCTCTCTCAGTAACCCACCGCAGTTCGTCGGAATTCATCATGACGCCGTCGTTGGAGACCATCCCGAGGTCCGTGGTGTAGCCGTGGTGAACCGCTAGGGTTCACTGATATTCTGGGTGCGAGGAATCGAGCAGGAGCTTCCTTAGATGGCTCAATTTGAGCGATTTGTACCGCAGGTGGTCGCCGGGATCCGCGACGGTGAGCTCGTCTCCGTCCACCTCAAGCCTCCCCGAGCCCACCAACATATTCAGGTGACTCTTGCACATCTCTGGACCCCTCCAATCCTTCCTAGAATCGATCATAGCTCGATTTCAAGAGTTGGCCGGCCGGCACCGCCGCAGACATGCTCACCGGAGCAACTCCGGTGACCATTTCCTGGTGGCGCTGCCACTATAACGTTCACCGTAGCGCGCCGAGTTGATTGAGCCCAGTAATTCATCCGCGGGAGTAGCCCAACGTCGGCGTCGTCGCCGTTTGACCGCCGGCCAGGGACTCCCTGGCCTCATCGTCAATTTTGACTCCAGTCAACTGCAACGTGGCAGGTGACGTGGACATAGGCCCACTGGTCAGTGACCATGGGGGTAGATTAACCCATGCATGCTTAGTATTTTTCTGTTTAAATTCAATTCCAGTAAATTACTACAACTTCAAATAAATTTATAAAATCCAATTTAAGTCAGAAAAATATAAATAAGATATCAAAATTCTTAGAAAAGAAAATCCTATCCAATAAAAATATAATATGAAATTTTTATTTTTAATAAAAATTTAATCATTTTAAACTCATTAATTAAGTCTTTTCTTATATACTTGATTGAATTAAAATTCAACAAATAAGGAAAACTTTAAAAATTAAATAGAAACCAAGTAAAGAAATAAAGAAAACTTTAAAACTAATTCCTTTATTTATTATTTTGTTAAATCCTTATTAGAGGGATTTAAACCCTAATTAATAATTATCTTAATGATTAAATTCTTTAAAAATAATAAAATGCTAAATCCAACCTTATGTTTATTATAAAGTGATTAATAACTTCAACCTTATAATGAAGTTATTAACCTAAGAACTAAATAGTAATTGTGAAACCTTATTTCCATTAGGAACCCTAGCTCCATTATTTTATGTGTGAACCCTAAATTGCTAATAAACCTAAACCCTAGGTTAAAACTTGTGATCATGTTAATTCCTCTTGAATTATAGACCCACAATTAGCAACTAAGTACTTGTTCTTGTTCCCATAAAATAATAGAAGCCATAGTACTTATAATTAATATACCATGAACTAATTCTAATAAAACCTAGATGATAATGTAGGGTCAACCAAGTGCAAACCCTAGTTATTAATACCAAAACCATCATCCTTACTTATCCATGCTTAGCATCACACCAATGTGATGAACCTCGAAGCAACTATGCCAAATCTTGAGCTTTACCTAACCATATTCCACTAAACCCTACTAATGTTGGATACTTATCAACCATCCTATTTAGGAGCCAATTGTTAATTACTGAATAAGATCCAATAGTAAAACCTAGACAACCTTAACCTAAATTGATATACTTCTTATTACTTAAGAAGTATGTTCTTCAAAAGTTATTCTTTTGAATTATACAATAAATAATCATCAACCCTGCACTATAGGACTTAAAATTGACCACTGCTCTTTACTTATTATGCAACCACTATTCCTTGATGTGTATGATAGTTACTATGCATTTTACCACTTGATTATGATTCTAAAACAACACAAACCTGAATAAGAACCTTGTTTGTGAATCACTCTAAAAGTGCAACACACCCTGAACTAATCATTACCACTCACTAATCCTAAATCATCGGGGTTAGGTCACGTTTAGAGCGATTGCATCTCATACTTATGCATTATTGCATCCTTGCCAATCTTTTAAACATCGTCCTTACCGGACGATGATGCTATTTCAGAATTTGGAGTTATTGCGTATCGAAGACCTTGCCCGCATAATCTTGCAGTCAAGAAAGGCAAGTTCATCACTTGCTCATGTCATTTGAGTATTTCTATCAAATTACTTGCTAAGTATTATGGTTATCACTATTGCATAAAAATCAAAACCACTACTTTCATAACTATGAATATGACTATGTGGTGGGCAATGGAACCATGGATTGTGTTGATATGGTGGAGGTTCCATTGCACGGGTTATATCCATCTAGGATTAAACAACAAATGTCGCCGATGATTCTTGTGCCGTAATACCCGTGTTAACCATAAGATCCGGAGTTGGACGGAGTAGTCAAAAGTGTTTCCACCTCTCGTTCATCAACGGATGCGCTTACCGTAGCAGCTTGTGTCCGGCGGAACAACCGGAGGGTGGGGATCCCATTCTAATTCCCCACGGTAAAGCATTGCTTGCCGTAGCAGCTTGTGTCTTGCGGAACAACCGGAGGGTGGGGATCCCATTCTAATTCCCCACGGTAATGCGGTCTATGATGGGTTGCAGCTACCGGCGTAGGAGTGTATGGTAGAGCCCAAGACTCGTCGTCGTGGTCGGGGTCCACCCTGAAATTACGGGAATAATGGGACCGGCGTGGACCCGGGGGTCGGGGCATGCAACAACGGGTGGGTGTTCGAGGTAGCGGAGGAACATGATTGGCTAGACCTTATACCGGGCCTCACACCATAGGAAGTGTGGACGGGTTGCGCACCCGGTTGGCAACAAGGTTAAGATCTCTTATGGGTAAAGCAACACACCTCTGCAGAGTGTAAAGAACCGTGACCTGTCACTCCCTCGTTCCGGGATATGGAATCTGCGAACGCTGCCGGAAAGGAGCTCCATGAAGTTCTAGTAAACCGGTGAAGGCCGACGGACATAGTTCTTCCGAATAAAAGCAACCTTTTGAAGAAATGATTATGAAAACTTGCATTGGTATTAGACTTTCTCGGTCTAATGCTGTAGCTAGTGCATTAAACACCTCTTTCCTATAATGAACTTGTTGAGTACGCTCGTACTCATCCCACTCTTAAATCCCCTGCTTAGATATGGAGGCACCGAAGAAGGATCTACAGTGCAATACGAAGACCGAGGAGTCGACAACTACTTCAAGGGACAGGAACCTGTCAGAAGAGGCAGATACCACATCCAACAAGGAGAAACCTAGATTAGCAATAGAAAGGAACGAGCTTCCTAAACTTAGCTCCTATTTAGCTAGAATCTATTCATAGCCTCTGTAGCTAGTTAAATACTCTACAAATAGAGTTCGTGATAAGACTAGTCTACGAGTCGTTCTTCCGGAGTTATTTGCGGCTTTACCTCATTGTAAAGTAGGAGGTCGTGATGATCTTATGTAACAGAGTCAATGTTGTAATTCTATAGACATGCCTTGGACCCGCATATGTTTCTGTTGTACCACTCTGAGCGATATAATACTAATGGAACGGTGTTTCATTGGTGTTATATCAGACTTGCATACTACACCATGCAGTGGTATGCCGGGTCACCACACAATGGCAGCAACTTCACGTCGAAGGAGTTCAAGGCATACTGTGCGGAAGTGGGCATCAAATTGCACTTCGTGTCAGTTGCACACCCCCAAACTAATGGTCAAGTCGAGAAAGCCAATGGCATCATCTCGCAATGGCATTAAAAAACGTCCGCTAGGACCGCTTGAAAAGGCTCGACACACTCGGCCGAAGAACCGCCAAGTGTTTTGTGGAGCATCCGAACAACACCAAATACGGCGACACAAGAAACCCCGTTCTTTCTCGTCCACGGAGCTGAAGCCGTACTACCAATTGAAATAGAGCACGATTCTCCAAGAGTAACAGGGTACGACGAAGAAACATCACGAAAAGTTCGGGAGGATGATATGGACACACTCGATGAAGCTCGAGATGAAGTACTGTCACGGGTTACCAAGTACCAACAAGACTTGAAGAACTACCACAGTCGACGATTGCGGCCAAGATCTTTTCAGGTCGGTGATTTGGTCCTGCGACTCAACCAGCAAAGTACAGAGAAGCTCGAGTCACCATGGTTGGGGCCTTACATCGTAACGGAAGTCATCGACGGAGGAGCATACAGGATCAAGGACAAGAAGACAGGGGTTCCTGAGAAAAACCCCTGGAACGTGGCGCAGCTCAGGCGGTTCTATGCCTAGAGCCGAAATATAGTCCTTTCTCTGTAAAAATAGAATGTACTGAAACGCCCGCGAGTTTTCAGACGCACTCTTTTCCTTTTCGGGGCACCGAGTGGGGCTGGAAAGGTTTTTAATGAGGCGGGCTCGCGGTGCTGCAATATAATAAAGATAGTGGAGATATATTTCTTATTTTTCAACACGCCCGGGGGCTCAACGCCTAAGTCTCAAAATACATACAATATAGATTTACTGAAATATTTCGCCTTGGTACACTAATACCTCTCCAAATATAAAAATTGGAAGCCAACAATTATAAATATAGTGTACACGTAAAAAATCTTAAATGCTTTGGTCCAAGAACCTCGCAATAAAAATATAGAACTTCGATATCAAAGATACTCGAAGATTGGCAATCCATCAATGAAAAAACAAGGATGTCTTATTACAACAGAAGGAAAATTCTTCAAGATGGAAAAAATAGTACAACCTTTACCCAGAAGACTCGGGGGCTCCAACAATATAGAGGACTTTTGCAATATACAACAAATTTCTTCGGAAATAAAAAAGAAATCAAAAAAGTTTGAGATACAAGGTTTCCAATATAGTACAAGTCAGTTAAAGCCCAAAATACTATCTACGGACAAGCCTCTGGTTGTTTTATGTTCAGCATAAGACCCCTTTATAAAGAACTCTGAGTCCATCCGAAGAAGCTCATCTATCATCGACTTGGCTACGGGAGCCACCATATCATCGATTGTGTCAATATCATTCTTTCGCCGCGTTTTCTTGGCCAGTCAATCAGCAACAATCTTCGTCAAGTCTAACTTTGGATGACAAATATTTATCATAATCATGGCGAATCTTGCTCCAGCAGTGAGTTGAGCTTGCACAAAATTATGAATGCGGGGAGCATCTCTGAATACCTCCAGTAATTCAGGAAGAGTTTTGGGAACCTCATTTCGAGGAAATAAAGTCCTATAAACAAGGGTTAATGTTGTCGTGCAAAAACTGAGAAATTTGCGCACTTGGCAAGCACGATCTTGGAACCTAACAATTTGTTGGGTTCGTTCAGGAGTGGCCCAGAACAAACAGCCATGGTTAAGGGAAAGATTGACAAGAAGATTCGTTCTCTCGTTCACTCTTTGATCTTCGGCAGCAGCGTCAAGAACCGAGCCTATTAAGCGACAAGGCAAGAAATTTGAAGGAAGGCACAACAAAATAAAAAGAAGGCATTATGAGGTCGCAAAAACGTACCTAACATATCTGTGCTAGCTTCCAGCATCAGCTCGAGCATACTATTTTCTCGGGTCGTGGCTCCCTTTGCTTCCAATACAGCAGCATCCTTGGCAGCCGTAGCCTCTTTGGCTTGTTGGAGAGCAAGTTTTTCTTGCTCGGATGCTTTCCGAGATTGTTCCATCATTGCCAGAGTTTGTTTCTTCATGGATTGGAGTTGTTGTCGAAGTTCTTGCAAATCTTCCGACAAATGTTTGCTTGAAGAACCTTCGAGAGGATTATCATCGACTAGTACTTTCTTCGAGAAGGAAGATGCAGGTGAAGCACCGGCAGAACAAGGGTTGGTCGAGTAATTATCAAATATTAACTGGAAAAGAAAGTCCCAGGATCAATGATAAGCACGAAGAGGAATTTCATTAATTTCTAGGAAATTTACATGGACATTACAAAAGAAGTTCTCCAGAGGGACTAACAGGATAATTGTCGCCAAGGCTAAAATGGTGACAACGGCAAAAGGAATAGAGAAAACAAAGGAAAGAAAAAGCGAAGGCATTCAACTAGACCTCCGGCCTTGATGAGCTAGGAGTCGAAGATGGCTTGATCCCGAGATAGGCCATGATTTTCTTCGTGTTGGGCTTGGCTGCCTTGATCAATGACCTCCATCTTGATGGTTCTATCTGCTCGGTGTCGCCTACTTTCAACCAGTCAATAGTTTGTTGACTGTCAGCAACCAGGGCAATAGTGCTCTCGACAGCAACCTTCATGTTTTCCTGGCGCATCTTCAGTCCAAGATCCTCCGGCGGATTGAAGTCTTTGGCAAGAGTGAGGAAAGTCTTCGGCTCCTCTTTTTCGGGAAGAAGTAGGGGAACAACTTCGACATTCCTGCGTCAGCATTCACCATGCCTTCGTGAATTTCTTGGCCATGAAACTCCAGATAAGACAACGCGTCAAGCAGAGGATCATTGGTGGGATTCTCAAGATCAAAATCTTGGCTCGTTTTACCTGCCAAAAAAAATAACATATTAGTTGACAGCAAGTAAAAATAAAGGAAAGCAAGTCTTACAAAAATAGAAGGGATCAACAAAATTACCGAGGAAGCGACGATTTTGTGTGTTCACGCGTTTGAGGATTCCCTTCTCACGAGCAGCTTGTGCGGCCTTGTGCTCATTTAGAGCAGCTTCAGCATCTTCAAGTTTCTTTTGCAGTTCTTCGACACTAGCAGCTTTTGCTTTGGCTTCATCAGCCTCCATTTTTGCTTGGCTAGCGTCAAGTTCGGCTTTACTGGCGAGCCTTTTCACTTTGCTCCAATTTATGAGCAAGAGTGTCGGCAAGCCTCGTTGGCCTCTCGCAAGTTTCTCTGCCAAAATAGAAAAGAACAATCAAAATTGCGACAAAAGTAGAAGCAAGAAGATCGGAAGCAATGACAGCACAAAGTTGTTACCTTCAGTCCTGCTGGCATATCCACGGTACCCAATGAATTGGGACCCAATGCGAACAAGCTCTTTGATCATGGGCTGTCAAAGAAGAATAGAGAAAGAAAACTTCGGTAACAGAAAAAAATGAAGGCACAAAAAGAAGTAAACAGAGGAAATATAGATATTAGCAGGCAAGTCAAAAACTTACATCATCTAAGAGCGCCTGAGAAAAGCTACCCAATTGAGGGGCAGGCTCGACGAGCGTCTCAACCCTCGCCCTTTTTGGTGAAGGAGCAAGGGGGCTTGAAGGAGGAGTGGTGGTGACGACGTTTTGTTGAGGAGGCGAAGATTCTTCTCCTTCAACTACCGTCTCCGACACAAGCAAAGTATGTGACGCGCTCGTCCGAGGAGCCACGTCACGAGTTAGTACCTCTTCCTCGTCATCACTGCGATTGAGGATCGATAGCATAAAAAGCAAGATAAGATAAAAAACTTCGACTACAGAAATAAGGGGAAATCCAGGTGACTTACGAGCTGACGAGGGATGCGAGATATGGATCATAAGTTGCCTTCTGATGTGAAGGATCAACTTCTTCGGCTTTGGAAGTGCCGGAATCTTCGGCGTTACTCCTCTTCCTTTTCCCTTTTGGAGAAACAGCGGGAGGAGGAGATTGGGCCGACGTAGTGTCCTCGGAAGATCCCGCAGATTTTCGAGAATCCACGGGGTCATTCACAAAAGACGGAGCTTCTTGATTGTCATCAGTGACAATGGCCCTTTCTTCGACTTCTCCACCTTCAGGAAGAGGAGGAAGCGAGACAAGTTTTGGATGATCCTATGCAAAATAAAGCAGGGAGAGATATCAGAAAAGAAGTAATAAAAAGATAGCACAGCAACAACAAGACAAATAGACAAAGATTACCTTGGGAAGTGGATTGGCGGCGCTGAACGGCGTCACACGGCAAGAAGAAGGGACAGCATCTCTTTTGCTGAGAGATGAAATTTTTCGGACAAGTTTTTCTAAATCCTTGACCTCCAAATTCACCGACAGCCGATCTACGTCCTCGTCGCCAGCATATTTCCAAAGAGGATATTTGCGAGCTTGAAGTGGCTGAACTCTAGTACTAAGAAAGTATGCAGTGATTTGGATACCCGATAATTCTTGGCCACGAGTATTTTGCAACTCGCGGATACGAGTCATCAAAGTTTCTGTCGACGCCCTTTCTTCTTCGGTGGCCTCCGCGTCCCAGGAACGGCGGCGAAAGATTTTCTCGGCGCCATCAAAAGGAGGAATGTTGTCCTCCGCACAGCCATGGTTTTCCTCTTGAATGTACAACCACTTCTTGCGCCATCCTTGAACTGAGTCAGGAAGCTTGACGTCGAAGTAGTCAACAGTGGGACGAACAGAAATTACAATGCCGCCTATATTATAGGCGACATTGGGCGAGCCATTACGGCGGCAGAAGAAAATGCGCTTCCATAGCGCCCAGTTAGGCTGGACGCCAAGGAAGGCCTCGCAAAGTGTGACGAAATGGAGATGTGAAGAATGGAGTTTGGCGTGAGGTGGTGGAGTTGCAAACCGTAGACAAAAAGCAATCCACGAAGAAAAGGATGAATGGGGGCGGACAGACCGCAGATGAGGTGATCAACAAAACATACCCGGTATCCCATTGGAGGGGTTGGGTAGCTTTCCTCACTGGGGAAGCACAGCGCCTTGGATTTCTTGCTGATCCCCAGCTTCTTCAACATATTGATGTCTTGGGAGGAAATCTTCGACCTTTCCCACTCCGCCGCCCCAAGATCCGCAGCGGCCATGGAGGATTCCGGTGTGCTGTGCCTCGTCAAACAGCGCGGCGGCATCAAGAATGGCGCAGGATTTGCAGTGTGGAGGCGAGGAGCTTAAGAGCTTGTGGATCGCAGGAGGGAATTCGCAGATGAGAGAAGGAGGACGGCGTGAGCGGAAGTGTCCGAGGAGGAAGAAGATGATCGTATATAGGGGTGCGGTGAAACGACGGACCGTTGGATTAGGAAAATGTGTGACAGATGATAGCCACGTGGCAACAGGGGTAAAAAAGTAACTTAATAATGGAGAAGTTACGGTACGTACGCCAGAAAAAGCGGAGGACGTGTGTCCCCCACTTGCACGATGTGTCAAGATAGTGGATCAATTGGGCCCGCATGGCAGCGAGAAAAGACTTGTCGCAAATTTTTGACTAGCAATCGTGGCTATCGTCAGCAATAACGTCACCTTGACAGGAGAAAAATTCGGCTTAACAGCTGCATTAAAAGGCGACATGAAAAAGTATTCGAGAGCTTTTGATCAAATACAAGTTTTTGAACAAATGCTCGGGGGCTACTTTGGAAAAATGAAGAGTTCAATAAAGGCAAGATAGAAATGGTGTGAGCCTATGATCAAATACAAATATTTGTTCATAGCCTCGGGGGCTACTCCCATCGGGAGCGCTGTTCGCGCACCCGAGATATTATAAAACTTCGGGAGAGAAATAAAATATAGCGGCATATAGTGTGGAGCCTACAACCAAGCACAAGTCCTTGGCTGTAGCCTCGGGGGCTACTCCCATCGGGAACGCTGTTCGCGTGCCCGATGAAATTATAAAAAAGAAAGGAAGTCAGAATAAAAAGAAGAAACATACAGCAGCAAGAGAGTATATTTCGAGTTATAAATAACTCTGCATATACTCCCATCGGGAGCGCAATATAAGTCATCCATGACTCAATAAAATGTGCCATTCCATCAGCCGAATAAGCACTCGACAATATATTCTCAGAACGCCGAAGTTGCGATCAATTTCTGAATGCCGCAAAACTTTGCGAAGGTAAGACCCCAGATCAATTCTGTGAGGCGTGGCGCCGTCTCTGACGTCGGTTTGCTACTTTTATCCGTATCAACAGATACGAAGAAAAATCCTAACGGACGCGTTAGGTACCCGATAAATATGACTGGGACTCGACAGAATGGTAAGACCTTAAGCGGCACCTGTCGAAGTTTGCACCAGTATCCCGAAATCATGTCCGGGGACGTGATTTTGAAGTAGGTTTTTGCGGATTGCCAATAGAGCAGTTAACTAGTACCTGATCCGTCAGATGAACTAGCCCCAACTACCATTATCCCTGTACAATATAGAAATTTATATGAAGAAATATAGAAAAGTTTAAGTTGTCGAGTAAAAATAAACGAGTGGAGATATTCCACGACTCTACGATTCAAGCAAAATCTCGGGGGCTACTGACATAGGCATCCCTAATGGGCCTGCCGAAGATAGTACCCGGGGTTTATTGAAGGCCCACTACTCGAAAAATAAGGAGATTCGGAAGCCCAAGATATTATTAAGGAAAGTTAGAGTTGTAATAGAAAGTCTTATTTGTAATCTTACGGGATGAGTTTGAAACCTTCCCGGACTTTGTAACTTGTACGAGCACGAATCCCTCGGCTCCGCCTCCTATATAAGGGGAGTCGAGGGACGCGAAGATCATCGAATCATTGTCTACAAACCCTAGTTTTCATAATCGTCGAGTACTTTTCGGCTGAAACCTTCGAGATCTACTTGCCCTCTACTTCCAACTAAACCCTAGCCTACAATCCATAGGCATTGACAAGTTAATACCTTGTCACATGGCAATTACCCAATCCGGATCAACCAAGGCTTCATGTACCTTGAGTGGTTCAAAACTAGACACAAAAGCATGGTGTTGACAATAAGTGATAAGTAATGCATGGTGTCTACGAGTTACCACTCCTCTTGAAATGCTACCAAGGACTTGATCTACTTTCATGTCACTTGCCCTTGTAGCGGCCTTGATCTTCCGAATGGTTCCTTCATGATCAATGAATTCATCCCTTGCTAGTACTTGATCATGAGGGATCACTTGAGCTTGATCATGAGTTGTGGATGTCTCTTGATCATCATCATGGTCTTGCTCAGTGGAATGAGGACTTTCTTCTTGTTCTTCGGAATGTGACTCATCTTGAGTGGAGGATGGTTCTTGAGTTGCACTTGATGGTTCTGCTTGAGTTGAGCTAGGCTCCACTTGAGCCGTGCTTGATACTTCTAATCCATCATCTTGATCATCATTATGAACTTCCATGGGCCGGATGTGTCCAATGCCCATATGCTTGATGGCACTAGATGGATCATCATTATTACCCGCAACACATGGAACAACTTGCTCCACTTGGGAGCCATTATCCTCCAAGAACACCACGTCACAAGATACTTCAATAGTCCCGGTGGACCGGTTGTAGTATCTATAGGCGTGAGAGTTCTCCGCATATCCAACAAATATGCCCTCTATGGTTCTAGTTTCAAATTTACCGAGCTTTCCTTTGTTGTTCTTAACAAGACATTTGCATCCAAAGACACGAATGTACATGACATTAGGCTTGTTACCTGTGAGAAGCTCCTATATGAGGATACAACTAACTCGAGCATGAAGGCTCTCACAGGCAGTTAAATCACAAGTAAGGAGTTCGGTTAGAGATAACCGATAGCACGCGGAGACGAGGATGTATTCCCGTGTTCCCTTCCTTTGAAACAAGGTACGTCACGTTTGGAGGGGTGGAGGTCCCACGAAGGATTCCCCACGCCACGAAGGCTCACCCTATTCTCTGGAGCCTATCCCACGAAGGAATAGCTCACTCACTTGTGGTAGACTTTGAGGTAGCCTCCAAACCTTCACAATCTTGCCCGGAGCAAATCCACAGCCCGGATGCTTCCGGACCACTCTTTCCCACCTAGGGTTTCCAAGGAACCCTAGAGAGCAAGCTTCTTGATGAATACAAGGGGGAATGAGATTTGGCTTGGTAGAACAGTAGATCGGGTCCTCCTCTATCATTTCCCCGGAGGGATTTGAGTTTGGGTGGAGGAGGAGGAAGATCTGAGGCTTTTGGTGTTTCTAGCAATGGAGTATGAGAGAGAGAGCTCAATAACAGCTTGTAGTGTAGTGCCTAACTGTTCAGAGGTAGGAGAAGGGCTATTTATAGTGTTCTTCGAAATATGGCCGTTGGTCACTTGCCACATCAGCTTTTCTCCCGACAGTCCCGGTCAACCGGACCACAGACCGGAGTGTCCGGTCCAGAGGCCGGTCGGACCGGATCAGGGACCGGACCAGCCGGTCCAAACCGGTCGGCAGGCCGGACCCCGACCGGGGTCACTTTGCATCGTCCAGGAGGTCATCCGGTTGGTGCCCGGTTGGCGACCGGTTGACCGGTCGGAACGCCGGGCCCGCCGGTTGGGAGGCCGGCTGACCGGAGCTAGTCCGGCGCATGGTTGGCGCCCGGTTGGCGACCGGTTGACCGGTCGGCACGCCGGCCTGGCCGGTTGGTAGGCCGGCTGACCGGGCGGCAGGCCGGATTCCTGCTGTAGACCCCTTTTTGATTGTTGTTGAAATGGGGGGTCTCCTTTAGCCTTCTTGTTCCTTTGATACACCATTTATGCCTCTTTGCCTAATACCTGAGATTATCCTTATAAACATGTATTAGGCCAAATACTCTAGCACGATGTCATTTGATGAGGACATCCCTACCTCACTACTACCTCCGTCATTAGCAAATGAAGATGAACCTGCTGTGAAGCTCAAGTCCAATGAAGTTCGGATTGGACCAATTACAAGAGCTCGTGCGAAGCTACTTAAACAACAGGTGAACTTGTTCCTAAACGATACTTTGATTGATGAGAACTTTATACTGCCTAAGTCCTATTACTTATGTATCATCGGGTATCAAGAGGAGACAAGCATCGCACGAGGAGAGGAGCAGCTGGACATGAAGACGGACGTCAAGAGGGCCGTGAAGCTGGACATGGAGCTGGACATGAAGATATCTCATGGACGCGCGAGGGAGGAGCGGGAGGCATGCGCGAGAGGAGAAGAAGAAGTCCAGGCCGGTCCGAGAACCCGGTCGGACCGGCCTCCAGACCGGACAGCCCGGTCCCGGTCGACCGGTCGACAACCGGCCGCCAACCGGAGGAAATTTATCGTACCGGGGCGAAACCGGAAACTTCGCAGTTTCCCGGTTTCCGACCGGTTGACCGGACCACAGACCGGCCCGCCCGGTCCACAGCCCGGTAGACCGGATCCCAGACCGGACCAGTCCGAGTCTGTCTCGACCAGATCTATTCTGGGTCGGTTTTACTTGTATTTTTCGACCGTAACTCGTCCCGGACGCCTATATAAGTGCCTTGGACGACCCCCTAGCTGCTTCAGACCACGTTTAAGATAAACCCTAGTTCATAGCTGTTTGCTAAGCAAAACTATTGTTCCCCAACTCTCCAATTCGTTGCGATCTGGAGTTTTATTGCTACTGAAAGTTTTGTGTGATCTGCTGTTCCATTGGGGATTAGAAGATTGCAATCTACCGCTTCGTGGTCGGCGGCTACGTGCGCAAGTGTGTGGAGTTGCGAATATCTTGCAGGGTTGAGAACTGTTGCTTTGGCATCAGGAATCAATCGAGAGACTTCGTCGGCGTCATACAAGTTATCCTCCTCATCATCATCGATTCCATCCGCTGCTACCATCACGTGTTCATCAACACCCGTCGCTTACTGAGAAGATCGGGCCACCCCTTATCATCTTGGTATCAGATTTCCAGTTTTTCCTCGGTAAGCCATCCACAATCCACCCCATAGTTGAGTTGTGAGTGTTTTCCTATCCAGAAAAAGCCATAAAAAGTTAGGGTTAGGGTTTGCCATCGCCTTAGATTGCACTAATTTCGAGTTTTAGTTGCTTTTCGTAGTTGTTTTTGCGTCTCTTTATCTTTCATCTAGTAGAATTGTTAGGGTTTGTGTTCACTCTATCATATTGTGTTACTATATCTAGTGGTGTCAGTTTTGTTACTCCGAGTCCACATAGCGTACAGTGTGCTTGTTCCCAACCATAGACACAGCCTATCGATATAAAGTGACTAGGAACTTCCCCAGAAGAGACTAGTTTTCCCGCTCGACAGGCTGCTCGTTAGGTTTTGGTGCTTTGCAATTTCTGTTGGCCGTGTTATCAAGGACTTGTGTCAGAAAATCAAAAAAAAAAAGAAAATTGAAAAGAAGCAAAAAGAGCTACATAGCTGCGTGTGTTATACAAAAAGAAAAATCCAAAAAGAAAAGTGAAGTGCTAGTTGAATCAAGTGAAGGCCTAAGTTTACTTTACTCGCACCCGTAGTTGAGCAATCTTGTGCCTCGTCTCGTTGAGCTTTGCTAGCGTCTCTCTAGTGCATTGCAACTTTTCCCACATATAGTTGCATTGCCCCATTATATCGCCTTGTGTGAGTATCTTTGGTTGTCTACGGTCAGCGCTAGAGCTTGTTATTGGTGCAAATAGGTAGCCCACCTACAGCCCACATATATCCTGCTTTGTCGTGTGATTGTTCTTATACCCTTGATATTCGCTTCGCTACATCCGTGCACTAGTCTGTCAATCCAGGTTGGTAAGCAATACTAATTCACTTTGGAGCGGTAAGATTTACCTTTCTTATCAGTTTTGAGTGAGTTGTGAGAGTACCACCAAAGATTTTTGTTTAGTGCACTAACCTACTAATCATGTCTTCTACCGAGAATGTTGATGTGATGCGTAAAAAGGATCCGAGCAATGACGCTTACTTGGCTGGAGTATGAGGCACTACGTGATCACCTACAACGTGAAATCCGTGTTGCCAATGAAGCGTTGGACAAGGATATTCAGAGTGTTCACTTGAAGGTCGATGAGACTACTACAGCGGTTCATACCGTTCAAACATCGGTGACGACTCTTCAAGCATCTATACAAGCTTTGACAACCGCCGTTGGTGAGATACGTACAATGGTGCAACAACAACCACCACTTGATGAAGATGGCAGTGTGCAAGGTGACAATGCCGAAGCTGCACATGCTCAAGGGCGTGGTGTTGGTCGTGGTCTTGGACGTGGCGTTGGTGATGCGTTCCGTGGTCGTGGTTTTGTCCCCGTCGGAGCCCAACGTGTTCTACAACAACAAGACGATGGTTTGGGTAAGCCCAAGTTCTCAATTCCCCGATTTGAAGGAGGTACTGATGTTGAAGAATATCTTACATGGGAGCTGAAGATTGAGAGATTATGGCGTTTACATCCTGACTATACTGAAGATAGGAAGATCAAGCTTGCTTCCTCTGAGTTTGATGGCTATGCATTGCGTTGGTGGGACGGACTTGTGAGTGCTCGAGAAGAAGATGGTGAGCTGCCTATTATCACATGGCGTGCTATGAAGGCGGCAATGAGAGCTCGTTTTGTGCCTACCAATTACTTGCGTTCCGTCTTTGACAAGTTGACCCAATTGAAACAAGGTGTGTTGACAGTTGATGCTTATTACATGGAGATGGAGATGCTTATGCAGCGTGCCCGTGTCCGAGAATCCCTTGAGATGACACTACAGCGATTTCTGAATGGTCTCAGATTTAACATCAAGGGCATTGTACATCATCACACTTATGCTACTATGAATGAGTTGCTACATCATGCAAGAGAAGCCGAGTCACGATTGGCTGAAGAACCGCAAATGAAGGGCCGTGCTACAGGCGCTGGGTGTTACACACCCCGCGCGCCGCCCTCCATGGCGCCATCTACGCGCCCTGCGGATGTTCCTTCTTCGTCTAGCAAGCCGGTCTCTAGTGTCACCAACACAAAGAAGCCCGCTCCTGCAGCAAGTGGAACTAGTTCTAACATGTCGACAGCGCGCAACCGAGATATGGTTTGTCATACATGTGGTGGCAAGGGTCACTTCAAGAAGGATTGTCCTAATCGCAAAGTTATGATCATTAATGAGGACAATGAGTATGAAACTGGAGATGATGTTGATCCAAATGCTCCGGATGAGGATGATTATGATAGCGATGGTTA
This sequence comes from Lolium rigidum, assembly GCF_022539505.1. Classification (NCBI taxonomy): domain Eukaryota; kingdom Viridiplantae; phylum Streptophyta; class Magnoliopsida; order Poales; family Poaceae; genus Lolium; species Lolium rigidum. The sequence goes on along the minus strand of NC_061508.1, from coordinate 215,892,415 downwards.
TGATGCTTTTCCTTCGAAGCTCAAACTATTGTTGTCTCGCAGCGTGTTCTTAATGTGCGAGTCAAGTGCATCTACACAGCGCTGTAATTTGTTCCAAACAAAGGCACTAGTTGGTCCCGATAAAGCTTGCAAGGTCATTATTGATGGCGGGAGTTGTCGCAATCTAGCAAGCAAAGAGTTATGTGCCAAGCTGAAACTGAAGTATCTACCGCACCCGCATCCATATTATATTCAGTGGTTGAGCAATAATGGTGAGATGAAGGTGAGCCACATGGTGCGAGTTGATTTTGAGATTGGACCGTATAAGGATTCCATTGACTTTGATGTGGTTCCTATGACGGTTTGTCACCTGCTGTTGGGCCGGCCATGGCTCTATGACCGTTCTGTGCAACACAATGGCCGCGCCAATACATATCACTTGGAGTTCAAGGGCAAGAAAATTAACTTACAGCCTATGTCACCACAACAAATTGTCAATGAGTCTCGTCAGAAGATTGAAGTGAACTTGGAGGATGCATCCATAGATAGGCGAGAGAATTGTAATGCCGTGAGTGATATAACGAAAAGTGAGAGAGTGAATTCCTTAGTCTCATTAGCCACCAAACACGATATGAGAGAATTTAGTGAGGATCCTACAGCCATGCCTCTTGTGCTCATGTACAGGGGTACGGTTTTGGTTTCTAACGACATGACCCCTCTTCCTCTTGGTGTTTCTAATGTTTTGCAGGAATTTAGCGACGTGTTTCCGGAAGAGGTACCCGCAGGACTTCCACCATTGCGAGGTATTGAGCATCAAATTGACTTGATCCCCGGAGCATCGCTGCCCAATAGGGCGCCATATAGAACGAATCCCGAAGAGACGAAGGAGATACGGAAGCAAGTACAAGCGCTACTCGACAAAGGTTATATCCGCATAAGCCTTAGTCCTTGTGCTGTTCCTGTTATTCTTGTTCCTAAGAAAGATGGTACATGGCGTATGTGCGTAGATTGTAGAGCGATAAACAACATTACTATTCGATATCGTCATCCTATTCCCCGTTTAGAGGATATGCTAGATGAATTGAGTGGTGCTTGCTGTTTTCACTAAAATTGATTTGCGTAGTGGTTATCATCAAATTAGGATGAAAGAAGGGGATGAGTGGAAAACCGCCTTTAAAACAAAATTTGGTTTATATGAGTGGTTAGTAATGCCTTTTGGTTTAACTAATGCACCTAGCACTTTCATGAGACTCGATGAACCATGTTTTGCGTGATTTTATTGGCAAGTTTGTGGTTGTGTATTTTGATGATATATTAATCTACAGCCGCAATGAATCTGATCATATTATACATATTCGACATGTTTTGCAAGTGTTGCGTGATAGTAAACTCTATGGTAATCTTGAGAAGTGCACATTTTGCAAAGATAAGGTCATATTTCTGGGATATGTTGTTTCTAAGCATGGAGTAGAAGTAGATGTGTCTAAAATTGAAGCTATTCAAAATTGGCCTACTCCCATGAATGTGAGTCAAGTTAGAAGTTTTCATGGTCTAGCTGGGTTTTATCGCCGTTTTGTGCCCAATTTTTCTACTATTGCTGCACCTTTGAATGAATTGACTAAAAAGGGTGTTGTCTTTGAGTGTGGCGTTGCCCAAGATCATGCTTTTGATGAATTGAAACGATTGTTAACTTCTGCACCGTTGCTTGCACTTCCTGATTTCAATAAGCAATTTGAGATTGAATGTGATGCTAGTGGTATTGGAATTGGTGGTGTGTTGATGCAAGAGGGTCGCCCAATTGCATATTTTTCCGAGAAACTTTCCGGTGCTAAGTTGAACTATCCTATATATGATAAAGAATTGTATGCTTTAATTAGAGTTCTTGAGGTTTGGCAACATTACTTGTGGCCAAAAGAATTTATCATACATTCTGATCATGAAGCTTTGAAATATCTGAAAGCCCAATCTACGTTGCATAGGCGTCTTGCTAAGTGGGTTGAGTTCATTGAGTCTTTTCCGTATATTATTAAGCATAAGAAGGGAAAAGATAATATTGTTGCTGATGCTCTATCTAGGAAGACTATGCTATTAACCCATCTTGATGTTAAAATTCCTGGATTAGAGGTGTTATGTGATTTATATGCGACGGATCATGATTTTGCTGAACCGTACCGCTTGTGTGTTATGGGTAAAGCATGGGAAAAATATCACATACACGATGGGTTCTTGTTTAGAGCTAACAAACTATGTGTTCCAGAATCGTCTGTGCGTTTGCTCTTATTGCAGGAATCACATGCTGGAGGTTTGATGGGTCACTTTGGGCGTGAGAAGACGCTACTCATGCTCGCTGATCATTTTTATTGGCCAAAGATGAGGCGGGACGTGGACAGGTATGTGAAGAGGTGCATTACTTGCAACAAGTCCAAGTCCAAGCTGAAGCCTCACGGTTTGTATACTCCGTTACCGGCACCTACTACACCTTGGGAGGATATTAGTATGGATTTTGTGTTGGGTTTGCCGCGTACTAAGAGAGGCCATGATTCTATATTTGTGGTAGTGGACAGATTTTCTAAAATGTCACACTTTATTGCCTGCCACAAAAGCGACGATGCGTCGCATATTGCTAACCTGTTTTTCAGGGAGATTGTTCGACTACATGGAGTCCCGAAGACTATTGTTTCTGATCGTGATGTGAAGTTCATGAGCTACTTCTGGAAGACACTTTGGGGAAAGCTGGGGACAAAGCTACTTTTCAGTACCACTTGTCATCCCCAAACTGATGGTCAAACTGAAGTGGTGAATAGAACTTTGTCACAATTGTTGAGATCCATGATCAAGAAGAATCTGAAGGAGTGGGAAGAGTGTTTGCCGCATGTGGAGTTTGCTTACAACAGGGCGGTACACTCTACCACGGAGCTGTGTCCTTTTGAGGTGGTGTATGGTTTCAAACCCATTACTCCACTTGACTTGTTGCCTTTGCCCATACATGAGAGAGTTAATATGGAGGCATCCAAGAGGGCAGATTTTGTGCGTAAGATCCATGTGAAGACTAAAGAGTTGATCGAGAAGAAAGGCAAGAGCAATGCTGCAAGGATGAACAAGAAGCGCAAAGAGATGTTGTTCAAGCCTGGTGATATGGTCTCGGGTACATTTTCGCAAGGATAGGTTCCCGAAGCTGCGGAAGTCTAAGTTGAAGCCTCGTGGTGCTGGTCCTTACAAAGTGCTTGCCAAGATCAATGATAATGCATACTCGATAGATCTTCCGAGTTGATGAGTTTGGTGTCGATAATTCTTTCAATGTTGCTGATTTGACACCATATGACGGAGAAGACCTTGGAGCGTCGAGGTCGACGCCTTTTGAAGGGGGGAGATGATGAGGACATCCCTACCTCACTACTACCTCCGTCATTAGCAAATGAAGATGAACCTTCTGTGAAGCTCAAGTCCAATGAAGTTCGGATTGGACCAATTACAAGAGCTCGTGCGAAGCTACTTAAACAACAGGTGAACTTGTTCCTAAACGATACTTTGATTGATGAGAACTTTATACTGCCTAAGTCCTATTACTTATGTATCATCAGGTATCAAGAGGAGACAAGCATCGCACGAGGAGAGGAGCAACTGGACATGAAGACGGACGTCAAGAGGGCCGTGAAGCTGGACATGGAGCTGGACATGAAGATATCTCATGGACGCGCGAGGGAGGAGCGGGAGGCATGCGCGAGAGGAGAAGAAGAAGTCCAGGCCGGTCGAGAACCCGGTCAGACCGGCCTCCAGACCGGGCAGCCCGGTCCCTGGCCCGGTCGACCGGTCGACAACCGGCCGCCAACCGGAGGAAATTTATCGTACCGGGCGAAACCGGAAACTTCGCAGCTTCCCGGTTTCCGACCGGTTGACCGGACCACAGACCGGCCCGCCCGGTCCACAGCCCGGTCGACCGGATCCCAGACCGGACCAGTCCGAGTCTGTCTCGACCAGATCTATTCTGGGTCGGTTTTACTTGTATTTTTCGACCAGAACTCGTCCCGGACGCCTATATAAGTGCCTTGGACGACCCCCTAGCTGCTTCAGACCACGTTTAAGATAAACCCTAGTTCATAGCTGTTTGCTAAGCAAAACTATTGTTCCCCAACTCTCCAATTCGTTGCGATCTGGAGTTTTATTGCTACTGAAAGTTTTGTGTGATCCGTTGTTCCATTGGGGATTAGAAGATTGCAATCTACCGCTTCGTGGTCGGCGGCTACGTGCGCAAGTGTGTGGAGTTGCGAATATCTTGCAGGGTTGAGAACTGTTGCTTTGGCATCAGGAATCAATCGAGAGACTTCGTCGGCGTCATACAAGTTATCCTCCTCATCATCATCGATTCCATCCGCTGCTACCATCACGTGTTCATCAACACCCGTCGCTTACTGAGAAGATCGGGCCACCCCTTATCATCATTGTTACCAAAATAATGGATAAGGGTAAAATACCCTTACACTATGGTCATCGCCTAATTTACCCGCGCCATTTCGAATTCCGTTTTTCAGTTTCACTTTTACGGTTTCTAATATGTGACAACGGTTTTCCGGCCCGTAAACACGAGTTCGGTGAACTGAACTCGCATTTTTTCAGTTCACGTGTTTACGGGCTCTGCTAGAGATGCTCTTAGCTAAGGGATGATCTCTTATGAAATAAGAGAAGACTATTTTCCCCATTGTACGACTTATCTTCCCATAGTCACATAATTTCTTACTGAAAATAATTAATTATCATTTATCGTAAGGAATGACAATAAAAGATAATGCATTATACCGATTATATTTATTATCCTCTCTAGATGATATGGACTGCTAAGAGAAGACGTGTCTTCCCTACCATTGTACATGTCCTTAGATCGGGAGCACGCAGGGCCTCCTACTCGGTAGAAGAAATCAACCGAAACGTTAGCCCATAACAAAAAAAAAGTGAAATGATGGTGTTCTAAATAAGCTGAAATGTTTTTCCAAGTTCAAAAACTGAAATGTTTGTCTCAAGAAAATTGAATACACTTTCGATGGAGAAAGATTTGGGAAGTTGCTTGCTAGCACATCGACAGTCACCACTCTCTTTGTAAAAATACCACAATAGTTCCTCCCACCGTCGGTCTAGTTTAAAAGAAAAACACTTTCAGAAACTCAATTTGGCTCCCGAGTGCGTAAAAACATATTTTCAAGTGTTAAAAAAATTTGACAAAAAATTTACATATACATCTCCATAATATATGTGTATTCGTCAAGTTTCACGGAAAAATGATATTTTTTGTACTCTAAGTGAAAAAGAGAAAATTTATCATGTGACAAGTCTTTGTTTCAGCACCGAATTTTGTCTTTTTAACACACGCCACATGACATATCGATTTTTCATGAAATGACTTTGTGAGCGTGTAGCACATGAAGATGTACGTGCGAAATTTTTGTTCCAATTTTTTTAACATTTTAAAATATGTCTAACATGTAGTTCAAAATAAAAGGAGCATGCGCTCCCATGTGCCAAAACATCACTCTCGATGATAATTTCAACAAAGTTAGAATTTGTGTGCAGATGGCTAGAGCTCACGGGGGTGAGCTCGCCCACGTTTGAACCCCGGGAAACATTCAGAATAAACGTGATGTTTTTTTTTTTTGCGAAACACAGTACAATCAAAGACTATCCGGCACTTTCGTCTGTAGAGCGAAGCAAGAAATTGCATGGAAGGGCTTGCCCTGCTAATATCAGCCTTGTTTGGAACGGAACAATAGATGCAATCCATTTCAGTGTATGTCGGAGACGTCGGGCAATTGAGCGTTCCCTAGAGTTTGGTTCAAAGGCTAAGGACTCCCCGCCGCCTTCATAAGGGCACTAAGGCGGAGCACGAAAAATCAAATTGGGCACCCATGTTTTACCGAGTCCCGGATCTCGGGGCCGTTTTGCCAACCGCCGACATGAACGAAATCGAATTTCATTGCGGTAAATTAGGATTTCATGAGGGGGAAAAGGCGAGGCGGAGGGTGGAGAGTCGTACAATGCATTGGTGGGATGAAGGTGCTAGCTTGGCTGAGATAGGAAGTTTCGATGTGTATGTAGATTTGGTTCTAGTGCCCCCACCCTTTTCGAGATCTGTCAGGATTAGCAAGATGTTCTGGTGTAAACTATAGAGAAATGGAATGAATGAAATGTATCTAAGAAGAAATATATTAATATCAGGAGCTACTAAATACGTTCAGTCTCTCAAACAACGTAATACCCTAATGTCAAACGGATGCACACAATCAAAATAAGAAAAAGAAACAATAAAGTCCCGCAACGGCATTTCAGCCCTAGCAATAACAATACAACCACCACCTCTCCAAGAAGAGAATAGTGCATAAGCGCCCGTCGTCATCCGATCAAAGAACTTAAGTTTTCATCCTCAAGATAATTCACGCTTTCAAAATAATACCTTCAATAAGATCAATGGCAAGCACAACCAACCAATTAAGGTAGATCTTAGAGTTTCACCCTGAAAGGTAAGACTCTAAAATTTCACATGTGTTGTCACCCCCAATTACATAGTGCTGCTTCGAAGTCTGGAACACCAAACAAATCTCTCAACAACGCAGAGACTTAAACCTCCATTGCTAGTACTCCAATCCAGGCATCATGATATTCTCCCTTTGTGACTTCACCATGGACCAAAAAGTCTCCTGATGTAAAAAAAAAAGAACAGATCTTCACGCCTCTCCCTCCAAAACAAATGGTCGGAATAAAAACATGGATGCGCACGACCGAATACGACCCGATCTAGCAAACTCCAGGCAATAGGTGCATTGTTACATTCGCCGGCGGAGCCTTCCAGAACTCAACACTCTGGCTAGATCAAGAAGGACAGGCATCAGGTAGGTCTTCATCTTCGCACAAGAGAAGCCCTAGGACCGTCTCGCCGACCATCCTAGGCCAGCCGAGGCAACACGGAGACACCAGGCGTATATTCACTCCTGGGAAACGCCCTGCAGCTAGCCGGCCCTCCACCGGCGACAGATGGGATCGCTAAGAGGGCAAAGAGAAGAATGACCTAGGGTTTTCACCCAATCGGCCCGTCCCATCCAACCTCTGCCAACGCCATGGCCCGCCGCCGGAGGCAACCACCGCTGCCACCATTAGGAAGCTCTTCCATAGACGAGCCCCAGCCTAGGGACGAGCCGCCGCCGCCGCCCACTATGGCCGTTGCGGGAAGCCACGCCGGACCAGATCCTCCCGAGGTGCTCCGCTGCCATGGAGGAAGAGAGGGCCCCGGTCCATCCTCTGTGACGTGGGAGAGGAAGGGGCTGCTATTAGTGTGAAAATTTGCTAGAGATGTCTCATCTTCTATACCTAAAAATGTATAGCTAAAGGAGGGATCCTTCGAGTTGGTGAATGCTCCTAGATGATGACAAGGGTGACAAAAAAATATGTGTGTAGTTTTGCATTTTTCGTACACTTTTCTCACCGGCGCAAAAATCATAGTGAATCCCACCTGATCAAAAAGAAAGAACAATATTCGAGGAAAACGTTTAACATTACTGCTTAGAAGTACCATAGCCATCTACAATAATACTACTCCGTGATATATCAGATGTTAAAATTTGTAATTGATCTTTGTCAAATTTGAGTTTGGGTTCATCATATAGAGGGAATATCATTCAGATGTAAAAAACCAAAACCATGTTTGCATCCATCCAAAAATATTTAGACACTAAAGCTAAATTTGAATACAACCAATTTGCAGTTTACCTAATCGATGGATGAATATTACTAGATACGAATCCAGTCTGTACCGTAAGCTGGAGCACGGAGCTGCTACTTGTAGATCAGTGCAGCTCACGCAAAATTCACAATTTCTTATGACCTGGTATACGGAGAACAAGATCGAAATTGTGTTAAAACTCACTTAAGCAGACACAATTATTACATTCGTCCTAATCAAAATTGCATGTGCTGTTTAGTTGTGTTATATTCTCCCAAGACACCAAAATAGACAAAACATACAACTAAGCAGCATAGGTTGAACCAGAATTCACATATGCCTCTACCTATCCTTGAATATTTTTGGATTTGGCACATGTCGATATACTTCCTCTGATCCTAAAACCACGACACTAATAATGGATCGGATGGAGTAGTATTTTTCCAAGACTAGTGTGTGCTCACTGCTCGCCCCCCTGATGTTCAGTGGCTCGGCCAGTGTATGCTGGCTGTGTACAGTTCTCTTTCGGGAAAATTTGCTACTGGACACCGTTATTTTGACACACTCAACTTTCATGCCTTTGCTAAATACCATTATGATTTTCTGGTCATTTGCTATAACACACCGCACGTCTCAAAACAGAAAGGTTGATCTTCGTACGTGAACCCTTTTTTTTTTGCCATTCAGTTATGTTGTGCTGGATCACAAGGGCGCAACGGTTGGTGCTCGGCGCCGGCGTGTGCGCCGCCGCGAGCGAGTAGTTGAACTGAACCCTTCCATGGATCAGCAACGACTGCACGTCCAGTATAGCACATGAACCCTTCCATGGCACAAAACGTGGACATTTCACGTTCAATATATCACAGGAAAATACCACAAAACAACAGGCATGTCCGACTGGCTTAAGTTCAGGTCAACTAGCACAAAATAACACAACACGATTCAGTTGAACTAGCACAAATAACTTAAATCGGGATCCATCCTTGGCGGCGGGACTGCAACCCTCCCGATGGCGGGGTGGGTCCTGAAGACGGGGGCGAAGGGCGGGAGTCAGGGGTGATGGATCCGTGGGAAGTGGAGTTGAGAACGTGGCTCATAAGACGAAGGCGAAGGATGATGCCACGATGATCAATTCACGTACGATGATCAACCTTTCCGTTATTGGACGTGCGGTGTGTCACAGCAAATGGCCAGAAAATCATAATGTTATTTAGCAAAGACATGGAAGTTTAATGTGTTTGGGCAAAGGACTTAAAATAACGGTGTCCAGTAGCAAATTTATCCTTCTCTTTTTTACTTCTTCTGTTTTGGCTTTGGCCTTGTACTCTAATGTCTTCTTGATGTCATCTTCTAATATATTAGTTCGAGAAAATAAAAAAAAGACACGAAAACAAGACCAAAAACATATTGCAGCATCAGTTTAACCTAACATCCGCTGTGCAAAGCACTACTGCCTGTTACAGGGTATTTTATTTTTCAGATCTAATGCAACTTCAACATGACTGCAGATAATAAAAAAGCATATATCAAGTAATCCCTGCTAACAGTGGTCTACTGCAAGCTAATACTTTACCTTGAGATCAGTTTTGGGCTTCAAACTCCTGCCTGCTCATGAATATTGCGACCGGTTCACCAGGGGATGGTGGGGTCTTGTTCAGCACAGAAAGATGGCTGCCAGCTTTGGCAAGAGCAGCTTCATCAGAAGCTGACAGAATCTCTATGTGCTCAAGTCGTAACTGTCTCTTTATCAGTTCCACATTTTTCTCAAGAACGTCGATTTCACCAAAAGGAAGCTTCAAGTTCAGAGCCTGGGGACCAAAGTTCCTTGTTTCAACTTTCTTCAACTTGATGAAAGGCATGCATTGTTTTTGGACTTGTCTAAAGTCTGCTTCCTGTCCAATGAAGCAATTCCTCAATGCCTCGTTAATCTCCTCGTCAGGGGCAAAGCAACATGCCTGGCTATCGAAATTTGAAAGGAGCACCTTTAAACACTGCTCTTTCCACCCATAATACTGCTCATTTACATAAATCAGACCGACGGTCAGCTTGTTTTTCTCTGATGGAGGAGGCGGAGCTCCCTTCTTGGGTTTCTTGGAACCAGATTCTCTCGTCTGAAGCAGCTTCCTCATTAAAACTATGGAGTCCTGTAAATATTTGTTTGCAGATCTTAGAGTAGAATCAATGGTGCCTGCAACTGGCCACCCAGCTTTTATCGCAAAACCATCCATCTTCAGGAGCTTTCGCACATGTTCAGCGTAGTGTGGACAGATGGGGGTGATCAGCCTGGTCTGGACATCCATAAATCGCCTCAAGAGATCACGGTTCATTCCTCCTGTTTTGCAGGAGAGTCTGTACTCATCTCTAGCCAGCTGCAGGTCATAGAACCCAGACTTGAGGGCATCTCTGAACATGAAGGCATCATAGCTCTTCTCGGTTTCTTTCACAGCAATATTTATCTCATTCTCAAACACAAGGTCAGCAAAAGTAGAGGGTTTCCCAGATCTTAGAGAAGATTCAGAGGCCATAACCTCTTCCATCCATGTGAGTTCTTTTGTAAGCCTCAAAACAGCAGATTCTGCTGTTTCAGTGACAAAGTTCGCATCGTCCATGCCATCACCAGCATCAGCAAGGGCAAACCTAGTGGCGTCAGAAGAGTATTCAGCAATGGCCTGCTCAAGAGTTAGAAAATTCCCAGTGGACTTGGACATCTTCTCAGAGTTAAGCATAAGATGCCCATTGCAACGGAAGCCACGAGGCCAATGGTGCTCCGGAAGAAGTGCTGTATGGTTGTAAATGCTGAATGTCAGATGGTTCTGGATGAGATCTTTACCAGATACCCGAATATCCAAGGGATACCAATACTCGAATTCTAGCTTCATTTTGCACAAGAGGGAAGAAGGGATGTCTCTCTGGGGTGCTGGACCACCACAGAACACATAATCCCAGACTTCATCTGTCATTTGTTCTGGCATAATGGATGATACTTCCTTCCCATACATGTTGCCATTTTGCAGATAGTGTGCAATTGTGTAATAAGCCATGTACAGGGTTGAATCTGAAAGAGATTCCACAAGGAACTGCTCGTCCCAAGGAATACGAGTACCTAGGCCAAAAGAACGTGAGCATGCCCATTGGTTGAGCCAGCCCAACGTGTGCTCAAAACCATTACGAGTTTCTCCTGAGAAAGTATTCATATTGTGCAAACACTGGATTGCCTTCTGCTTCCACTCATCTTCACCATAAGTGATGTACCACTGATCTGTGAGCGCAACCACGCACTCGTCGCCTGACCTCGACATTACTTTCTTCTCAGGCTCACTGTACAAAACTGCAGTGGCTTCCTCCAATAGTTTTTTCCTTATCAGTGGCTTTGCTTCCTGAACTTTTCTGCCACTGAACTCCCCAACAATCATTGTCCCATCAGTAAATCCTTTCAGGTATGTCATTCTTTTTGCTTCAGCGAGCTTCTCCTTGTCATTCTGGCTCTTAATCTTAAGATCCGAGCACACCTTCTCAGCAGAGTTATCTCCAAATTCAGGAATGTTGATTATTGGAATGACTTTGAAGGGAAGAACCCACTCATCCTTAACTCCATACTTTGCTCTCAAAGCAGGCTTAGTGACTAAATCTTGCAGTGCCATGAAGTCATCTGGTGAATCACTTGGAACGCTAGTCACGATGCCAGTGCCTTTATCAGTTAAGATAGTGAGCATGGGCAGTGCATATATGGTTTCACTGAAAGCGAGAGGAGATCTTAATCGCAGACCAATCAGATCACTGCCAGACAGTTCAGCTAAGCAGGTTGGCTTTTCTGGGACTCTAGATAGATGCTGATACGCAAGATTAAGAGCAGCCCTTGCTGTCATAATGAAGACTTCAGTGTCATTAATCTCAAACGCCCCATAGTTCCCATCAGGCAATACCCAACAATTTGTCTGCCCATACATCGTCTCAGGTCTCAATGTAGCTGCTGCCAAATAGACTTGCTTCCCTTCCAAGACCTTCAACTTGGGAGGGAAAGGTGAGAGAACCTCCATTTTAATCAACACATACTCCTGTGGCTGCACACCTTCACCTGTTGCCCTATCATGGTCAGCACAAGGTTGGCCATCCAATGGAGAGTAGATCGTGTACCTCATATCCTTGACAATCTTGCCCAGTTTCTTCAACTTCGTCATCTGCCATCGGACAAAAGCATCATAAAAGGGGTTCATGTCAGTGGTTACGAAAGAACGCCTCCAATCACAACCCAGCCCAAAATCCTTGAGATGATCCTTCGCCAACCGAGGGAAGTAAGTCATCCAGTGATAAGGATCCTGAAATCTGGCAATTTCTTCATCTGACAGGTTAAAGCTCTTCATGATCTCCCACTGGAACTTCTGCACACCAGACTTTGCGGCAGCCTTACTTTTCTTGCTCTTGAACTTATCTGGAACGATAGCAACCTGGCAATCATCTACCGCTTCAGCACTTGAATTCTCCTCCGCTGCAGGGAATACCGGAGGATTTCCATATTGTTCAATCTCTCGAGCAAGCTTGTCTGCCGAGGCCTTTATGGGCATCCCAGTACAGTGGAAAGCAAACGGCAAAAGGACATTCGAGCCACGAAGTCTGTGGTACGCGGCACCGAACTCAAGCTTGGACAATGAGAAGGCATGGCCCAAATGCAGCAAGCCATTCATGTACGGGTAGGGAAAACTGCCAAAGAATTTTTCGCCAGGGCCCGGAGGTTTGCTCCCAGGCTCTGCCTCAAATACTCTGTGCTCCTCCCAACGCTTCTGGACAGCATTTTGAATATCAATCAGAAGCTTTGTCCGAGACCTGCTCTTGCCTCCTTCCGGATTCGATGACATTTTCCTGATCAGCGAACAAAACAAGGTGTCAAAGAGTAGGCCGGTTAGTTCACCTTCATTTAGTTTAAATTTAATTGGGACTGAGAAATAACAAACTCATGACAGGTTTGCTCATTAGGTAATTGATTAAACAGCATATACAAACTGATGTCAAGTAATTCAAATATATGAACTAATAACCAAACGCACAAATGGACTCAAACGCACAAATTCATGGGAGCCACACAACATTTGTACTGGTATGTTTTTTTATCTTCAATGTAGAAGACAGATACTTCCTCGAAATTTGAAGGTCTAGCATTGCGGACTAGACAAGCAACTGGAAGAACGAGCATACTTATAACTGAAAGAAATAGCATTTTATAACCAAAAAAAAATAGCATCGTATACTAAGAGCAGCACCAGCAAACCTGAGATCAGCGTCCAGTACCCTACAGTACAGACAATCCTGCCTCGGCTAAAAGAAAAGTCGGTACTCCCTATGTCCCAAAATATAAGGCGTCCTTAAATTTCGCTGGTCAACAACTTATAACATTGATTATGATTTGTACTTATAATATTTCTATAAAGTTTGTATAAATATATATATGAAATGAAAGAGATTTGTAAGACGAATGCAGCGATACCATTCACACATTATGAAACCATACAATTTTGTAAATATTAGTGATCAAAGTTGTGCATCAAAGACCGTGCAGAAAAAAGTGTGCCTTATTTTTAGGGACAGAGAGAGTATTAGACAAGATAAACCCCAAACACCTAAAGGTACAGAAGAGAAGGCAATAAACTAAATTAGGTACCCCAAAGTTATTTCACTTTCATTTACTCCCTTCGATCCAAATTGATTGTCGCAGATTTAGGCAAAATGTTTGCCTAAATCTGTCAAGTTTCACTGAACCCGTCACAACTAGATTTGGATCATAGTTAGTAGTTAAATTTAGTTGGACTGAGAAATAACAAATTCATGAAACATTGGCTCATTAGGTAATTGATTGATTAAAGAGCATGCTCAATCTGACGTCAAGCAATACAATTCAGTTGAATGAACTAATAACCCGGAAGTAAAGACAGAATGCACGAATTCATGGGTACCACATGACATTTGTACTGGTATGTTTTTTATCTTCCAAGTAGAAGGCATGATACTTGCTCGAGATTAGAAGGTCTAGCACTGCAGACTATAGAAGCAACTGAAACTCTGAAAGATCGAGCATACTTATAACTAACGGAAAAAATAGCGCGCTATTTCGCTATAGTGTATTTGCGAGTTGAACGCTACGCTATGCATTCTAGGTACGCTATGATGCTACGCGCGCTAAAGACGCGCTATTTCACGCTATTTGGCGATATTCGCTATTCCGTATAGCACGCTATTTTGCAGAGTAGTTTTTTAGTAGCTCATTCCACATTTTGACCCACTTGCGTATCCTAAATTCCTAATCCAGGCAACCCTAGACTAAAAAACTCAGATCGTGCACTCCCCAACTCCTTGTCACCTGCTCTGCCTGGCAGGCGACGACGTGACGGCATAGCTCCCCCCCCCCCTTCTCCTCTGTCAATCGGTGGTAAGCGGCCACGCCTACCTTCACCTTCACGCCATCACCCCGTGCCTCTGTTCCCTCCTTCAATCCTTCTAGTTTGGGACAATGTGAATGTGAACTATGGTTTGTGATTTTGAGACTATGTCATATCAAGTTATGGACTATGTGAACTATCTCTGGTTGATGTTTGGTTGCAAAATATCATATCCGAGATTTTATAGCTGCAGAGTGCTAGGACGTGAATTTTTGGCTCATAGGTTCCCGCGCACCCTATATTGAAGATACATAAGAAGACTTACTAAAAAAATATGTTGTAAATTATATGGGTAGGGAATGTGTGCAGATATGCGTACGTCAAATCTGCAACAAAAATATCAAGTTATGTAGCCTACACAAAAATAACAAAATGTACTGTTCGCAATATAGTAGTAGACACGTACTATTCACAATATAGCAAAAATCCATCTTCTCTTTTTTGTGTAGGTCCCATAAATTCGAATTTTTTCGTGAAAATTTACACGAGCAAGTAGCATGGTGACATGTACGTGCGTGAATTATTTCAATTTTTTTGACACATTTAAAATAGGGTTATTCGAATGTTTCGAATATCATGGTATATGGCACCCGAGTGCACCATCATAATTCTCCAGAGTGCTATATCTATTATTATTATATATATGCTGAAATCCTAAATATTCATATTTTTTGTTAAACGCTATTTTAAAAAATAGCACACTATAGCGTCTATAGCGTTTTTCTGAAGCCCACGCTATTTATGTTAGCGCGCTACTTTTTTCATTGCTTATAACCGAAAGAGTTACTAGCACCTTGCACTAGCAGCAGCAAAGCAAAATTGAGATCAGCTATCAGTACCCCACAGTACAGACAAACCCGCCTTGCCTCAAAGCAAAATCGGTAGTACTCCGTATTATACTTCCTCCGTCTAAAAATAGGTGTCTCACTTTTGTCTATACAGATGTATCTAGATGTATTTTAGTTAGAGATGCATCCCACTAATTTTTAGACGGAGGGAGTAGACAACATAAACCCCAAAAACCTACATGTACAGAAACGAAATCAACCGACTGGCCCTAGGCTGGGAGCCTGGGATCAATCTGGGAGAATCCAGAACACACTGCAACACTAACCAACACCATCCAGACACCCGAAGAGGGGAAGAGGGGCGCAGAAACTAGAATGCGCACCTGACGGCGGCGGCTCGCAAGCAGGGCAGCCGCGGCAGGAGCCTTGCGCCGGGGAGCAGGTTCGGAGCCAGCAGACGACGGCCGCCACGCTCTGTCTGTCAGTCAGGTTCAGAAAGATGCGTCGAGTTCTAGGGCCGGCGCGGCAGGGAATCGCTAGTTGAAACCGCTCGGGTTAGAGACGTTACCTTGATCGGAGAAGGGCGGACACAGCCGGTGAACACGCCGACGTCCCGCGCCGACGAGGTAGGGCCGCCGGCACACGGAGGAGGCGAAGGAGACGAGGAGTGCGCGGGTGGAGCGGACCTGAGCGGCGTGGGGCTTTGAAGTTCTTCTCGGCCGAGTCGATCTGGACGGTCGTGCGCGATCCAACGGTCCACGACTAGTCTGTCGGGCCCTGGATGGCTGCAAGCTTGAGTAGCCGCCAAGGCATCTGTTTCTGATAGGGCAAAGGTGTCCGATCTTTCGATGAGATGGGGATAATTCGATTTGTTGGTGGAGTTCGTGCTTGACGATCCGATTACACGTGCAAAGCTCGTGCGCCAATGCAATCGCTAGGACAATCTCCGGTGATCTTGCGGGAGCACGATCGACTCGACTGAGCAAGGGTCTTAATTCCTACCTGAAATCGAGAACAAGTAAGAACTAAAGATGCAATCAGAATATGGCGAATATAGATGAAAGCTTGATTGATAATGGTGGGATTCCGAATAGTCGGTCTTGTTCTGGGCGTTGGCCTCAAAAGAAGTACACGTAGTTGCAGCAATTGGCTAATTTTTAATCTAATCAAAATCCGAGTCTAAACGTGACGGCTATGGGGGTATTTAAAGGAGGAAAGGGTGGGGTTTCGACCAGTCATACGGATGGTGGCCGAACCAAACCCTAGAAGGCCTTTCCCCCTTCAATACGGACTCTAAAAAGTGGCTGACTTAATTCCTGCGAAAATGACATGGGCCTGGCCCAAAACTAAAGGTGATGCAGCACCATATTATGCTATGGACGAAATTATGAAGTGGAGAACTCTATATTTCGTCCATGTCTTCATCTCTTCTTATGGTGGCTTCAAAGTCCTGAAATCTCCACTTGTGGCGTCATCTTCAATCCTCAAGTGCTTGCTGCCATCTCCTCCATGTGTGATCATGCTCCAATGCTTGTCCTCCTCATCCATGCTAGGTCCATCATTCCTAAGAGTAACAAACATATCTGATTTTGGCAGCATCATATTCTCATGTATATGAGGAATAGTTCCAAGAAACGAAAGTACCTGATAGTTAAGTTGTTTGGCACGAGCTCGAGTGATTGGTCCTTGTATTTGTGTGGCTGTAGGTACAGCGGTTGTATCAATAAATGGGATGTCCTCATCAGACAAATCACGTATCCAAATCGTATTGATATCTTCGTTGCTGTGGTCCGAATACACATGTATTTGGGTACATAAATTTCGGTCAAAAGTTATTCAGATTTTAAAAGGCAAAATCGTGCCATCCACATATATATTTATGCTATGTTCGCTCTGAATTTAGAAACTTGGGACCTTTTTGGTATCCTGGATGTCCACCGCCTCGCATGGAGCACAATTTTTTGGCTCGTTTGATTTCATGGGCTCCTCCGCGTTGTTGCATCGCACGGTTTCTTAAAGTAGTGTTTTGCCAGCGAGTCTATTCCATTGTTTTCAATCGTGTGCTCCATCATCCTACTTAGACTACTTCCGCTCACTCTGCCTTAAAACTACTCCACACACCCTCTATTTAAATCAACACAACCATATTTTGAATAAAAATAAGTTGAATATGAAAACGATGTGTGTCGATGATATGAATCAATTCCTATAATCGGTTTCGAGTATCGTCAGTCGTAAATAGTAAATTTCGTGTATGAAGTTTTGACCGAATTTGGACAAATTCGTCTCAACCGTTTGAAATTTGCTTTGAGAAATAGGTTCACCTCACCATTTCGCATGACTCTCGTGTTGAAAGGTTTTTGTTCTGGTGGACATAGATGGATAGATAAATAGCTCGCTAGTATATTTTAATTCGTACATATTTGTGAGTATATTTTGGATTACTCTGGGTCAACTTCTCACTTGCCATCTTCGCAAACAGCAACGTGGTGATGATAGGTGAGAAGTGAGACATGATAATCTATGGTGGTGGCCATCCTCATTGTCGGTGGCGGCATGGCGTCGGGCTTCGTGGTTGGCGACATGGGCAAAGGCAGATCAGTACATAGGTGTACAATTGTACACCCATTATTTTTGGCAAAGGCTTGTATATCTATGTCCAATTCAATATGCATTAAATAAATTAGGAGAAATATGAGTAAAGTGACTTTGGTGTACTTTGTACACCCATTATTGTTTATGCTCTGCCACTAGTCAGGGACGTGGTGCTTTGACCAGCGTGAACGGTGGTATCAAGGTGATTCATCTTCGTGGTGATGTTTGTGACCGGTGGTGTTCGGCGATGTCATCAGCGACGAGGTGATGTTTGTCACCATCGTGACCGACGATGAGGTGATGCTTGTGACCAGCAGTGTCATGATGGTGTTCAGCGACGTCGTAATGCTTGGCGGTGTCACGGTGGTGTAAGGCGGCATGATGAATAGGCCATGGTGGTGTTTGGCTTGATCGCCAATGTGGTCATGCTTGTAATGGGTTAGGTAAGATCACCATATTACCATACAGGTGAGGCTAAAAATATTATGCGAACAACCAAACAACAGTCTGTCTTCTCTCTCCAGTGCAAAAAATAACTTCTCGGGCTACCAAACAACATTGTTTTTCTATCCTAGAGCTCGTATTTCACTGGCGCAGTGAGATGCATAACTCACCAAGGCTACCAAAAGGCAGCCTTGTTTAATGCAGTTAATGAGATGCTGCAATCACTGTTCAAAAACTAGGCCGGTTCAGCGATTAATAGGCCGATTAATCGGTACAAGGGGCCTGACCGTGTCGATTATCATTAATCGCTTGTATTAATCCTTTAGCCCGATTAATCAGTTCGAAAGTCTACTAGGTATGTTTCCGATTAACTACTACACTTGGTCCAAAAAGTTGCAAAAATTTTAATGCATATCGCCAGTACAGGCGCTACTCCGTCCCAATAAGGTATGTTTTGTGAAGCTCCCGCTTGATTGCAGCCTCCAGGTGCTCGATTCGCACTATCACCAGCTAGTTCCTTGCCCTCCCTAACCAGTTCATCGCAGTTGCCCAGACCTCGAATACATGAGCTCGAGGACGGCTTGAATAGGTTAGGTGGTTGAGGTGTAAGAGGGGTTATACCCTAGGTAGGTGGTGGAAGAAGATAAGGAGAAGAAGTGGAAGGAAAGAACACAGTTTCGGCTAGTGGATTCTGATTCCCTCGTGATTTTGAAAGATTAGGTCACGAAGGAGAAGCGTACATATTTTTCTAAAATTTTAGACTCTAAAGAAGTAGGACCAGACATATAGAGACTCATATAGTACTATTATTTTTTCTTACATAAACTATTTTAAGTGTTAATTTACGTAGATTGCACCGATTAATAGCCGATCGATTAAATCAGTTAATCCGAATTCCGATTAATCACTACTCCCAAGCCGACCGAGCAGTTAACGATTACCGATTTCCTTATTAACATTGGCTGCAATGTAAATTCAGCCTACAGTTTTGTCAGTCTCACCAGCAAGCAAAACTGATTTCGAACACACTATCCACCAAGAATTATGATGACTCTCCTATCTACTACATTGGCAAACGCAATCGATGCCAGCCTAGCAAATCAAAATCAAATGCAGCATTTAGCACCGTATATTCGTTTGGACATCTATGTTGCTGGCTCAACACCAGACTCATGTCACAAAAGCCACAGTGAGAACAAGATCCAAATTGATGTGCAGACCATGCAGTGCATAATCAAGCAATTATAGAATCCTATTAGGAAATGCCTATGAGCAACTTATGCCATGCACCAGGACTTCAACTGGGGCAACACATAAGTGATCAGAACTTCAACATTCAGATCATTCAAATAGTAACGCACAAGCAAAAGAAGAGGCAAAAACCAACATAGGAAATACTTGATGGCTGACTTATAAGCAGCAAATAAAAGATGACAACACAGAGTTCATACGGCAGCTGATTGGTCCTGATGACAAAACTCCAGACAGAACTAATAGCAACGATAACAGGCCTACTATAGTGCAGGTTTCTGAATTAGACATTTGACAGATGAACAATGGCGCCATGCCAAGTAACTATATCAAGCCAAAGACATGGATAGCTAGCTGCAACACGGCGTCACCACCTCCCATCAGCCTACTTAGATCGCTGCCTCATCTTTCGGCGCTTCCTCTTCAGCCTCCTCATGCGCTTCTTCTTCCACTGAATCATCACAAGGTTAACAAGTTAGAATGGATATCTGATGAAACAGGAGAACAAAGCAGTATAGAACATAAGAAAGCAGTATACCTAAAGAAACATCAATAGAACATAGAACATATAATAACAAAAGCAGTTCACCAAAAGAAACAACAAACATAAATTAAGATCCAGCAGAATACTGGGCAGAGAAGGCACTTTGTTTGCAAAAATAAACACTGAGCAACTCAATGAACTTGAGTAGAGTTTGCAACTCCCACATTAAACGAATTAGAGCAAGTCAGAAGAAGTAAACAAAAGAAAGAACAAATAAAGCAGCAGCCTACCCTCAAAGAGGTTTGTGTACAAAACTGAAACATGCATATGTTACAACTATACATGATATAATTCAGCACGGCAGATTATCAATTGCCCAATACAGTTTGTCTACATGACAGTTAGAAATGGGAATTTACAAATTACTCAATACTTGGCCAAAAGAAATGTTCCAAACGAGTAGCTTGTCTAAAAGCTATTCTTCTAATGAGAATCTAGATAATAAAGACTAAGCATATGACGATCTGAAACCAGGTAACTTAACTAATCTTAATACAAGGATCACCAGAGAAGAAACACTCAATTGTCAAACAGTATGTAAATCAAAAGGCACTAACCGTTCTAGCACTAAAACAGAACGGGAGATCAACTTAGTGTGACATCAAGATGCTAGTTCAGCGACCCAAGGGCTCATATCAAGTGTATTCGTTATAGAAACCGTCACCGTGGCAGGGAAACCCTGAACAAGACGACGACCAACGCACGCACACGCAAGCGCAGAACCACCCACGGCCGCGGAGCCAGCACGACGACGAGCAGCGCGAGCACTGGATGGGAGCAAGGGAACACGAGATACCAAGCACGCACGATCCATCGATCCATCGATCGACCGAACTATGGTAGACAAAGATCATCATCGCCACCACCACCGCCGCCGCCACCGCAAGAATCGTGCGGCGGCACCTCGCGTTCCCAAATCCCATACAGGCAAGAGCTGCTCGCCACGTCGCCGCCGCGGTAGCGACGGGGTGCGCAAGCGCGAACGGCGAGATCTGCCGGCTCGCTAGGGTTTCCCATGGATTCAAGCCACTCGAGCCTCTCTCTTCTAATCACAGCCCCGGACCAAGAACGAACGAACGAACGACCGAACAAAAACAAAAACTAAGCAGAGCATGGATCCCGGCGACGAACTGGATACGAATCACGGTATGAGGGAGAGGGGGCAGCGATGTTACCTTGGCCCTCATGGTCGGTCGCCTCCTCGCAAGATCTCCTTTCTCGCGTCTGCTCCTGCGGCGGCGGCGGTGCTGTGGTGGGGAGTGGGGGAAGTGGGGAGGAAGCTGGCGCTTTGGGGGACTACAAGAAGAGGAACCCTAGGAAGGTTGCTTCCAGAATATGGGCCTGGGCTTCTTGGCCCGTCTACGAAACCTAATAAACAAGTGCGCGTATTGCGGTATTGGGCCTAGTGCGTCCGAGGTCTGTGTTCAAACAGAACTCTTCCAGAATTTTGTAGGACGCTAAGAGCATGTCTAAGTCTAATGGAACTCTTAAACCCTTATCGCTATAAGGGTCGAGAATTGGCAAAATTGGAGAGGTTGGAGGTGTGAAAAACATGAGGCATTTAGTGGAACTCTTAAACCCTTAAATTTTAAGGGTTGAGTCAAATAGTGGAACCCTCAAACCCTTAAATTTTAAGGGTCTGAGGGTTCCACTATTTGACTCAACCCTCAAACCCTCAAACCCTCATCACAGTTACATATCACAAATATCACAAATATCACCATAAACATCAAACAATAATCATTCTAGTTATTATTACAACATCAAATAGTACTCTCAAGCACAAGATAATCATTCCAAATATTACAACAATGTTTTTGGCAAAATAAAAAAATTGTTCGAAGCAAATAGGACATAGCAAAGTGAAACAAAGACACATCATGAGCCTTGGCGCCGCCCATCCAACTGCCAATGGTGCTCTACAAGATCATCCCGGAGTTGACAATGAGTGTTTGCATTCTCAATCGCACGGTGTGCTTCAAGAAAAGCTTCTACGCGATTGGGGTTCCTTTCCGGTTGCACACGGGTGCCAACATTGTCATAGAAGCAAGGGAGGTTTAACCTCTCTCATCCTCTATGATCATGTTGTGTAGAATCACACAACATGTCATGATGTCCTGCAAGGTCTTCTTGTCCCAAAAACGAGCTGGACCCCGGACTATGGCAAACCTTGCTTGCAAAATACCGAAAGCTCTCTCAATATCTTTGCGGGCTGCCTCTTGTGCCCTTGTGAAATGAGCTTGTTTTTTTGTTAGGGGAACACCATTTTTCTCCTTGATGGACTTCACAAGAGTTGCCCACTCGGGATAAATGCCATCGGTGAGATAGTATCCCATTGAGTACTCATGGTTCATGACCTTGTAGTTGCAAGTTGGAGCATCTCCGGAAACTAATCTTGCAAACAAAGGAGATCTATTGAGCACGTTGATATCATTGAGTGTACCTGGAAAACCGAAAAATGTATGCCAAATCCATGTGTCCTCCGATGCCACGGCCTCAAGCACAATGGTTGCATCCTTGTTTTTTCCACAATACATTCCATGCCATGATTTGGGGCAATTTTTCCATGTCCAATACATGCAATCAGGACTACCAAGCATCCCCGGCCATCCCCTTTTTTCATTCATCTCCATCAACCTCTTTGTATCTTCCTCGTTGGGTGCCCGAAGATACAAATCACCATACAACCGGATGACCAACTTTGCAAACCTACGGACGGAATCCGTGGTTGTTTGTACACCAATGCGAAGATACTCGTCGGTATAGTCCGCGGGTACGCCATAGGCGAGCACACGCATTGCCGCCGATATCTTTTGATAAGCACTAAACCCCCATTGACCGGAGGCGGACCTACGACGCTTGAAGTAATCCGAGGCGGCCTCACAATCATTAACAATCTTCACAAACAAACTACGGTGCATTCGGTACCTTCTCCGGAAGAGGCGAGGTGGGTATGTAGGATGCTCCTTCGCGAAGTAGTCTCGCATCAGTTGCTCGTGCCCAAGACCACGGTTGCGGTAAATGTACTCTCGCCCCATCACCGATCCTCTCCTATGATCCAACAGCTTTGCGCGGTCTTCGATCTCTTGGACGTCGACGAGGAGGCTCATCATCTCCACGTCATCGTCTTGAAGCAACTCCTCAATGTCCGAATCGTCCGACGAAGACCAACCGGACTCGGAGGACAACGACATGGAGTCGTCGGAGTTCATCTCCATCTACAACAAATTACCATATTTGCATCAAAATATAAATTTTGTGCCTATTTTTCTCATCAATAGTATGAACAAAATTTACAAAAAAAAGGGGGAAGAAAATACCTTCGGCGGCGTCGGGCGGCGTCGGGGTAGAAGGCTGGGGGCGGGCCGAGCGGCGGTGGCGGGGAGGCTGGGGTCGGAGCGGCGGCAGCGGGGAGGCTGGGGGCGGCGGCTCGATGCGGAGGAGGGAGGAGGCCGGGGGCGGGCCGAGCGGCGGTGGAGGGAGCTGGGAGCTGGGGGCGGCGGCGGCGGAGGCCGGGAGCTGGGGGCGGCGGCGGGGAGGCTGGGGGCAGCGGCGGAGCGGAGCTCGATGCGGAGGAGGGAGGAGGCGGCGGAGGCCGGGAAAAGGTCCGGCGGGGGGAGGAGGAGGTGGGGGTGCTCGATCCGGTGGCGTCGGCGGCCGGCGAGGGAGGGGCCGGGGCGGCGGCGGCCGGCGGCGCGGTGTGGAGGTGAGCTCGGGGAGGGAGGAGGAGCTGAACTGCTTCCCGCGTCCGTTGTGAACGTGTAGGGGTCGGAGCACGGGTCGGGGCCTCCAACCCTTACCTGTACAGGTCGGGGCACGGATTGGAGCCTCGACCTCTAAATTTTTTTAGGGATTTAGAGATTTTGGGGTTCCACTATATAGCATTTGAACCCTTAAATCCGTAAAAAAACGGTTGTATACGGATTTAAGGGTTCCATTAGACATGCTCTAAGGGCGTACACAGCCGTTATATCTTAGCATCCCTACCTAGGATAATTGATGGTATGGTGAAGAGAGAAATAGGAAAAAGAGGTTTATCTTCTCTTAGCTAAGAGATTATATCTTAGTGATCTCTTAGCAATAGTTTGTCTCTCACCACTTATTTAGGAATGTCTCATTACTAGAGATAAGACTAAAAAATAACCAATTGTGTATCATGTTTTTCTTGTTATATCTAGATTACATGGTGAAAATAAAATAAACAACCTTATCAGCCATTGTTCATGCCCTAATAAATTGGGACCGTATAGAATAAGGGTGTGTTTGGTATTCCATCCATACCGATTTACAGGGCAATTATGTATTTTCAAGAAAAACTTTGACTAATAATTTAGGCAACAAAATATAAGATATACATGTCACAAAAATATGGAGGAAGTAGGTCACACCTACTTTGGACAGACTTCGAGGAGATGAAGTCGGTCTTTAGGCCAGTCCCAACGCCTGTATCTTAAACGGCCACGTCAAGTTTTTTGCTGAGTTGGAACAGTAATTATGAGGAAATAGAAGATGATTGTATGTAATTTAGAATACGACTCTAATGGAAAAAATTGATGTAAATCAACCATGTAGCCAATCCGGTAGCAGCCCCTTCGTCTGTGTGAGAGAAGCCAGGAGCAAGCAATTAATGCTAGGAACACCACATGATACGAGATCCATTGAGAAGCTAATTTCTTAATTTTCAGTCGATGACATTGCAAGGCATATGATACGGTAACACTGTTCTGCACTATGACCGCTCTTATGGTTGCATGGCGTAGAACTGCTACACTTACGGGATTTTTCTCTACAGGATAGCTCTACGGGATGATGTGGCCAGTGGCGTAGCTATGAAATTTTTGGCCCATTTGGCCCACCAACATTTTTGTATAAAACATGAGAACCGGTACACTTACGGGATTTTTCTCTACAAGATAGCTCTACGGGATGATGTGGCCAGTGGCGTAGTTATGAAGTTTGGCCCATTTGCCCCACCAACATTTGCCCCCCCCCCCCCAATGGAAACGGCCCAAGCTCCGCCACTGGATGTGGTTTCAGTTCCTTTGTTGCAAATTCATTTGCTCCTACGATTTTAGGCCAACGATGGCTCCACAAACATGGTCTAACCCTAATAATACAATATGCTTGGTGGGAAGAAGTGCGCCACCTCGACGTGTCGTATCAATCTTGGGCTCCTCGCTGCTAAGCTTATTTGATATTTAGTGGGCCCATGTTGGGCCCCACCAACTTGATGATACAACACTTGCATAGGTGAAGCCATATGGCTCCCTTCAATACCTTGTGGAGGCGTGTTGTGTAGGTCTTCTAGCCTTATCTCTCAAAGACGGAAGATGTGGCTCCCAAATATATCTCTCAATGACTCACACACTAGGATCATCTAGTGCCTTACGAGAGTGGTATTAGTAGTGGTGGTGGGATAATAATGGTAATCAATGCCGGTGTTTTCCCTAGTATTAGCAGCATCCTCATGGAGGCACGTTGTGTAGGCAACGTCGTCACCGATCTTGTTGTGCCATGCCAGAAGCTTCGGTGTGTCGTATTCAGCCGTGTCTTTCAAGTAGGCAATGAAAC
Source organism: Lolium rigidum (assembly GCF_022539505.1). Taxonomy (NCBI): domain Eukaryota; kingdom Viridiplantae; phylum Streptophyta; class Magnoliopsida; order Poales; family Poaceae; genus Lolium; species Lolium rigidum. The sequence continues at coordinate 215,867,113 of NC_061508.1, read as the reverse complement.
CATTGTGGCCATCATCGGGCACGATGGCATGGCCTTTCCGTGCACCGTCGTGGTAGGCCTTGTGTCTGATTTCGTGGACGACGCATGAGGCTGGTTGTGGTAAGTCGTCGGCGAGAGGCGAGAGGTAAGATCACCACGTGGACAACAGGTGACGCTGAAACTGTGAGAGTGGTAAGTCGCCGACGATGGTTAGATGAGAGTAGGGTCACCACATGGACAATAGGTGAGGCTAAAACTGGGCTCATATGCAACCAAACAGATGGGTCTTATGAGTCTCCACTGGACCAAAAAAAAAAAGACTTCACGTGCTATCAAATGAAGTCACATGTCAGAGGAAGTCCGCTATCTCGTTTGTTGGAGGTTTTCCTAAATTGCTCCAACCGATTGATGCACATTTTCCATGCTTCACGAAGATGTCCTAAGTTACAGCCAAATGAAGTCCACAATCTCATTTGTCGGAGGTTTTCCTAAATTGCTCCAACAAATTGATACACATCTTCCGTGTTTCGCAAAGATGTACCTAAAAGCATCTTCAGCCGTCTCCCCGGAAAGGCCCCCAGGACGCCTTTTTTTTCATCCGGATGGACGAAAATGGCTCAGTCGGCGTTCCGAATTCTCGTTTTCGTCGGGATTTGCTTTCATCCATCCGGGGAGCCTAGGTCATCCCCGGCCCCCCGGGGAGCGCTCGGGGAGTCCGGAGGAAACGGAAGCGCTGGAAACACAGAGAAAACTTCCCGCGCGGCTGGTGGCCCCGACTTGTCGGCGAGAAAGGCCAATCGTCGTTCTCATCGCATCGTCTTCCACGCGCTTTAAAAGCCTGCCGCCGGTCAGTCTTCGTCGGACGCGTAGCTTCCACGCGGCGAGTTAATGTCGTTGCCTCGGTTTTACGCGCGTCGTCCTCTATTTATCGCGGAACTATCGCGTCTGGCCGCATTCACCACGTCATCTACCTGTTCTCACCACCTCTCTCCCCAATCTCACGAGCGAACAATGGCGAACTTCAGCGACGACGCGGCGAACAACGGTTTTGGCCGTCGCTCTCTCCACCAATGAGAGGGGAGGCTCCTGCAAGCCGGCAACTCGAGTGATGACGACGACGGCGGCAACTACACGGCCTTCTACGCCATTTCGGCATGTAGATCGCTGTTATTAAATTTAGTTTTTGTTTCCTGTGGCCGAATTTAAATATATTACGAATTCAGCCTATATATGTATATATGTACGAACTCGCCTATATATGTTAAATATCTTTAAATTTCGCCTATGTTTAAACGAATTTCGCCTTGTTTTGTCTGAATTCGCCGTTATTTGTCCAAAATTCCCATCCATCCTAGGCTCGCCGCTAGGAAAATGGACCTCCCCAGCCAAACTTTACATCCATCCAGCGCTAGCGTCGGATTTCGGCCTAGGGAGCCTCAACAGTTGGAGATGTTGGAGATGCTCTAAGTTACGCGGTTCCATACTCCCCTTCTTCATGAAACATGTTGCATAAAGTCTGGTTATCAGTCAAATTGTGTAAAGTTTAACTAACTATATAGAAACAATATCAACACCACCAATCAGGGTGCTGCATATAAATGTTAATATTTTTTTAGTATACTTGGTCAAACTTTACAAATTCTGATTTTGACTACAAAATTATATTCAACAATATTTTGGGTGGGGGTATTTCTGTTCATTTTGTATTGACATGGCACGGAGGCAACCAGGAAAAATATGAAACACACTCACAGCAAGAACAATACCGCAGCCATAAGAAAAAGTAGAGCAAAGAAAAATCTATTAGACACGGAGCAAATACTATGAATTCTATCCATCTTGAATTGAGAAATAAATGTGACAGTTGATGTCGCCGGAAACCAAGCAGGTTTTGCACTCCCCCTACACGGCTACACCTGTGCTGCGGCTTTGCTTAAACTACGGTGTTCTTCCTGAGGAAGGAAAGCACAGCATTGCATGGGCTACCAAAGGAGCTACGATCATTTGCTGTGGCTCCCGTTGCACTGCTGAACGAAACCGTTGCCGTTGGCGCTACCATTCACTTGGGTCCCATTACTGCTGCTGCCATGGTCCCTATGCTTTGTGCTGGCTTTCTTCAACCCCCATATGCGAATGGTGTGATCATCGCTTGCAGATGCGAGCATATGTGGATTTGTAGGGTTCCAGCTTACACAGTTGACCGCCCCGGCGTGGCCAGAGAGGGTCTCGATAACATCTCCACTAGCTCTGTGCCATATATAGACCTGACAAATTAAGGAAAAATGCACGACACTGAGTAGTCGAACTGAGCAAACCACTGGAGATTGTTGTTTTCCACTTAACTATATACACCCGTTTGTAAAAGCAAAAAAATGATCCAAACATTGTAATGCATATTCAAATGAAAACTTAACTCTATCCAGCATGCTTTGAACATCACTAGGCATGTGACAAAAACATTAACTGCACATTATTCTGAACATAAATTGGTGGAAAATACCTAGATAAAGATAATTGTGCATAGTAATTAAAATATGCGGGACAGAGACAGATTTTAAGTGCCATTTGTAAGTTTGAAACAACGTAAGAGACATCACAGAATATGTAGATCTTGTCATGTTTTGTTAGATAGAGTTAAATAGGCTTATGTGTTCAGAGCTGTTCCAATATAGTCTACAGGTTCTCCAGTAATATTGACTTGCAAGAAAGCAGTGCACATGCAAATGTGCTACAGAGTCAATGACAATAGATTCTACAATTCCGCATTTATATGCCAGTTAAGAAATAATAGAACTGGCCTGAACAACATAATTTAAGTGCATCCAGTCAATACATCATACCTTTGAATCTTCACTTCCACTAGCAATAAAGCTCTGCTCAAATCCACCGAAGCATGACCTTATGACAAACCGGCTGCGCTTATGGCCAGTGTACTGTTTAACTAGAATGGGGTCATTCCTTATGTTCCACAAATGAATCTTCTCAGTTATAAGATTTACAAGCAAGAAATCACCATCTTCTGAAAGAGAAAATGAAGTGATTGTACAATCCTCTTCAACCAGCCTCTCCTGTTTTGTATCCCTATTCAATAAAAGAATTGTGCAATCACTATTGATGGTTATTATAAGTTTGCCATCTTTTGCTACAGCAAAATCAGATGTTTTTGATATCCTCTGCCCTTTCCAGCAATCTGCTTGTTTACCATCTAAATCCCACAAGCAAAGACTTTGATCACTTAAGCCACACAATATTTGCTTTCCATCTGGAAACCAACCACATGACGTCGGACCAAGGCTAGGCTTTTCATAAACATGAATGCATTTGCCAGATTCAACATCCCAGCGCCGGATGGCTTCTTCCATTCCACATGTGAGAAGCTGGCAGTCGTCAGGGCTCCATGCAACCATCATCACTGGTCTCTCATGACCAGTCAATACGTGCTTCAGCAATAGTTCGCCACTTTCATCGACCTAGGAAATGAATACACATGTTACTCTAAGCAAGCAGAAGAATGATTTGCATTGCATCAACAAACAACAGGATAGTAAAAAATGTAACCTTCATCATCATCGTCAGTTAACGCACAAGTATGTGTTCTAAAGTACATATAAGCAAGAGGAAAACAAAAAATCAAGTTTATGTTCATACGAATCTCGGTGGAAATTTTACAGAGTTTTGAAATTTTCGAATAGGGAGCAATATTAAGTCCATGACCACAAAAGAATTGGAACACCTTTTAGATAAGCTAAACCATTCACCACATGCATAAAGGCAAAGCTCCAGGGTTGTGGAGAACTGAAACCAGATGGCCATGGCACATGAGCATGGAGCAAACCTGACTAGAGTATTAATCAAATCTAACTGTACTAAAGCCAACGTGGTACAAATCTCAATTAGGCCCTGACGAAACTATAATAATGTAATAAAGAACTAAAGATTGCAATCCTTTATTCTGATTTTCTTCTGCACAAATAGAAAAATATTATATATGTCAAATTTCAGACAGAAATGCGGAGCATGGGGAGAAAAAAGTGGATGAGATTGTGCAGCTTCCAAGTAAATGAGGACAAGTCCACTTAACACCATGAAAAATATCAAAAGCCAGAAGCATACCTTCCATATGATCGCAGATTTATCATTTGACGCCGATGCTAAATACTTCCCGTTGTTTGAAAATTGAAGAAACCATACTTCGTCACTGTGTGCACACAATATCTGCAATAATTTTGCTTTTTGTGCATTAGTACAGGTGGTAAGATATGCATCTAGCAGTGTGTCATCATTCAACCCAGACCATAACATTGCATAGTTTCAGTTATTAAATTCAGGAATTTACTGCTTTACCCTAGGAATGACAGGCACATCAGGAGAGCTTGAGCTCAGCTGATAGGTTGTTTTCGTGAATAGAAAATTTGCGCCACTCACATCCCTCTTTCCCTCATATAAAAACAATAACTCCAATAATTCCTCTATGCTAATCCGAATCTGTTCTTTACTGTTTCCAACCTAAATATATATTGCAAAAATATTAAAATGCCAAGACGAGAACTAAGTCCTAGCTCAGTGGCAAGGCTAGCGAGTGCGCAGCCAGCCCACCTGGGTTCGAATCCCCATCTCGCTAATTTCGCTGGGAGGGGCGAACTTTAAACCAGGATATCATCCTAGCGTCCATCCGCGGGGAGAGTCTCATATTACCTAACAGCGTATAGCCAAAGGAGGGATCATTCCCCCCGTTGGTCAACGTTTTTTAAAATGCCAAGACAGAAGGGGGGAGGAAGGATGAGAGGAGTGGGGCTGTAGAGATGTTTATATGTTATGAGAGTTGCATCAAACCTTCCTATATGCATATATAGCAACAAGTAAATTGTACTTTTGCTTCTTTGGTTAAGATGAGATAGAAAAAAGACTTCTAATGAGACATCAAATAATCTCCAAGCGATGAACCAGCAGGATACATAACGACATGAGTGGTCAAAAAAGAACAGAACATTGGCCACTACTGCTCATGTTGGTGCATAACCAATCCAGGCATCCAGCAAGTATGCAACCTTGAATTAAACACTATTCGCTGGTTCGAACTACTGCTTATGTTGGTGCATAACCAATCCAGGCATCCAGCAAGTATGCAACCTTGAATTAAACACTATTCAAATAGTTAAAGATGTAATAATGCAAGCAATTAAACAGAGCATCAGCATGAGCAATTACCTGTAGTGCTCGAGATGGTATTTGATCCTTCGCACAGTGATGATCCATATATAGTGACAAACCATCAATAGAATTATGGAGATAACAGGCTTCACGTTGTACAGTAAGTGCCTGTTCAACCAAATCCTCCAACCTCCTCTCAGGTACCATAACAGTAGGGGGAAGCACCTTTTGCAATTCCTCTAGGAGCTTGAACCGTGAGTTAGAACATTCAATTCCAAGCTTTGAAAAAACAAGCACTCGCGAAGAAGAAATTATGCAACTTGACATTTCGTGAACTCTTTTTCTGTTAACGCCAAGGGGGGAGATTTCACTCCGTAGCATCTTTATAGCACCCATGAGATTGTCATTTCTCAAGAGTTCAAAGAATTTCTGCTCCAACAGCAAAAATGCAGCAGATTTCACAGTGTTTTCATCCAGACCAAGTGTGTTCAAGGTTACTACTGCATTGTCCCAATTTCCATCAAGCACCTGCTTTCTGAAAAGATTCACTGATTGGGAATGCAGTGTTATACCTGATTCTTCCTCAAGAATAGCTCCACTTTTTTCATATCCAAGAGTATACAGAGCTTTTGTGATTACCCTTACAAATTCGTCCCTCTTAATAATACCTTTAGAACCAATCATAACTTCTTTCCCTTGGGAAGTCAAAGGTCTAGCCATTGCACCTCCCAAAGGATTAGCGGATTTCGAGTAACAGGAAGTGACTGACAAACTTGCTGACTCTACTGAGGATGCTCTTGCGCGCTTTGATGGTGGTTCATCATCTTCAAAACCTCCCATGAAATGCCAAAGTCAGGCCATATACCTGTAGAGCTAATGTTAAGCAAACGATGGGAAATTGCCCCCACAGAACTCCGTAGGTTACTGCAAATAATAGCATATTTGAAAGGGTCAGCTGTGAATTATCAAATGCAGCCAATAGAAACTAGCATATATTCACCACTTGACAATTAACAATACACACACCAGGCAAATTTTCATAGAAGCAAAAAATGCAAATAATGCAAATAAAACAAGGAAGATTTTGGCAAGACACAACTTACCACTCAATCTAATCTGAGGGAACATGCTATATCACATTAGGATACAAGCTACCAGTTTAAGTAACATACACATGAGTAAATGTGAACTTATACACTTATACGCATCAACACCCCTCTCACGTGTGACGGGAAGACAAGTCAACACGCGTTTGCTACCGGTCAAAGTACACCATGGATATTTCAGTTACAACATAATATCCTAGGAAGAAAAGCATTTGTTTGACACCGGTCAAAGGGTACATCAGATATTTGAGGTGCAACTCACAGGCTTATGCTTATTATTTTATTATAATCCTCATTTAAAAAGTTAACAGGAGTATAGTCCAACTTCCAGCTTGAACTATCTGATCTCTTGGCAAAGTCATAACAGCACAAGTTTTCTTGGCAAGCTACCATATGGATTCAACAATAATTACACAATGTAGCATATTACCATCACTATATTTCGCACTGACTAACTAGTAAATCGCATTATATCTCACTCCACCCACGCTGAGACTCTTGTTTTAGAGAACCTACTCCACAATGAGACTCTGGCTGTAGCAGCTACTGTCTTAACCTCTTGACCGTGAATCCTGATAACTCGTGACTACCACTGGGAAGTTGCAAATGAGCTCGATTACGAACAAAAACATGATGACGAATCAGTGCTGCAATGATTACGACCCAGTTCTGCAACCTACCCTTGTAAATCACTGCTTCCTAAATTAGTTACCACCAACCGTAAACGGCGGAGCACTACGAAAACGAAACAACGCGCCCTTCGCGACTTGGCCTAGACACGCAAGATAACCAAGGTAAGCAGGCAGCGCTACGACGAGGCAGGTACCGATCATCTACAGAAATCCGTTCCTGGACGAGTTCACCGTACGGTACACGCGCCGCCGCAGGAACCCCCGTCCCAAACCCACACCGAGCCGCGCGTCAGAAACCAAGAGGCGAAGCAGAGAGCGGGGAAGTGCCCTCACCTCCAATCCGGCGCCCGATCCCCACCCCACGCGAGTGCACGTGGACGACGCCGAGAGCAGCCCGCCGCCGTCGCAATCAGGCCGCCTCCGCACGTTACCGCGCCGCTCCCTCGCGCGGCCGCCGCTGCACGGCAGCCGTTGCAATCGGGCCGCAGCCGCTGCGAATCGGCCTGCAACCGCACCGAATCCAGGCGCCTTCGCCGCCCCAAATCGGGCCAGCCGCCGACCGCGGCGGCGAATCGAACCTGGTGAGTGCCGGCAGCGAATCCACTGGCAGACGTTGCCCACCGGCGCCGGCCGGGATCTTCGCCGATGGGGACGCGAGCGAATCCGCCGCTCGCTGCCTCGTCTTTTTCGTTCGCCGATGCCGCTCGGCTTCGTTGGTGTGGTTTGATGAAAATAAAAAAGAAGACGTGCGTAAAACGGTGCGGTACATATGATACGATCCTGCCACCAGGAAAAAAAAAACTGCTATCACTTTAAAATAAAAACGTAATCGAAGGTTACGTTTCCTCTACGCAGAAGACATCGACTTGCACTTTACGCCCTTTCCGCAAGTCATTTGCAGTTTAGATCTCTAGGAAGCCTCTCTCTCTCCAAAGCGCACTCTCCGATGCTCCAAGTCTTTAGACCATACCCGTCAACAACAAAAAAAAGTCTTTAGACCATATATTCCCTCAAAAAAAGTCTTTAGACAATATATTGTCGCACTTAAGTATTTTTCAAATTATATCTCATATGTTTTTTCTTTACGAGGACACCTTTTTTTTGGTATATATTCTACTCCCTTTATCTCATGAAACATGAAAAACTTAAAACGCCACACCTAAATAAAGACAAAGTAAAGACATGTTTCATGAAACGGAAGGGAGTATTTGGTATAGACATTATACTTTTAGTAACTTACCGTCAATCATGCAAAATAGTTGTGCTCTCGAGCACCAAGTTGGTGACACTAGTCAATAGTCATCCATGTGTGCTCAAAAACCAATTTGTCGAACCTGGACATTGACATGTCTTTTAAGATGTAATTTTGACCACTATTTGTATTGACATGTATGTATAAAACCAAGAAAACATATAGATCCTCTAAGTGCTTATTGACACAATGTATAGATATGAATTTCAATTTTTAAATTTAATAAATATATAAATGACATACATAGTGAAATATTTCAAAGTTTGATGCAAGCATGCCCATGACATTAAGTTTTTGTGATATAAACCGAGTAGTAACGGTATGTCCAATGCGGGCCGCTTGTATAGACGCTCGAGTGGGAGAAAAATTATCGACTATTCCTGGCATCGGTGCAAGAGGCTACGAGCTCCAGCGCCCGTCTCCATATCAGCTACCTATTTCCCTAACTTATGTGATCCAGTTTCCATGCTTCGAGGCAAAATCGAGCGAATCGTCTTTTGTGGCAACTCGTGCAGATAAGCGCCTATCTACCAGGACCGTACCTAACAACTTCTGATCGTTCGGGAGAAAAATCCTAGCGCGCATAGCTAAGCGTCCCTGTTGTAGATGCCCTAAAGGATCCAGATAACTCCCAAGGTGTTGGGATATGGGCTATGCAAAATATAAAAAATTGTCGTACATGATTAGACCAAGATCACTATCGACGTGTCGGTAACGAGGTTATACCCTTGAGGCCTTGACGAGTAGAGATGGCATCATCACAACAGAGTGGATGACGTTGTCT
>NC_061508.1:215838780-215858109 GCF_022539505.1 Lolium rigidum | reverse complement strand
CTAGTAGCTACTACCTCCATCCCAAGGCTTAAGGCCTATATTTTTTTCAAAAAGTCAAACTATGTTAAATTTGTCTAAGTTTTTATCAAAAATCATTAACATGAAAAGTAGAAAATCAATATCATTAGATAGATAATGAAATATATTTTCATATGGTACCTACAAAATATTGTATTTGTTCATAAATTCTCCTAAAAAATTGGTCAAACTTTACTTGTTTGATTTTCTGAAAAAAATATAGGCCTTAAGCCTTGGATGGAGGTAGTAGATTATTTCTCCCAGCCGGTGTAGTGTTACAACATCATCTTATTTATCAAAGAAACCATAATAAACCGATACTCTTTTAAGGTGGAGGATTTTTCATTTATGTCTTGCAGATGGACCTGTGCTAAGCCCAGTAGCCAAGGCCCAAATGCGTATACGTTCTAAACATTGGCTAAACCCAGCCCAAGTCTATTCACATCGTTTCGCAGAGATCACGTCACCACAACTCTTTCTTCTAGCTGATAAAATCACGACTCCTCTCGTTCCCAGACGGCGACCATGGCGAAGGCTAGGTGTCATGGTCAGGGTGTGAATACAAACTCTCCTGATTACAGGAAGGCTCAGGTACCACATTGTGTTCATGTCTGAAGCAGAGACAAGCATGGAATCAATTATGTGACAATACAGCAAGTTTGTAGAAGTTGTAAAATTAAGTTCAGATTAATTGATCAAAGTTGGCGCTGGAGAAGTCTCTTCACCTGAAACTGTTTGCCGTGGTTAGCAGAGAATTCATAGTAGTGGGAACAAAGACCAGTGGGTGAGAGTAGCAGGCGATGCATGGAACGGCAGGTGAAGCAAGCACAGCTACTTACCATAAATGAAATGTGCGCGCACACTGTTTTCCATGGGCAACGAATTGGGAGACTTGGCGTGATAGCCAAAAAAGGGAGTTGTCTGGTGGTAGGTGCTTGCACAATTCAGTCCTATCCGTATGTGTTCTGTTGCATACTCCGTACATCGGTACATGTAGTACTGCCTAGTTTGGTCGCATGTTGCTGCAGCAAAGTTGCTAGTGCTTCAATCACCTGTTTTTGTTCCTGTTTTCATTGCACACGAGCACCCAAAAAAGCACTGCTCACCAAACTGCTGGCTAGATCTCACTATTGAATGCCCTACATAACAATACTGATCACATGCGGTCCTGTTGCTGTTAGGGCTGCTGATTTGTGTGGCACCTGCTTTTTTGTTCTTCTGATTTTTATCAGGCGTAGAATTCCTTCAAGGAATTTTGCGCAAAGGATACATCTATCCTTGCTGGATGCAGGGTTTTCGACGAATTCAGGCAATCCTTCCAAACGTGCTTTCCTAATTTTGGTTAGATGGAGGATAGTTCGTCGCCACTGCAGTTCACACTAGTAACCATGTGTCTGAATACATCCTAAAAGGCACTATATGGCACCATTCTCCATGACTCCGTAAGGTTGCAGCAGCACAAAATGTGCGCAAAAATATGTTTCGCATAGCCAGAGCCAAAAACATCATGAATTTCGAGCAGGTTCGGTTAACCGTACAGATTTGAATGGCAGAAGAAATGTACAATTCTTTCAATCAGCAATTTGCTCTTAAGTACAGGAATGCTTATAGGATTTCCAGCATATCCAGATCGCCGATTATATTTCCACCAACAAAAGCAAACCTTTCAAAAACAGAAAAAGGAAGAACAAAAAACCAGGTGCCAAGATCCTATACCACTAACTACAGAATCAATATGTATCAACGATTTCAGCAGAGTTATTGACTGCAGGCTCTATTTAGTTTGTCCCGTAGCCACGTGGATGTGACTTCTGCCATCTCCATGCGACCGACAGGCTCTCCTTGAGATTGGTATGTTGAGCAGTCCAGTTGAGCTCATTGTTGATCTTCGTAGGGTCACTGAACACTTCAGCATAATCTCCTGGCCTCCTGCTGAGGTACTCAACTTTGATGTCAACCCCAGTTGCCTGTTTGCAGGCATCCACAAACTCCTTAACAGAACGACCTGAAAAGAGGATCATAGAAACATCAGAGGAAATTATTTAGTGAGCACATGGAACAGGGTAGATTGATTTGGACATGATTTGATAGTTCAAGTTCAATTATTCTTCCAGTATAATACACCTAGCGATATAACCTTTACGCAGGTTTTTATGTACACTCAGTAAAGAATATTCCTTTGGTTCTGTGACTCTTTGCATGTTCTGCTGTGCCAATTTTTCATATATACTACGGACCATTTAATTAAAAGACATGCTTTACTAGTGATAAAATAATTAAGTGCAGACAAGTAAACTAGAAAGAGAACTCGTGTATTTTCGAACCTCTTCCAGTGCCAACATTGTAAATGCTAACTTTACTAGGCTCTGCCTTGTCGAGCGCTTTCACATGAGCATCGACTAGATCTGTGACATCAATGTAGTCTCTTATGCAGGTACCATCAGCTGTAGGATAATCTGTTCCTTTAACCTGTAAATGATTTGTCAAAATTCATCAGTTTTACCCCTACATCATCTAGTACACTCAACAATACAGGTGTGCTACTTCATCAAGAAAAGCATGAGTATTATGTTTATAAATGATAACTTCATATGCGGACATAGACTAAACTATCCAGGGACCCTGCTACAGACAGTATACAAGAGAACTGTACCTTCAATCCTGGAAGGATTCCTAATGCGGCATCAAAGCATGCCCCGGATATCCTTCCATGCTCTCGTAGCTCAGGCCTAGGAGCCTCACCTAGTCTTCCCTCTGGGTCTGATCCGATAACATTGAAATATCTAAGACAGAAGTTTTCATGTCAGTCCAAATCAATTTTGTGCTAAATTCCTAATTTGTACAAGTCGAGAATCAATCCACCTTAAAATCATGACAGCCATATCTGTTCTCTTCGAGAAATCTAGTATGATGTCCTCTGCCATTTTCTTGGCTTTTCCATAGGGGTTAATTGGGAGCTACACCAAGGTACAGTATAAAGTAATTAGGAATATAATACCACAAATATATGAAAAATATGACAGGTTACATGAGACCAATAGTAGCGAAGGTAAATAATAAAACATTTCATTAGCAGCCCTGGGTTTGCCTTTTCAGCAATACGAAGATGAAACAAGAACATTCCATTTGTAAAATAACCACCTCTTCTATAAGCCGGTTTAAGAGTAACAACCTGAGGTGTAGTTTCTATTATAGGCATCTTCTCCGGTTCTCCATATGTGGCACAGGTACTAGAGTAAATAAGTGTCTTGACTCCATGAGAAGCCATAGCCTCCAAAATCAGTAAGGTGTTCGATGTAATATTGTGATAATACCTGCAAAGTAATTGAGACTGTAAAATCAGTACAAGAATTATCTGAGGAACTTACTACAAAATCATCAAATGCTACAGTACCCCCTGGTGAATAACAAAAGAAGTTTTGGGGGCTTAACAAGGTAAGTGGGGCCCTCAAACTCAATGAGGCAATGACTTACCTAAGGGGTTCCAATGTACTCTCACCCACGTAGGCAACAGCAGCAAAGTGCATCACAGCATCAAATGCATTTTCAGCAAATATCTTGTTGACCTGGAGTCCAGTTAAGTAAAAAACAAGAACTTTAATATATAATTCAAAGGGAGTACATGTATGTAGTGTTATAAGCATAAAATTAGGATACCGATTTTTGATCCCCAAGATCTGCATAGATGAATTGAAGTCTACCAGGCTCCGGAAACAATTCTTGGAGAACCTTTACTGCTCCCTTGTTTCCTCTAGAAAGATTGTCCTACAAGAATAAATGTAATTCATCATCAAGGATCAAGGATGAAGATCCACATAACAACAGATATTCAACACAAACAAAAAAATGAATTACCACAATGGTAACTCGATAGTTGTCCTTTAACAGCCGCAATGAGGCATGTGAACCAATATAGCCAGCACCTCCCGTTACTAAGACATGGGTAACCCCAGGTTCATGCCGAGAAAACTGCAGGATGCATGCACGAGAATTAGTATTTTTACAGTTATAAATTTATGTGAATGAAGATGTAAGAATACCATGATAGTCCTATAAGCAGACCATGCATGAAGTGATGAAAAGTGTGAGTAACAGAAATTGATGCACACTTTACTTTCTTGTCTAACACCAAATTAAATTGGTATTAATAACTCACAAAATTTCTTGAGCTCCGGTGATTTCATACCCACAGTTTCACCACATGCACCATGACTCAAATTTATATATGTACATCAACTTTATATTATGACTTTACAGAACAAAGTCAATGCATTTTAACTGCATTTAACAACAGACACTAAATGTCTTACAAAAAAAAGCGCTAGATTGTTAACATGTCATTTCAGATTTATGATATATCTACATCTGCAAATTCACCTAATCATATTCTTCAACAGGAAAAAGTAGGCAGATTTATTCAGATGGCTTAGCTGTTCAACTACCATCGCATGGATACAAGCTAATATCACCAAGAAGGCAAGAAGTGGCAACAAACAGTCATGGAAGTTCAATATGTATGACCTAACATAAACTGCATGCGATAACAAAGGCTATTGTCTAGAAGGATGTCAATTTCATCATCTGTTTGCTAGCATTACAAAGAGGAGAAGTAAAGATGTGTGTGGGAAAAACCAGAATACTTCTCATCTTTTTTTATGTTGATTATACAAGGACGTATTCCATAGCCCAAGTCATATCATATGCTTTTCTGTTACTTTTACAGTTGCTTGAGACTAAAATAGATTATTTGATGAAGTGTGTAGCAAGAAAACAAAAGAGAAAGAAGCTCAGAAAGGTGTTTGGGGAGCCAATACCTATAGGTAGATGGATGTGATCTTTAATTTATGTTGTGAGACGTGAGCAAAACTAATACACAAAAGCAGATTAAAGGAATATGATTGGAGGAAAAAGGATAAGAGATAGTGGACATCTTACCACGCTAGTCCCACCAAAAACAGGAGATTGCTTCAGAACAAATATACAGAGTGTTATGAGGACCAGGGCCACAACAACTTTCCCAAGATTATGTGGTTTACGCCTAGCATCGAAGTACTCCATCCCTACCAACAACAGAAACATTGGCCATAAAGGAAACAACCATACAAGTAATCATTATGAATTTAAAGCTGGTTGATTAAATTGAAGCATACTCATGATCAGATCAACGAAGCATGGTAGTTGGTTAGAACAATGAACCAGAGAGGGATGAACCTCATAGATAAATGAACCTCTCTTTGCTGCAAATGTGCAGCAACCAGTAATTATACTGTGGACTTGGCTTAAAATGCGACCGCAACAAAGTGACAGCTTTGCTTAAAGACTAAACTGCTATGGGCCTATGGTCTATGGGTGCACATGCCCAGTTGACTTCAGTTTAAATACTGCACCTAATAGCTTTACTTCAACTTGCCTATCTTTCTAGCCACTGAAATCTTTAATGTCGATATAACAGGCATTCCTTCAGGCAGAAGAAACACCACTGAAAACAGTACCACAATTCAACTTATATAAGTAGGCATAGCTAAGCATGTGTACGCCAAAGTGAAACCCACTGTAAGTTCTAAAGAAATGACAGCTTTTCAGGTGGAGTTATGAAAAATCACTTTATATCATGGGGGCATGAATTCGATAGTCCAACCAAACATAAACAATGGCTGCTACTGGTGGGGCACTCATGCTTATTGGGGTGAAAAAGCCATCTGTGTATCTAAAGCAAGAGTAATAGCCAAGGAGAAGGGCACAGAGATCTACCAGCCCTAGGCTGAGTTCCCCTCCTGTTTACAGGGATCATGTAAGATTCCTTCTCCTTCAGACGAAGCAGCCAATGGTGGAACCCCTACTCCCCGTCACCGCCTTGATCTTTTCTGCCAATGGTGGAATCCCTGCAGAACCAGCACACAGCGTGCGTTAGTTACAGGGGCACAAAATCATCCCATGGCAGCCAATTCAATCATGGCAAGAACGGCATGCGCTGGACAGAAAAACATCTCAAGGAAGCCAATTCAATCAGGGCAAAAACAGCGATGCAATTCGAATTGGTAAAAGATTCCAGCTCCAAAAGTCAATTCGGTGGCCTTGATCTCGAATTTAGAGAAAGAGAAACCAAAGAGCGCGAGATCTCGAGTTCGAGAGAATGCGCCATAGATGGAGCCTTCCGGCATGGCAATCGCAGTAGATCCAAAAGGAGCAGCACGAAACACAAGGCTAGAGAAATCCACAAACACGAACAACTGGGGAACAGAGCGAAACAATGCACGCAGATCGACCGCCCCGTCCGTGGATAAAAAAACAACCCAATTCCCGGCCCGAATCGCATCAAGACGGCGCTTCCGCCGTCTGAATCCCAACCAAGCCCCACAGTGTCCAAGAAACGCATGACCATGAATGAGGAAACCCCCGATCCGACCCAAGAACCGGAAGAAAGTTCCGGTACCACGAAGCCAGATCAAGAAAACCGTCCGGGAAATGCAGCCGTGGAGCTGGGGCGGCAGGAGCTCACCGTGTGCGCCGAGGTAGGGGGCAGGAGGAGATGCCTCCGTCGGAGAGGAGAAGTAGGAGAACACACGGGAGAGTAGGAGGGGAGAGGGGTCGTTGGGGTGGTGTGTCTGGACCGAGTCCTCGTCTGGACAGGAGAAGTAGAGTTGCAAAAGTCCTTTCTTTGCTGTTGCTTCCTCCTTCTCTCTCTCTCACTCTAGGGTAGGCACTCCCTTGGAACCAGGACAGACATTGAAGTTTCAGGATTTATTACTTCTATATTGTTTGCTGTTGGGAATCTATCACCACCTGCACTTCACGGTCGATTTTGACAAAACTAACATATTTTTGGTAACAAACACAAATAACCTGTTCTAGAAAAGATTTCACAAATTAACCTACTTGCTTGGCGCTCTACCAGGCAGAGCCAAGCACCACAACACGACGTCGCGGCTGATAGCGGCGTGTTTCCACGACACCGCGGTCAGCGGCGCTAAGCGTGGCGGTCAACGGCTGTTGCGGGGCCCGCAACTAAGAAGCTTGGCTCCGTCCCGGACGGCGCCAAGTTGTGTAGTTCGGCTCCGCCCCGAATGACGCCGTGCTCCCTAACATAAGTTCTAATCGGGCTGCTGCCCTTCGATACCCCTTCGTCCAGAAAACACAAGCAGGAGCAGACGCATGGCGCCGTCGCCGCCCCTCTCCCCACCCCTCAAATCCCTACTCTAAAGCCTCCAATCCTTCCCTCTCTTTGGTTGATTTCCTTCCCCTCCGAAATCTGAAGGTATTCCCCATCGATTTCCCTCAGTATTTTTGGTTGTTAGCGTTGGTTTGACCGGTTTTGGGTAACCCTAGTTCATCCCCAAATCGATTATTTAGTCCCGAATTGTTATGGTTTTACATGTGTGACTATATGTTGGTTATTCTTGTAGTTAGGGGTTAGTAGATCTGTGAGGTATTGTTAGGTTAGTCATGTTGGATTAGAAATCGTGCCATGTATCCCTCTAATATGTTTATTAGCTATGAACTTTTATATACCAAATTTCTTATGCCCTAGCATATCAATTGTCATGTCGTATAATATGTAGTTATTGTTGGAGATATGCCCAAGAGGCAATAATAAAATAGCTATTATTATATCTTTGTGTTTATGATAAATGTTTGCATACCATGCTATAATTGTATTAACCGAAACATTGATACATGTGTGTTATGTAAACAACAAGGAGTCCCTAGTAAGCCTCTTGTATAACTAGCTTGTTGATTAATAGATGATCATGGTTTCGTGATCATGAACATTGGATGTTGTTAATAACAAGGTTATGTCATTGGATGAATGATATAATGGACACACACCCAAATAAGTGTAGCATGAGATCAAGTCATTAAGTTCAACTTGCTATAAGCTTTCAATACATAGTTACCTAGTCCTTCGACCATGAGATCATGTAAATCCCTTACACCGGAAGGATGCTTTGATTACATCAAACGCCATTGCGTAAATGGGTGGTTATAAAGATGGGATTAAGTATTCGGAAAGTGCGAGTTGAGGCATATGGATCAAGAGTGGGATTTGTCCATCCGATGACGGATAGATATACTCTGGGCCCTCTCGGTGGTATGTCGTCTGGTTAGCTTACAAGCATGTGACTAGGTCACAAGAGATGACATACCACGGTACGAGTAAAGAGTACTTGTCGGAAACGAGGTTGAACTAGGTATGGAGATACCGATGATCGAACCTCGGACAAGTAAAGTATCGCATGACAGAGGGAATTGGTATCGTATGTAAATGGTTCAATCGATTACTAAGTTATCGCTGAATGTGTCGGAGCCATTATGGATCTCCAGATCCCGTTACTGGTTATTGGTCGGAGAGGAGTCTCGACCATGTCTGCATAGTTCACGAACTGTAGGGTGACGCGCTTAAGGTTCGATGTCGCATAAGTAGATTCAGAATATGAGATGGAGACCGAAGTTTGTTCGGAGTCTCGGATGGGATCCAGGACATCAAGAGGAGGTCCGGAATGGTCCGGAGAATAAGATTCATATAAGGGAAGTTATTTTCCGGGGTTCAGAAAAAGTTTCGGTGTTTTACCAGAGCTTCTAGAAGGTTCTAGAGGGCCACAGGTGGGCCCACCACCCCGGGAGGGACCACATGGGCCAAGGGAGTGCAGCCTGGCCTAATGGGCCAGGGGCACCAAGCCCTAAAGGCCCAGCAGGCCAGCCCCCTAGGGATAAGATCAAATCCCGGAGGATAAGATCAAATCCCTAAAATCGAGGGAGCAACTTTGGAAGGGGAAGCAAACTTGGAAGGGGATGATTTCTGATCCCCCTTTCCTTCTGTGCGCTGGTGGGGCCCAAGGGGCTGCCTTGGCCGCCCCTCCCTCTATAAATAGAGGAGAGGGGCAGCCGACCATTCGCCCCTGACACACCAAAGTCTGCCCCCTCTCTCCTCCACCGCAAGTCTGCTCCGGCTTGGCAAACCCTGCAGCTTTTCTCCTCCACCAGCACCACCACGCCGTCGTGCTACTAGGATTCCGAGGGGATCTACCACACATCCGCTGCCCGATGAAACGGGGATAGGACGGGCTTCATCGACACTGTACGCACGACCGAGTACGGAAGTGCTGCCGGATTGCAGCACAGTGATACGTCTCCAACGTATCAATAATTTCTTATGTTCCATGCCACATTATTGATGTTATCTACATGTTTTATGCACACTTTATGTCATATTTGTGCATTTTCTGGAACTAACCTATTAACAAGATGCCGAAGTGCCGCTTGTCGTTTCTGCTGTTTTTGGTTTCGTAAATCCTAGTAACGAAATATTCTCGGAATTGGACGAAATCAACGCCCGGGGTCCTATTTTGCCACGAAGCTTCCGGAAGACCGAAGAGGACACGAAGTGGGGCCACGAGGTGGCCAAACCCTAGGGCGGCGCGGCCCCTTGGCCGCGCCGACCGTGGTGTGGGGCCCTCGTGCCCCCTCCTGACTTGCCCTTCCGCCTACTTAAAGCCTCCGTCGCGAAACCCCCAGTACCGAGAGCCACGATACGGAAAACCTTACTGAGACGCCGCCGCCGCCAATCCCATCTCGGGGGATTCAGGAGATCGCCTCCGGCACCCTGCCGGAGAGGGGATTCATCTCTTGGAGGACTCTACGCCGCCATGGTCGCCTCCGGAGTGATGTGTGAGTAGTCTACCCCTGGACTATGGGTCCATAGCTGTAGCTAGATGGTTGTCTTCTCCCCATTGTGCTTCATTGTCGGATCTTGTAAGCTGCCTAACATGATCAAGATCATCTATCTGTAATTCTATATGTTGCGTTTGTTGGGATCCGATGAATAGAGAATACTTGTTATGTTGATTATCAAAGTTATGTCTATGTGTTGTTTATGATCTTGCATGCTCTCCGTTATTAGTAGATGCTCTGGCCAAGTTGATGCTAGTAACTCCAAGAGGGAGTATTTATGCTCGATAGTGGGTTCATGTCTCCGTGAATCTAGAGGGGTGACAAGAACCTCTAAGGTTATGGATGTCTTGTTGCCACTAGGGATAAAACATTGGTGCTATGTTCAAGGATGTAGTCACTCGATTACATTACGCGCAATACTTAATGCAATTGTCCGTTGTTAGCAACTTAATACTCGGAGGGGTTCGGATGATAACCTTGAAGGTGGACTTTTTAGGCATAGATGCATGGCTGGATGGCGGTCTATGTACTTTGTCGTAATGCCCAATTAAATCTCACTATACTCATCATAATATGTATGTGCATGGTCATGCCCTCTCTATTTGTCAATTGCCCAACTGTAATTTGTTCACCCAACATGTTGTTTATCTTATGGGAGAGACACCTCTAGTGAACTGTGGACCCCGGTCCAATTCTCTTTATCGAAATACAATCTACTGCAATACTTGTTCTCTATCGTTTTTCGCAAACAATCATCATCCACACTATACATCTAATCCTTTGTTACGAGCAAGCCGGTGAGATTGACAACCTCACTGTTTCGTTGGGGCAAAGTACTTTGGTTGTGTTGTGCAGGTTCCACGTTGGCGCCGAATCTTCGGTGTTGCGCCGCACTACATCCCGCCGCCATCAACCTTCAACGTGCTTCTTGGCTCCTACTGATTCGATAAACCTTGGTTTCATGCGAGGGAAAACTTGCCGCTGTACGCATCACACCTTCCTCTTGGGGTTCCCAACGGACGCGTGTTGTACGCGTATCAAGCAGCTTTTCCGGCGCCGTTGCCGGGGAGATCAAGACACGCTGCAAGGGGAGTCTCCACTTCCCAATCTCTTTACTTTGTTTTTGTCTTGCTTAGTTTTATTTACTACTTTGTTTGTTGCACTAAATCAAAATACAAAAAAAATAGTTGCTAGTTTTACTTTATTTGCTATCTTGTTTGCTATATCAAAAACACAAAAAAATTAGTTACTTGCATTTACTTTATCTAGTTTGCTTTATTTACTGTTGCTAAAATGGCTACCGCTGAAAATACTAAGTTGTGTGACTTCACAACCACAAATAATAATGATTTCTTATGCACACCTGATACGTCTCCAACGTATCGATAATTTCTTGTGTTCCATGCCACATTATTGATGTTATCTACATGTTATATGCACACTTTATGTCATATTCGTGCATTTTCTGGAACTAACCTATTAACAAGATGCCGAAGCGCCGGCTCTCGTTTTCTGCTGTTTTTGGTTTCGTAAATCCTAGTAACGAAATATTCTCGGAATCGGACGAAATCAACGCCTGGGTTCCTATTTTACCCGGAAGCATCCGAACACACGAGAACCGCCAGAGAAGAGCACAGGGCCACCAAACCCTAGCCCGGCGCGGCCAAGGGGGGGGGGCGCGCCCCCCTAGGGTGTGGACCCCCCTTCGACCTTCCTGCGCCGCCTCTCCGCCTATAAAGAGCCCCTGGATCAGAAAACCCGATACCAATTGACGAA
Source organism: Lolium rigidum (assembly GCF_022539505.1). Taxonomy (NCBI): domain Eukaryota; kingdom Viridiplantae; phylum Streptophyta; class Magnoliopsida; order Poales; family Poaceae; genus Lolium; species Lolium rigidum. The sequence goes on along the minus strand of NC_061508.1, from coordinate 215,846,646 downwards.
ACCCACGAAACCTGCCGGAGCCGCCGCCATCGCGAAGCCAAGATCCGGGGACAGGAGTCTCTGTTCCGGCACCCTGCCGGAGCGGGGAAGTGCCCCCGGAAGGCTTCTCCATCGACACCGCTGCCATCTCCACCGCCATCTTCATCACCGCTGCTGCTCCCATGAGGAGGGAGTAGTTCTCCATCGAGGCTCGGGGCTGTATGCCGGTAGCTATGTGGTTCATCTCTCTCCTATGTAGTTCAATACAATAATCTCATGAGCTGCCTTACATGATTGAGATTCATATGATGATGCTTGTAATCTAGATGTCATTATGCTAGTCAAGTGAGTTTTACTTATGTGATCTCCAGGAGACTCCTCGTCCCACGTGTGTAAAGGTGACGAGTGTGTGCAACGTGTGGGTCTCTTAGGCTAGATTTCACGAATACTTACTCATTGAATGGCATAGTGAGGTGCTTATTTATATCTCTTTAAGATTGCAGCATGTTGTATCACAATTTATCCATGTGCTACTCTAGTGATTTGTTATTAAAGTAGTTTATTCCCCCTGCATGTGTGCAAAGGTGACAGTGCGTGCACCGTGTTAGTACTTGGTTTATGCTATGATCATGATCTCTTGTAGATTATGGAGTTAACTATTGCTATGATAATATTGATGTGATCTATTCCTCCTACATATGCATGAAGGTGACAGTGTGCATGCTATGCTAGTACTTGGTTTAGTAGCGTTGATCTATCTTACACTAAAGGTTACTTAAACATGAGCATTATTGTGGAGCTTGTTAACTCCGGCATTGAGGGTTCGTGTAATCCTACGCAATGTGTTCATCATCCAACAAAAGTGTAGAGTATGCATTTATCTATTCCGTTATGTGATCAATGTTGAGAGTGTCCACTAGTGAAAGTCTATTCCCTAGGCCTTGTTCCTAAATACTGCTGAGTTACTACCGCTTGTTTACTACTGTCTTGCGTTACTACTGTCTGCGTTACTACTCGCTTGTTTATTGTTTTATTGCGTTACTACTGCCGCAATACCACCACCATCAACTACACGCCAAGCACTTTTACGGCACCGTTGCTACTGCTCATACTTATTTATACCACCCGTATTTCACTATCTCTTCGCCGAACTAGTGCACCTATTTGGTGTGTTGGGGACACAAGAGACTTCTTGCTTTGTGGTTGCAGGGTTGCATGAGAGGGATATCTTTGACCTCTTCCTCCCCGAGTTCGATAAACCTTGGGTATCCACTTAAGGGAAACTTGTCGCTGTTCTACAAACCTCCGCTCTTGGAGGCCCAACACTGTCTACAGGAAAGGAGGGGGAACGTAGACATCAAGCACTTTTCCGGCGCCGTTGCCGGGAGGAAAGGTAAAAAGGCTCTCATACTACGGTCCCGGGTAAAGTATTTTTCTCGGCGCCGTTGTGTGTGTGCTCAAAGCTATTTCCTTTAGATCCCGCAATTGCATCTTTTTGTTTCTTGTTTACACTAGTTTGGCATAATGGACAACAATGAGCTTCTTATTCTATTTCCTGATTTAAAACATGGATTGTTTGATGCGAAAATTAAAAAACCTATGAAATCTTATTTGCATGCTGGTAGTAATATTAGTATGAACGTTTCGAACACCATTGTTGATAATGATATAGAAAGTTCTAAGCTTGGGGAAGCTGGTTTTCATGATCTTTTTAGTCCCCCAAGCATTGAGGAGAAAATTTTCTTCGATGATACTTTGCCTCCCATATGTGATGATTATAATGATAGTGGTCTTTTGGTACAACCTACTATGGAGAGTAAATTTTGTTGTGATTATACTATGCCTCCTACACTTGATGAGAATAATAATGATAGCTACTTTGTTGAATTTGCTCCCACTACAACTAATAAAATTGATTATGCTTATGTGGAGAGTAATAATTTTATGCATGAGACTCATGATAAGAATGCTTTATGTGATAGTTATATTGTTGAGTTTTCTCATGATGCTACTGAAAGTTATTATGAGAGAGGAAAATATGGTTGTAGAAATTTTCATGTTACTAAAATGCCTCTCTATGTGCTGAAATTTTTGAAGCTATACTTGTTTTATCTTCCTATGCTTGTTACTTTGCTCTTCATGAACTTGTTTATTTACAAGATTCCTATGCATAGGAAGCATGTTAGACTTAAATGTGTTTTTAATTTGCCTCTTGATGCTCTCTTTTGCTTCACATACTATTTCTTGCGAGTGCATCATTAAAACTGCTGAGCCCATCTTAATGGCTAAAAAGAAAGAACTTCTTGGGAGATAACCCATGTGTTATTTTGCTACAGTACTTTGTTTTATATTTGTGTCTTGGAAGTTGTTTACTACTGTAGCAACCTCTCCTTATCTTAGTTTTATGTTTTGTTGTGCCAAGTAAAGTCTTTGATAGAAAAGTAAGTACTAGATTTGGATTACTGCGCAGTTCCAGATTTCTTTGCTGTCACGAATCTGAGCCCACTGCCCTGCAGGAAGCTCAGAAAATTATTCCAATTTACGTGCATGATCCTCAGATATGTACGCAACTTTCATTCAATTTGAGCATTTTCATTTGAGCAAGTCTGGTGCCATTTTAAAATTCGTCAATACGAACTGTTCTGTTTTGACAGATTCTGCCTTTTATTTCGCATTGCCTCTTTCGCTATGTTGGATGAATTTCTTTGATCCACTAATATCCAGTAGCATTATGCAATGTCCAGAAGTGTTAAGAATGATTGTGTCACCTCTGAATATGTCAATTTATATTGTGCACTAACCCTCTAATGAGTTGTTTCGAGTTTGGTGTGGAGGAAGTTTTCAAGGGTCAAGAGAGGAGGATGATATACTATGATCAAGAAGAGTGAAAGCTCTAAGCTTGGGGATGCACCCGGTGGTTCACCCCTGCATATATCAAGAAGACTCAAGCATCTAAGCTTGGGGATGCCCAAGGCATCCCCTTCTTCATCGACAACATTATCAGGTTCCTCCCCTGAAACTATATTTTTATTCCATCACATCTTATGTGCTTTTTCTTGGAGCGTCTGTTTGTTTGCTTTTGTTTTTGTTTTTGTTTGAATAAATTGATTACATCATGCTTGTGTGGGAGAGAGACACACTCCGCTGGTTCGTATGAACACATGTGTTCTTAGCTCATAATATTCATGGCGAAGTTTCCTCTTTGTTAAATTGTTATATGGTTGGAATTGGAAAATGATACATGTAGTAATTTGCTATAATGTCTTGGGTAATGTGATACTTGGCAATTGTTGTGCTCATGTTTAAGCTCTTGCATCATATACTTTGCACCTATTAGTGAAGAATACATAGAGCATGCTAAAATTTGGTTTGCATAATTGGTCTCTCTAAGGTCTAGATAATTTCTAGTAAGGTGTTTGAACAACGAGGAAGACAATGTATAGTTTTATAATGCTTGTAATATGTCTTTTATGTGAGTTTTGCTGTACTAGTTCATACTTTTGTTTGCTTCAAACAACCTTGCTAGCCTAAGCCTTGTATCGAGAGGGAATACTTCTCATGCATCCAAAATACTTGAGCCAACCACTATGCCATTTGTGTCCACCATACCTACCTACTACATGGTATTTTCTCGCCATTCCAAAGTAAATTGCTTGAGTGCTACCTTTAAACAATTCAAAATTTATTACCTCTTATTTGTGTCAATGTTTTATAGCTCATGAGGAAGTATGTGGTGTTTATCTTTCAATCTTGTTGGGCAACTTTCACCAATGGACTAGTGGCTTCATCCGCTTATCCAATAATTTTGCAAAAAGAGCTGGCAATGGGATTCCCAGTCCCAAATTAACAAACTAAAAATAGACACTCCTCCATGGTATGTGATTGTTGGACGGCACCCGAAGGATTCGGTTAGCCATGGCTTGTGTAAGCAAAGGTTGGGAGGAGTGTCATCATAATAAAACTAAAATAAAAAGGTACTCCTTCATGGTATGAGATTGTTGGCAGGCACCCGAGGATTCGGTTAGCCATGGTTTGTGAAAGAAAGGTTGGAAGGAGTGCCATCCAAAAATAAAATAAAATGGGAGCCGCTCTTTGAAGGTTTGTCTGGCAAGGGGGTTAGAGTACCCGCTACCATTCGTTGACAACAACATACACCTCTCAAAACTTTACTTTTATGCTCTCTTTATATTTTCAAAATCAAAGCTCTAGCACAAATATAGCAATCGATGTTTTTCCTCTATGAGGACCATTCTTTTACTTTCAATGTTGAGTCAGCTCACCTATTTCTCTCCACCTCAAGAAGCAAACACTTGTGTGAACTGTGCATTGATTCTTACATGCTTGCATATTGTACTTGTTATATTACTCTATGTTGACAATATCCATGAGATATACATGTTACAAGTTGAAAGCAACCGCTGAAACTTAATCTTCTTTTGTGTTGCTTCAATGCTTTTACTTTGAATTATTGCTTTATGAGTTAACTCTTATGCAAGACTTATTGATGCTTGTCTTGAAGTGCTATTCATGAAAAGTCTTTGCTTTATGATTCGAGTTGTTTACCCATGTCATATACATTGTTTTGATCGCTGCATTCTCTACATATGCTGTACAAATAGTATGATCAAGTTTATGATGGCATGTCACTCCGTAAATTATCTTTGTTATCGTTTTACTCGCTCGGGACGAGCGAACTAAGCTTGGGGATGTTGATACGTCTCCAACGTATCGATAATTTCTTGTGTTCCATGCCACATTATTGATGTTATCTACATGTTATATGCACACTTTATGTCATATTCGTGCATTTTCTGGAACTAACCTATTAACAAGATGCCGAAGTGCCCGTTCCTGTCTTCTGCTGTTTTTGGTTTCAGAAATCCTAGTAACGAAATATTCTCGAATCGGACGAAATCAACGCCCGGGTTCCTATTTTACCCGGAAGCATCCGGAACACACGAGAACCGCCAGAGAAGAGCACAGGGCCACCAAACCCTAGCCCGGCGCGGCCAAGGGGGCGCGCCCCTAGGGTGTGGACCCCTTCGACCTTCTCGCGCCGCCTCTCGCCTATAAAGAGCCCCTGGATCAGAAAACCCGATACCAATTGACGGAACCCACGAAACCTGCCGAGCCGCCGCCATCGCGAAGCCAAGATCCGGGGACAGGAGTCTCCGTTCCGGCACCCTGCCGGAGCGGGGAAGTGCCCCCGGAAGGCTTCTCCATCGACACCGCTGCCATCTCCACCGCCATCTTCATCACCGCTGCTGCTCCCATGAGGAGGGAGTAGTTCTCCATCGAGGCTCGGGCTGTACCGGTAGCTATGTGGTTCATCTCTCTCCTATGTAGTTCAATACAATAATCTCATGAGCTGCCTTACATGATTGAGATTCATATGATGATGCTTGTAATCTAGATGTCATTATGCTAGTCAAGTGAGTTTTACTTATGTGATCTCCGGAGACTCCTCGTCCCACGTGTGTAAAGGTGACAAGTATGTGCACCGTGTGGGTCTCTTAGGCTAGATTTCACGAATACTTACTCATTGAATGGCATAGTGAGGTGCTTATTTATATCTCTTTAAGATTGCAGCATGTTGTATCACAATTTATCCATGTGCTACTCTAGTGATTTGTTATTAAAGTAGTTTATTCCTCCTCGCATGTGTGCAAAGGTGACGGTGCGTGCACCGTGTTAGTACTTGGTTTATGCTATGATCATGATCTCTTGTAGATTATGGAGTTAACTATTGCTATGATAATATTGATGTGATCTATTCCTCCTACATATGCATGAAGGTGACACAGTGTGCATGCTATGCTAGTACTTGGTTTAGTAGCGTTGATCTATCTTACACTAAAGGTTACTTAAACATGAGCATTATTGTGGAGCTTGTTAACTCTGGCATTGAGGGTTCGTGTAATCCTACGCAATGTGTTCATCATCCAACAAAAGTGTAGAGTATGCATTTATCTATTCTGTTATGTGATCAATGTTGAGAGTGTACACTAGTGAAAGTCTATTCCCTAGGCCTTGTTCCTAAATACTGCTGAGTTACTACGCTTGTTTACTACTGCTGCGTTACTACCGCTGCGTTACTCTTGCTTGTTTACTTGTTTTCACTACGTTACTACTGCCGCAATACCACCACCATCAACTACACGCCAAGCACTTTTCCGGCACCGTTGCTACTGCTCATACTTATTTATACCACCTGTATTTCACTATCTCTTCGCCGAACTAGTGCACCTATTTGGTGTGTTGGGGACACAAGAGACTTCTTGCTTTGTGGTTGCGAGGGTTGCATGAGAGGGATATCTTTGACCTCTTCCTCCCTGAGTTCGATAAACCTTGGGTATCCACTTAAGGGAAACTTGCTGCTGTTCTACAAACCTCTGCTCTTGGAGGCCCAACACTGTCTACAGGAAAGGAGGGGGAACGTAGACATCAACACCTATTGCTCCACCTGCTACTACAGCAGAATTCTTTGAAATTAAACTTGCTTTACTGAATCTTGTTATGCGAGAGCAATTTTCTGGTGTTAGTTCCGATGATGCTGCTGCCCATCTTAATAATTTTGTTGAATTGTGTGAAATGCAAAAGTATAAGGATGTAGATGGTGACATTATAAAATTAAAATTGTTCCCTTTCTCATTAAGAGGAAGAGCTAAAGATTGGTTGCTATCTCCGCCTAAGAATAGTATTGATTCATGGACTAAATGCAAGGATGCTTTTATTGGTAGATATTATCCCCCTGCTAAAATTATATCTTTGAGGAGTAGCATAATGAATTTTAAACAATTAGATACTGAACATGTTGCTCAAGCTTGGGAAAGAATGAAATCTTTGGTTAAAAATTGCCCAACACATGGATCGACTACTTGGATGATCATCCAAACCTTCTATGCAGGACTAAATTTTTCTTCGCGGAATTTATTGGATTCAGCTGCTGGAGGTACCTTTATGTCCATCACTCTTGGTGAAGCAACAAATCTTCTTGATAATATGATGATCAACTACTCTGAATGGCACACGGAAAGAGCTCCACAAGGTAAGAAGGTAAATTCTGTCGAAGAAACCTCTTCCTTGAGTGATAAGATTGATGCTATTATGTCTATGCTTGTGAATGATAGGACTAATATTGATCCTAATAATGTTCCGTTAGCTTCATTGGTTGCACAAGAAGAACATGTTGATGTAAACTTCATTAAAAATAATAATTTCAACAACAATGCTTACCGGAACAATTCTAGTAACAACTATAGGCCATATCCTTATAATAATGGCAACGGCTATGGTAATTCTTATGGGAATTATTACAACAATAATAGGAATTCACCCCCTGGACTTGAAGCCATGCTTAAAGAATTTATTAGTACACAAACTGCTTTTAACAAATACGTTGAAGAAAAGCTTGGGAAAATTGATATACTTGCTTCTAAAGTCGATAGTCTTGTCTGCGATGTTGATCTTTTGAAATCGAAAGTTATGCCTAATGAGAATCATCATAATAAAATTGTTACTACAGCAAATGCCATCCAAGTTAGAATTAATGAGAATATAAGATTAATGGCTGAACTGCGTGCTAGGTGGGATAGAGAAGAAAATGAAAAACTAGCTAAAGAGAAGAATGTAGCTAAAGTTTGGACTATTACCACCACTAGTAATGCTAATGTTACACATGTTGCTGCACGTCCTACTAATACTAATAAAAGAATTGGTGTTAGCAATGTTTCCACTTCTAATGCAAAGCGCGAGAAACTCGCTCAAACCGCTAAAACTCGCTGAAACCGCTCGTGATAAAGCTGCTGAAATTTTTTCCAACATTGGGGATGATGATCCCATTGCTTTAGATTATAATGGTTAGCAAGATGTAATCTGAACGTACAA
>NC_061508.1:215794124-215838680 GCF_022539505.1 Lolium rigidum | reverse complement strand
AAACGTAAATATTCTCTGAATTGGACGAAATCAACGCCCGGGGTCCTATTTTGCCACGAAGCTTCCGTAAGACCGAAGAGGAGACGAAGTGGGGCCACGAGGCGCCCAAACCCTAGGGCGGCGCGGCCCAGGACTTGGCCGCCGACCTGTGGTGTGGGGCCCTCGTGCCCCCTCCTGACTTGCCCTTCCGCCTACTTAAAGCCTCCGTCGGGAAACCCCCAGTACCGAGAGCCACGATACGGAAAACCCATCGAGACGCCGCCGCCGCCAATCCCATCTCGGGGATTCGGGAGATCGCCTCCGGCACCCTGCCGGAGAGGGGATTCATCTCCCGGAGGACTCTACACCGCCATGGTCACCTCCGGAGTGATGTGTGAGTAGTCTACCCCTGGACTATGGGTCCATAGCTGTAGCTAGATGGTTGTCTTCTCCCCATTGTGCTTCATTGTTGGATCTTGTGAGCTGCCTAACATGATCAAGATCATCTATCTGTAATTCTATATGTTGCGTTTGTTGGGATCCGATGAATAGAGAATACTTATTATGTTGATTATCAAAGTTATGTCTATGTGTTGTTTATGATCTTGCATGCTCTCCGTTACTAGTAGATGCTCTCGGCCAAGTAGATGCTTGTAACTCCAAGAGGGAGTATTTATGCTCGATAGTGGGTTCATGTCTCCGTGAATCTGGGGAGTGACAGAAACCTCTAAGATTATGGATGTGCTTGTTGCCACTAGGGATAAAACATTGGTGCTATGTTCAAGGATGTAGTTACTGATTACATTACGCGCAATACTTAATGCAATTGTCTCGTTGTTAGCAACTTAATACTGGAGGGGGTTCGGATGATAACCTGAAGGTGGACTTTTTAGGCATAGATGCATGCTGGATGGTGGTCTATGTACTTTGTCGTAATGCCCAATTAAATCTCACTATACTCATCATAATATGTATGTGCATGGTCATGCCCTCTTTATTTGTCAATTGCCCAACTGTAATTTGTTCACCCAACATGCTATTTATCTTATGGGAGAGACACCTCTAGTGAACTGTGGACCCCGGTCCAATTCTCTATACTCGAAATACAATCTACTGCAATACTTGTTCTACTCGTTTTCCGCAAACAATCATCTTCCACACAATACGGTTAATCCTTTGTTACAGCAAGCCGGTGAGATTGACAACCTCACCTGTTTCGTTGGGGCAAAGTACTTTGGTTGTGTTGTGCGAGTTCCACGTTGGCGCCGGAATCTCCGGTGTTGCGCCGCACTACATCCCGCCGCCATCAACCTTCAACGTGCTTCTTGACTCCTACCGGTTCGATTAAACCTTGGTTTCTTACCGAGGGAAACTTGCCGCTGTGCGCATCACACCTTCCTCTTGGGGTTCCCAACGGACGTGTCAACTACACGCATCAAGCAAATTTCTGGCGCCGTTGCCGGGGAGATCAAGACACGCTGCAAGGGGAGTCTCCACTTCCCAATCTCTTTACTTTGTTTTTGTCTTGCTTTATTTTATTTACTACTTTGTTTGCTGCACTAAATCAAAATACAAAAAAATTAGTTGCTAGTTTTACTTTATTTACTATCTTGTTTGCTATATCAAAAACACAAAAAAATTAGTTACTTGCATTTACTTTACTTGATTCATCATGTTTCCTTTTAATTTTACCACAAAAGACATACCGGTAGGACGTGGGTCTATAGTTGGGAGAAATAATATAGAAGAATTTTTCAATCATGTTAGTACCATTGAAGATTTTGAAGATAGACACTTGGTAGACCTTGCGCCTACTTATGAAATTGCTGCTGCACATTTAGTTCGCCTGTTGGAAACTAAATTTGTTAATCTTAATCCTATAATCCAACACATGTTCCTTACACTTGGTGATATGGAAGAAGGGGAAAAGAAAGATTTTGTTTTAGAAACCCTTCTTAGAGAATTTGGTGGTCTAGCAAGAGAAGCTAGAAAGGTCTTTGATAAATTTAATATGCTTGGTTCTTATACCAATTTTGTTAGTCTCCTTGAACAGATGGATATGGATAGAATAAAGTACACTAATAATATTAATGATGGTGGGGAGATCAAAGCACCAATACCATGTAAACTCCTAGCTATGAATGATGCACTAGAAAATAACTATGTTTGGCTTGTTCCTGAAAATTTGTTTGATGAGAGTAGCAAGCCTAAGACTAATGAAAAGGGAGCCTCTGAAACTTACATAGATAAGATAACATGCATTGTTGAGGCAACTCCTAAAGCCAAGGTAAGGATGATGCACCACCCTTCGATAATACTTGATACACACTTTCTGCGCCTAGCTGAAAGGCGTTAAAGAAAAGCGCTTATGGGAGACAACCCATGTTTTTACCTACAGTACTTTGTTTTTATTTTGTGTCTTGGAGTTGTTTACTACTGTAGCAACCTCTCCTTATCTTAGTTTAGTGTTTTGTTGTGCCAAGTAAAGTCTTTGATAGAAAAGTTCATACTAGATTTGGATTACTGCGCAGTTTCAGATTTCTTTGCTGTCACGAATTCCGACTTGCCTCTCTGTAGGTAGCTCAGAAAAATATGCCAATTTACGTGCGTGATCCTCAGATATGTACGCAACTTTCATTCAATTTGGGCATTTTCATTTGAGCAAGTCTGGTGCCATTTTAAAATTCATCAATACGAACTGTTCTGTTTTGACAGATTCTGCCTTTTATTTCGCATTGCCTCTTTTGCTATGTTGGATGAATTTCTTTGATCCACTAATGTCCAGTAGCTTTATGCAATGTCCAGAAATGTTAAGAATGATTATGTCACCTCTGAACATGTTAATTTTTATTGTGCACTAACCCTCTAATGAGTTGTTTCGAGTTTGGTGTGGAGGAAGTTTTCAAGGATCAAGAGAGGAGTATGATGCAACATGATCAAGGAGAGTGAAAGCTCTAAGCTTGGGGATGCCCCGGTGGTTCACCCCTGCATATTCTAAGAAGACTCAAGCGTCTAAGCTTGGGGATGCCCAAGGCATCCCCTTCTTCATCGACAACATTATCGGGTTCCTCCCCCGAAACTATATTTTTATTCCATCACATCTTATGTGCTTTGCTTGGAGCGTCGGTTTGTTTTTGTTTTTTGTTTTGTTTGAATAAAATGGATCCTAGCATTCACTTTATGGGAGAGAGACACGCTCCGCTGTAGCATATGGACAAGTATGTCCTTAGTTTCTACTCATAGTATTCATGGCGAAGTTTCTTCTTCGTTAAATTGTTATATGGTTGGAATTGGAAAATGATACATGTAGTAATTGATATAAATGTCTTGGGTAATGTGATACTTGGCAATTGTTGTGCTCATGTTTAAGCTCTTGCATCATATACTTTGCACCCATTAATGAAGAAATACATAGAGCATGCTAAAATTTGGTTTGCATATTTGGTCTCTCTAAGGTCTAGATAATTTCTAGTATTGAGTTTTGAACAACAAGGAAGACGATGTAGATTCTTATAATGTTTACAATATGTCTTTTATGTGAGTTTTGCTGCGCCGTTCATCCTTGTGTTTGTTTCAAATAAACCTTGCTAGCCTAAACCTTGTATCGAGAGGGAATACTTCTCATGCATCCAAAATACTTGAGCCAACCACTATGCCATTTGAGTCCACCATACCTACCTACTACATGGTATTTCTCCGCCATTCCAAAGTAAATTGCTTGAGTGCTACCTTTAAATTTCCATCATTCACCTTACAATATATAGCTCATGGGACAAATAGCTTAAAAACTATTGTGGTATTGAATATGTACTTATGCACTTTATCTCTTATTAAGTTGCTTGTTGTGCGATAACCATGTTTCTGGGGACGCCATCAACTACTCTTTGTTGAATATCATGTGAGTTGCTATGCATGTTCATCTTGTCTGAAGTAAGAGCGATCTACCACCTTATGGTTAAGCATGCATATTGTTAGAGAAGAACATTGGGCCGCTAACTAAAGCCATGATCCATGGTGGAAGTTTCAGTTTTGGACATATATCCTCAATCTCATATGAGAAAATTATTAACTGTTGTTACATGCTTATGCATAAAAGAGGAGTCCATTATTTGTTGTCTATGTTGTCCCGGTATGGATGTCTAAGTTGAGAATAATCAATAGCGAGAAATCCAATGCGAGCTTTCTCCTTAGACCTTTGTACAAGGCGGCATAGAGGTACCCCATTGTGACACTTGGTTAAAACATGTGCATTGTGATGATCCGGTAGTCCAAGCTAATTAGGACAAGGTGCGGGCACTATTAGTATACTATGCATGAGGCTTGCAACTTGTAAGATATAATTTACATGATACATATGCTTTATTACTACCGTTGACAAAATTGTTTCATGTTTTCAAAATCAAAGCTCTAGCACAAATATAGCAATCGATGCTTTTCCTCTATGGAGGACCATTTTTTTACTTTTATGTTGAGTCGGTTCACCTATTTCTCTCCACCTCAAGAAGCAAACACTTGTGTGAACTGTGCATTGATTCCTACATATTTGCATATTGCACTTGTTATATTACTCTATGTTGACAATATCCATGAGATATACATGTTATAAGTTGAAAGCAACCGCTGAAACTTAATCTTCCTTTGTGTTGCTTCAATGCCTTTACTTTGAATTATTGCTTTAAGAGTTAACTCTTATGCAAGACTTATTGATGCTTGTCTTGAAGTGCTATTCATGAAAAGTCTTTGCTTTATGATTCACTTGTTTACTCATGTCATATACATTGTTTTGATCGCTGCATTCACTACATATGCTTTACAAATAGTATGATCAAGGTTATGATGGCATGTCACTCCGGAAATTATCCGTGTTATCGTTTTACCCGCTCGGGACGAGCAGAACTAAGCTTGGGGATGCTGATACGTCTCCGACGTATCGATAATTTCTTATGTTCCATGCCACATTATTGATGATATCTACATGTTTTATGCACACTTTATGTCATATTCGTGCATTTTCTCGGAACTAACCTATTAACAAGATGCCGAAGTGCCGATGTCTTTGTCATCGCTGTTTTTGGTTTCGGAAATCCTAGTAACGAAATATTCTCCGAATTGGACGAAATCAACGCCCGGGGTCCTATTTTGCCACGAAGCTTCCGGAAGACCGAAGAGGAGACGAAGTGGGGCCACGAGGCGCCCAAACCCTAGGGCGGCGCGGCCCGTGCCTTGGCCGCGCCGACCTGTGGTGTGGGGCCCTCGTGCCCCCTCTCCGACTTGCCCTTCCGCCTACTTAAAGCCTCCGTCGCGAAACCCCAGCATCGAGAGCCACGATACGGAAAACCTTACCGAGACGCCGCCGCCGCCAATCCCATCTCTGGGGATTCAGGAGATCGCCTCCGGCACCCTGCCGGAGAGGGGATTCATCTCCCGGAGGACTCTACACCGCCATGGTCGCCTCCGGAGTGATGTGTGAGTAGTCTACCCCTGGACTATGGGTCCATAGCTGTAGCTAGATGGTTGTCTTCTCCCCATTGTGCTTCATTGTTGGATCTTGTGAGCTGCCTAACATGATCAAGATCATCTATCTGTAATTCTATATGTTGCGTTTGTTGGGATCCGATGAATAGAGAATACTTGTTATGTTGATTATCAAAGTTATGTCTATGTGTTGTTTATGATCTTGCATGCTCTCCGTTACTAGTAGATGCTCCGGCCAAGTAGATGCTTGTAACTCCAAGAGGGAGTATTTATGCTCGATAGTGGGTTCATGTCTCCGTGAATCCGGGGAGTGACGAAACCTCTAAGATTATGGATGTGCTGTTGCCACTAGGGATAAAACATTGGTGCTATGTTCAAGGATGTAGTTACTGATTACATTACGCGCAATACTTAATGCAATTGTCTGTTGTTAGCAACTTAATACTGGAGGGGGTTCGGATGATAACCTGAAGGTGGACTTTTTAAGCATAGATGCATGCTGGATGGCGGTCTATGTACTTTGTCGTAATGCCCAATTAAATCTCACTATACTCATCATAATATGTATGTGCATGGTCATGCCCTCTTTATTTGTCAATTGCCCAACCGTAATTTGTTCACCCAACATGCTATTTATCTTATGGGAGAGACACCTCTAGTGAACTGTGGACCCCGGTCCAATTCTCTATACCGAAATACAATCTACTGCAATACTTGTTCTACTCGTTTTCTGCAAACAATCATCTTCCACACAATACGGTTAATCCTTTGTTACATCAAGCCGGTGAGATTGACAGCCTCACTGTTTCGTTGGGGCAAAGTACTTTGGTTGTGTTGTGCAGGTTCCACGTTGGCGCCGGAATCTCTGGTGTTGCGCCGCACTACATCCCGCCGCCATCAACCTTCAACGTGCTTCTTGACTCCTACTGGTTCGATTAAACCTTGGTTTCTTACTGAGGGAAACTTGCCGCTGTGCGCATCACACCTTCCTCTTGGGGTTCCCAACGGACGTGTCAACTACACGCATCAGAGTTCATTAGTAATTAGATTAAAATACGAAATAATTATCATAAACATAGTCTGAATAGTATTTTGAATTAAATTTATAGAATTGGCATACGTTATCTACCATGCGCTAGTCTTGTAATTGAGATAGAAATATTGTTATGTCTGACAAGAAACTTTACGGACCGGTACCGTATTGTTAAAGAATCAAGAAATGATTAAGTCCTATTGCAAACTTATAGTAAACCTCACATTGCTGATTTAAAGAGCAATGGTTTCAATTAGTACCTAAAATCACCTTATCTCCGTGAAACTTGAAGTTCAAATCCGTTTGAAAAGTAAGGAGCTGGAAATTTTGTTTTCAGAAATAAGCAAGATATGAGATATATATCTAAGACCTTATTGCAAGATGATAGAATATAATCTAGTGAGACTACATAAACTCATAAGTTTTATGAGAATGTACGAAGGTTGAAGACGCTAGGCGTCCCAATCCTCCAACTAGTTGAGCACTAACGATATTCGCATATGCATGGAGTGATCGTCCTTAGTATGCACCGTTGCTAAGATTCGTCGTTTCGAAGCATCACGTGATGATCGGGTGTTATAGATTCTACGTGTGCATACAACGGGTGCAAGCCAGATTTGCACATGTGAGTACTAAGGTTAAACTTTACGAGCCTAGCATGTACATACATGGTCTCGGAAAGTCGTCATGATTTGATGGATAAAAATTATGAGTGAAATGGTTCATCACATTAAAAGGTTACTAATAGTGAAATCTGGAACACTTGTCATGTGATGATCAACTTCAAAGTAAGAACTTCAAGGTTATTGGTATTTGACCAATGGACCTAGAAGTTATTGAAGGTGAGGTGTTTTCTGAGAATGAGGAAAGCTAAAAGAGAAACTACAAAAGATTTTTGGCAAAAAGAAAGAAAAGACTAGAAAGTCTAGCTCAGGTGTATATAGATGATATACATGTTATGAATGTATTCCTTGTTTGGTCACACAATGAAATTCTTGGGTATTTGTATCATATTGGTTGGTATGAGGTGTCATACGAAACAACGCAATAGAAGAATACAATGGCCTAAGTGACTGACAAGGAATATGGTAGGAGTGCACGTCTGGAACAAAATAAAGTGTTATTGTGTTAGTCATTGGCATTCTACCTAGCCCTTTGATGCGCGTGAAACACACGTCCGTTGGGAACCCCAAGAGGAAGGTGTGATGTGCACAGCAGTAAGTTTTCCCTCAGAAAGAAACCAAGGTTTATCGAACCAGGAGGAGCCAAGAAGCACGTTGAAGGTTGATGGCGGAGGAGTGTAGTGCGGCGCAACACCGGGGATTCCGGCGCCAACGTGGAACCTGCACAACACAACCAAAGTACTTTGCCCCAACGTAACGAGTGAGGTTGTCAATCTCACCGGCTTGCTGTAACAAAGGATTAACCGTATTGTGTGGAAGATGATTGTTTGCGAGAAAACGAGTAAAGAACAATTGCGATAGATTGTATGCGATGTAAAGAATAGGACCGGGGTCCACGAGCTCACTAGAGGTGTCTCTCCCATAAGATAAATAGCATGTTGGGTGAACAAATTACAGTCGGGCAATTGACAAATAGAGAGGGCATGACAATGCACATACATGATATGATAAGTATTGTGAGATTTAATTGGGCATTACGACAAAGTACATAGACCGCCTATCCAGCATGCATCTATGCCTAAAAAGTCCACCTTCAGGTTATCATCCGAACCCCTTCCAGTATTAAGTTGCAAAATAACAGACAATTGCATTAAGTATGGTGCGTAATGTAATCAATAACTACATCCTCGGACATAGCATCAATGTATTATCCCTAGTGGCAACAGCACATCCACAACCTTAGAACTTTCTGTCACTGTCCCAGATTTAATGGAGGCATGAACCCACTATCGAGCATAAATACTTCCTCTTGGAGTTAAGAGCAAAAACTTGGCCAGAGCCTCTACTAATAACGGAGAGCATGCAAGATCATAAACAACACATAGGTAATAGATTGATAATTAACATAACATAGTATTCTCTATCCATCGGATCCGACAAACACAACATATAGCATTACAGATAGATGATCTTGATCATGTTAGGCAGCTCACAAGATCCAACAATGAAGCACATAAGGAGAAGACGACCATCTAGCTACTGCTATGGACCCATAGTCCAGGGGTGAACTACTCACTCATCACTCCGGAGGCGGTCATGGCGATGAAGAGTCCTCCGGGAGATGATTCCCCTCTCCGGCAGGGTGCCGGAGGTGATCTCCGAAATCCCCCGAGATGGGATTGGCGGCGGCGGCGTCTCGGTAAGGTTTTCCGTATCGTGGCTCTCGGCATCGGGGGTTTCGCGACGAAGGCTTTAAGTAGGCGGAAGGGCGACGCGGGGGCCACACGAGGGCCCCACACGCCGGGGCCGCGCGCCAAGGGCCAGGCCGCGCCGCCCTGTTGTGTCGGTGCCTCGTGGCCCCACTTCCTTTCCCTTCGGTCTTCCGGAAGCCTCGTGCAAAAATAGGACCCCGGGCGTTGATTTCGTCCAATTCCGAGAATATTTCTTTACTAGGATTTCTGAAACCAAAAACAACGTAGAAACACAGAATCGGCTCTTCGGCATCTCGTTAATAGGTTAGTGCCGGAAAATGCATAAATACGACATATAATGTGTATAAAACATGTAGATATCATCAATAATGTGGCATGGAACATAAGAAATTATCGATACGTCGGAGACGTATCACCCTTCAGATTTATAATAAACAACTTTACAATTGTTGTTATGTTCTAGTCAAATGAAAACAATGAGTTGTTCAAATTATGACAGTATTCCATGTACGATGGATAAGTTATTATATTTTTTATGGTGAAAAACACATGCATAACATTAACGCTAAAATGTCATAAGACAAATGATCTGAATTCCGCTTATTTGTGGAACCGCCTTTTAGGTCATGTTAGAAAGGAACGCATGAAGGAACTCCATGCAAATGGATTTTTGGAGTCAATTGATTTTGAATCGTTTGTCGCTTGCAAATCACTTCTAAAGAGAATGACTGAAATACTGTTCATAGGCCAAAAGTTGAACGGGAAACTGACTTAGTGGAAACATACATGATGATGTATGTGGTTCACTGGGCATAGTTGTGTGCGGGAGATTCTTCTACTTCATGAAAACTCCCAACAATTAATTGAGTATATATATGTGGATATATTTATTCGATAAGGAACAAGTTTGAAACATTTGAATGGATTTAATTAAATTTCAGCATGAAGTGGAAATCATCGTAATAGAAAAGTCAAAATATATGTGATTGGATCATGGTGGAAATATTTGAATTACGAGTTTTAGCGAACATCTAAAAGAGTTATGAAATTGTTCTACTACTCACGTTTCTTGGAGTATCATAGTGATGATGGAGTATCCGAGAGACGTATCTAAACCTTGTTGGATTAATGATGAGATAAAATAAAATGATGCCATTATATTTTTGTGGATTATTGATTAAAGACTACCGCTTTTACACTAAATAGAGCATCATCATAATCCGTTGAAATGACACCATATGAGTTATAGCATGGGTATAAACCCTAATAGTCCTTTCCTAAATTTTTGGTATGCGTAGCATAAGTAAATAAGTTTACAACAAAAATCGGATGAATGTCTTTGTTGGTTATCCCAGAGAATTGATTGGGAATTCTTTCCACTATGGAGTCAATGACAAAAGTGTTTGTCGACGTTTCTTACTTATTTCCAAGAAATTGTTTTCTAGCAAAGTATTTGAGTGGGAGGACAATGGAACTTGATAAGGTTTATGAACCTGAGCATGATGATCAGAGTAGCGCAGCATCGGAAATGGTTCCGGAAGCGGCCACGACGATCATAGCTCTCATGTCTACAAAAGAGTTATAGTCATGGAGATCGAAGTACCCATTGAACCTTGTAGGTATGGTTTACTTTGTTATCAAATAAATGATTTGTGGACAAAGGATTGATTCTGAACAATAATGAACCAACTACATACAAAGAAGTTATGATGGGCCCTGACTCCGTTAAAATGGCTAAGTGCCATGAAATCCAAGATAGGTGAATACTTTTCTGAAAGTAAAAAGATCTATAAAATTGATGGACTTGGATGCAATATCCTTGAAGAAGCTCGACTTGTCGAAAAGTTGTTTTACGATAAAGTTCAAAGAGTTGACTACGATAAGGTTAGATCTTCTATAACAATGCTTATAGTCTATATGGATTATTCTAGTAGCCACTGCATATTTCTTTTATGAGATATGTTAGTAGGATGGAAGAAATACATACCTCCAGAAGTGTGTATTAAGGATGTATACTAGATACAACCAAGAGTTTTGCTAGTCCGTAGAATACTAGATAGGTATACAAACTTCAATTAGATGAAGTGAGTATCGCGGAGTTGGAATCTTCACTAGATGAAATTGTCAAAGAGTTTTTGATTTCATCATAAACGATGAAGATGCTTGCATTTGCAAGAAATTAAGTATGAGCACTGAGACATATTTATGATACTTTATGTAGAAGACATATCATTGATTATAAATAGTGTAATCATCTACTTGATGTGATTAGAAGGTTTCATTGAAAATTAATTTCAATGAAAGGATATGGACTAAAAAAAATTAGCGCGAAGATCTATGAAGATAGATTGAAACGCAAAATAAGTTTAAGTCAAAGTACATAGAGTGAATATTGAAGTAGTTCAATATAAAACATTAAGAAGGTGTTCTTTTCCATGTGAAGGTTTAACAAGACTTGAGTGTATTTGACACTCAATAAGTAGAAACACACGAGTGATATTAGATCACGAATAATATGTACACAATCAGATGTCCTGTGCTCTAAGTAGTTAGGAGCAAATATCAGAATGATCTATGTGATGATCATTGGACAACAGTAAGAATATCCTTGAGTATTTTGGAAGAGTCAAGGATATATAGTTTTGTTTGAGGTAATGACAAACAAATCGATGTAAGGCGTTGCACCGATATTAGTTTGATCACATATAAAAATGAATTTCAATCTCAACTAGGATAAGTGTTAATTAAAAGGTAGCACAATGAGCTAAAAGATGTCTATGCTAGATTTAGATGAGTTCCAAATATTGTGACGGATTCTACAAACGAAGGCAGAGTATGTCATTGTTTTGACAATGACTGAGGATGTTTAAGTCGAGGAGTTCTTTGAGAACTTAGTGTAGTTCCGATAGTGTCAGAACTTTGAAGCTATATTGTATGTGACAATATTAGTGACATATTTCAGACCGCGGAATTAAGATTCCACCAGAAGACTAAACATATACGATTATTGCCGACTCATTTGGAAAATGAGTGATGCGTGGAGACGCAAATGAATTGCAAAATACATACGTTTCTGAGAGTGTCAGATTCGTTGACTTAAACCTCTCCCGTGAGCAAAACATGATAAGCACCAGAAGGCCAAGGTGTTACATCTTTACAAATGTGAACTAGATTATTGACTCTAGTGCAAGTGGGAGACTGTTGGAGATATGCCCAAGAGACAATAATAAAATAGTTATTATTATAACTTTGTGTTTATGATAAATGTTTGCATACCATGCTATAATTGTATTAACCGAAACATTGATACATGTGTGTTATGTAAACAACAAGGAGTCCCTAGTAAGCCTCTTGTATAACTAGCTTGTTGATTAATAGATGATCATGGTTTCGTGATCATGAACATTGGATGTTGTTAATAACAAGGTTATGTCATTGGATGAATGATATAATGGACACACACCCAAATAAGTGTAGCATGAGATCAAGTCATTAAGTTCAACTTGCTATAAGATTTCAATACATAGTTACCTAGTCCTTCTACCATGAGATCATGTAAATCACTTACACCGGAAGGATGCTTTGATTACATCAAACGCCATTGCGTAAATGGGTGGTTATAAAGATGGGATTAAGTATTCGGAAAGTGCGAGTTGAGGCATATGGATCAAAAGTGGGATCCATCCCGATGACGGATATATATACTCTGGGCCCTCTCGGTGGTATGCCGTCTGATTAGCTTACAAGCATGTGACTAGGTCACAAGAGATGACATACCACGGTACGAGTAAAGAGTACTTGTCGGAAACGAGGTTGAACTAGGTATGGAGATACCGATGATCGAACCTCGGACAAGTAAAATATCGCGTGACAAAGGGAATTGGTATCGTATGTAAATGGTTCAATCGAACACTAAGTTATCACTGAATGTGTGGGAGCCATTATGGATCTCCAGATCCCGCTATTGGTTATTGGTCGGAGAGGAGTCTCGACCATGTCTGCATAGTTCACGAACCGTAGGGTGACGCGCTTAAGGTTCGATGTCGCATAAGTAGATTCGGAATATGAGATGGAGACCGAAGTTTGTTCTGAGTGTCGGATGGGGTCCAGGACATCACGAGGAGGTACGGAATGGTCCGGAGAATAAGATTCATATAAGGGAAGTTATTTCCGGGGTTCGGAAAAAGTTTCGGTGTTTTACCGGAGCTTTTAGAAGGTTCTAGAGGGCCACCGGTGGGCCCACCACCCCGGGAAGGACCACATGGGCCAAGGGAGTGCAGCCTGGCCTAATGGGCCAGGGGCACCAAGCCCTCAAGGCCCAGCCGGCCAGCCCCCCTAGGGATAAGATCAAATCCCGGAGGATAAGATCAAATCCCTAAAATCGAGGGAGCAACTTTGGAAGGGGAAGCAAACTTGGAAGGGGATGATTTTTGATCCCCCTTTCCTTCTATGAGCTGGTGGGGCCTAAGGGGATGCCTTGGCCGCCCCTCCCTCTATAAATAGAGGAGAGGGGCAGCCGACCATTCGCCCCTGACACACCAAAGTCTGCCCCCTTCTCTTCTCTACCGCAAGTCTGCTCCGGCTTGGCGAAGCCCTGCAGCTTTTCTCCTCCACCACCACCACCACGCCGTCGTGCTGATGGGATTCCGAGGGGATCTACCACACCTCCGTTGCCCGCTGGAACGGGGAGAGGACTGGCTTT
Organism: Lolium rigidum; assembly: GCF_022539505.1. Classification (NCBI taxonomy): domain Eukaryota; kingdom Viridiplantae; phylum Streptophyta; class Magnoliopsida; order Poales; family Poaceae; genus Lolium; species Lolium rigidum. Next base: position 215,825,156 of record NC_061508.1, on the reverse strand, counting down.
ATCGAGACCGTACGCACGACCGAGTACGGAAGTGCTGCCGGATTGCAGCACATGACGATCGACTACATCAACAATGAGATCTAATCTCGTAAGCTTTGGAATCTCCGAGGGTTAGTCTCACACTCATCTCGTTGCTTCGATCTTGGTAGATTAGATCTTGCTTCTTCCTAGATTGGATCTTGGTTTTTGTTCATGTTCACGGTAGAAATTTTTTGTTTTCCATGCAACGAACCCATCAGTTATACCAAATTGTTATACCGAATTGTTTGTTGAATTTGTTCTTATTATTATGAATTAGAAAATAGTAACTTGTTTGTATTTTCTCACATATGCAGGATGGAACCAGAATCTATCCTAGATGACCATTATGACAAATGGCACTGCGGAAGGATTATGGCTGAGAAAGGGGAGGTTTTCAGATGGTTGCACTTGAGGTGCCATGAGGTCCATGATGAGCGATACACACAATATATCAAGAAGACCAGACTTCTCCCTTTCGTTCGCCTTGTGTCCCGGTCGACTCTGCATATGAACCCATGCGCGATCACGACACTTGTTGATCGATGGAGACCGGAGACACATAGTTTCCACTCGCCTTGTGGAGAGATGACAGTGACTCTGCAAGATGTTTCCATGATCCTGGAACTTCCTATCAAAGGGCAGCCTGTGTGTCGGAGCACATCTTCTGATGGATGGCGTGAAGCGATGAGGGATCTCATTGGGAACGCGTCGACGACGGAGAAGATGTCTGCTGGTGCTCCTTATTCTTGGATCCAAAAGAACTTTAAGAAATGGCCCGAGGGCGCTGACGAGGAGGTGGTTCAGATGTATGCTCGGGCATACTTGTGGTATGTTGTGAGTAGGGTTCTTTTCTCATACGTCACTGGATCGAATGCCTCCTTCGTGTGGCTCCAACTATTTGCGGGTTGAGAACATAACCTCAGTTGGGAACAGCGGCACTCGCTTACTTGTATCGACAAGTAATAACTTGTACACCGTTCATTACTTGTACCACCTGGATTGTTGTCTTTCCTCGCTACATACATATTTTTTTGAATGTGCAGTTAGACAACACGTGTTGCAAAACAGGAAAAGGAGCAATTATTGGTGGTTGTATGCTTCTATTGTCCATATGGTCGTGGTTGCACTTGCCACTTGGGCGTCCCATTGAGATGCGCCGGAACGACTGGAATGATCATAGAGACCCATTGTGTATGCCTACCGCGGTGTATCTATGGGACAATACGGAACCTTTCCATGGTGAATGTGAGGAATGCTACATGAGATACACCAGCCAACTTGACGCACTTACCCGGAGAAGGGAATAACTTGATTGGTCTTTATTTCAATTTGCGTTCCACCACATGGTTCAGCCCACTTGAGGCTTGTATTACGCATAGGTGACATGGGAGCCCTATGGAGAGCCCGGGAGTATTGGTCGACATATATTGTTTAGGCTGAACCCGAAGTGTCTAGAAGAAGCACATCTTTGCCGCATGAACTATCCATTGATACATTTTTATGCGGTTGAGTACCATCTACCAGACCTGGTGATGAGACATTTTGGTTTGTTCCAAGAGACCCCACCGTCATGGAAGGACACTAGAAAAGAGTTGCACGAGTGAGTCCTTCATATATAACATATTCATCGCGTATTGAATATACCGCTGACTTAAAATTTGAACTTACAGAGTTGGACAAAATAAGGCGAGTGGTATCACCATTATCTATTTCGATCTTGTTACCCACAAGACTATTCAAGTCGTTCACGTGTGATTCCATCCTTATGGTCTAGTCATAGTTTGCAACATTTTGGATGTAATCTCACCGAGTGGGCCTAGAGTATCTTTCGTCACGAGGATGGACAAATTTCACTCTTGATACATACGCCTCAGCATATTCCTTCGGAATACCCAACACACACCTTTTTGATCACCCAGATTACGAGTGTGACGGTTGATGTAGTCAAGCATCCTCCTGTGATAGTAATTAAATATGATCTCACAGTCTAAGAATTAGGCTACTACGCTTTCATAACTATCGCAACGATGAAATCTTGTGACTTGATCTTGTTACAATACTTATATTGGGAATGTTCATCATATCATTCACCCAATGACATGATCCCGTTGCTAATTGACATAAATGTCCATGATCAGAAAACATCTATCATCTGTTGGCCACAATAAGCTAGTTCGCATAAAGCTTGCTAGGAACTCTAGTTTGTTGTTTGCGATCGATACGATTACAGCATGGCATAAAACTTAAAACTTATTATGACTATATTATAAACTATTGATACATAATAATAGATACACGCTTTATTATTTGCCCCTAGCTAGGGCACCATATCTAATACCAACTACTATGCTAGCGTCCCATGCCTGCGCGGAAGCCCCGCATGGCGCAGTCCCAAGTGTCTAGGAGCAGCGATGTCCCACGTCCGCTAGCCGTCGGCCCACGCCTCCCTGCTCCACGTGTGTCGCGTCCAATGACCGCTCCTGTTGGCCCACGCGCCCGCTCAACGACATGTGCTTGCTACTCCACGAGTCGCGCAATGAAAGAAGCTCTAGGTTTTCGGCGAGCCCCACAGAGCTCAAGATTAGTCTCTATTTGGTCGGAAACTTACTACAATAGGTCCGTATCGGGATGGCTCACCAGAAATTGGTGAAGATTTGGCCGTAATCGGGGTGCCCACGCAAAGTTTCACCGGATTCCGGTGAGTCGGGCGCCGGTCTGGCGATCGAGGGAGCTATATCGAGGTTTGTGGGGGGGGGGGGCATTTTGGGGTACCTAGAAAATTTTTCCGGCATTACGAGATCCATTTTGGACGTATTTTTTTTATCAAAACTAAAAAAATATCTTTTATTTTGCAGTTTTAGGTCCTTTGGGGATTTGCTAAAGATGCTCTTATATAGTGGGATGTCAATCAGACGAGGAGCTAATCCTGGTTTATTATTTAACCAAAGTTTAGTGCACTTGCCACTTGGGCGTCCCATTGAGATGCGCCGGAACGACTGGAATGATCATAGAGACCCATTGTGTATGCCTACCGCGGTGTATCTATGGGACAATACGGAACCTTTCCATGGTGAATGTGAGGAATGCTACATGAGATACACCAGCCAACTTGACGCACTTACCCGGAGAAGGGAATAACTTGATTGGTCTTTATTTCAATTTGCGTTCCACCACATGGTTCAGCCCACTTGAGGCTTGTATTACGCATAGGTGACATGGGAGCCCTATGGAGAGCCCGGGAGTATTGGTCGACATATATTGTTTAGGCTGAACCCGAAGTGTCTAGAAGAAGCACATCTTTGCCGCATGAACTATCCATTGATACATTTTTATGCAGTTGAGTACCATCTACCAGACCTGGTGATGAGACATTTTGGTTTGTTCCAAGAGACCCCACCGTCATGGAAGGACACTAGAAAAGAGTTGCACGAGTGAGTCCTTCATATATAACATATTCATCGCGTATTGAATATACCGCTGACTTAAAATTTGAACTTACAGGTTGGACAAAATAAGGCAGTGGTATCACCATTATCTATTTCGATCTTGTTACCCACAAGACTATTCAAGTCGTTCACGTGTGATTCCATCCTTATGGTCTAGTCATAGTTTGCAACATTTTGGATGTAATCTCACCGAGTGGGCCTAGAGTATCTTTCGTCACGAGGATGGACAAATTTCACTCTTGATACATACGCCTCAGCATATTCCTTCGGAATACCCAACACACACCTTTTTGATCACCCAGTTACAGTGTGACGGTTGATGTAGTCAAGCATCCTCCTGTGATAGTAATTAAATATGATCTCACAGTCTAAGAATTAGGCTACTACGCTTTCATAACTATCGCAACGATGAAATCTTGTGACTTGATCTTGTTACAATACTTATATTGGGAATGTTCATCATATCATTCACCCAATGACATGATCCCGTTGCTAATTGACATAAATGTCCATGATCAGAAAACATCTATCATCTGTTGGCCACAATAAGCTAGTTCGCATAAAGCTTACTAGGAACTCTAGTTTGTTGTTTGCGACTGATACAGTTACAGCATGGCATAAAACTTAAAACTTATTATGACTATATTATAAACTATTGATACATAATAATAGATACACGCTTTATTATTTGCCCCTAGCTAGGGCACCATATCTAATACCAACTACTATGCTAGCGTCCCATGCCTGCGCGGAAGCCCCGCATGGCGCAGTCCCAAGTGTCTAGGAGCAGCGATGTCCCACGTCCGCTAGCCGTCGGCCCACGCCTCCCTGCTCCACGTGTGTCGCGTCCAATGACCGCTCCTGTTGGCCCACGCGCCCGCTCAACGACATGTGCTTGCTACTCCACGAGTCGCGCAATGAAAGAAGCTCTAGGTTTTCGGCGAGCCCCACCGAGCTCAAGATTAGTCTCTATTTGGTCGGAAACTTACTACAATAGGTCTGTATCGGGATGGCTCACCAGAAATTGGTGAAGATTTGGCCGTAATCGGGGTGCCCACGCAAAGTTTCACCGGATTCCGGTGAGTCGGGCGCCGGTCTGGCGATCGAGGGAGCTATATCAGGTTTGTGGGGGGGGGGGGCATTTTGGGGTACCTAGAAAATTTTTCCGGCATTACGAGATCCATTTTGGACGTATTTTTTTTATCAAAACTAAAAAAATATCTTTTATTTTGCAGTTTTAGGTCCTTTGGGGATTTGCTAAAGATGCTCTTATATAGTGGGATGTCAATCAGACGAGGTGCTAATCCTGGTTTATTATTTAACCAAAGTTTAGTGACCAATCGCTGAAGATGCAAGAAAAATCGGGACCTGATGTTTGGTTTAACTTTATTTGTTTATTAAGAAATGGCACAAAACTATTACTAGACATGTATCTTTTTGACATCATGAATTTGATCCGACACACTCCACCTTGCAAATAATTGTTTATTGCAACCTCCAGTACCCTATAAGAGCATCTCCACCGGCGCCCCCCCAAATAGTCGCCGACAGAGGCGCCGGCACTTCCGTATGGGGGGCGCCAGACCGCCAGCACTGCATCCTCTATTTGGGGATATTGTTCCCACACCAGCGCCCCCAAACCGGTGGCCCCGATAGATGATTTGAATTAAAATCTCAAATAAAAGCATTGAAATTCTAATAAAGAGAAGAAACATTCCACAAACTAATACATAATTGGAAACATGGTTTACATGAAGACATAATTTGGAACATGGTTTCCACAAACTAATACATAGTTTGAACCATGGTTGACACAAATATAAAACATTGCAAAATAATGAAATCTAACTAGTGTTGGCATCGCAAGTTTCGTGTGTTCGCTGCCAAGAAAGAACACTCTCAAGCACTCCCAGTCACCCAAACTGGAAAATCCAGCTGGTGATGGTACCCCTGTTGGTTCTTTCGAGGAAAAATATCTAAAAACATGCGTGCCTATTTTCGCTGCGAAGAAACAACACTCAGTCGTCGTCTTCCTCGGCGTTGTCACCGTGGTAGTGCTGGCGGCAGCGCGTCTTGTCGAACACTTTGACGCTCATATCCCCCTCGCCAAGGTAGGAGAACGTGAGCACGAAGCCTCTTCGAGGTGGTGGTAGCGCGCGAACTTCTCCCAGCCGATGTGGAGGTACATCTTGCCGTACGCGTCGAAGATCACGTCCACAATCCACTAGCAGCAGCCGCATGCAGCTTCCCGCAGATGCAGAGAGGCCGGCTCGTTGCCGGCGACGAAGTCGGCGAACTTGTCCGGCAGCCTCTGGATGCCGAGTGGGTCGCCCTTGAGGACGACGACGAACTCGAACAGCACTTGCCGCTCCTCCTCCTGCAGGTCCGACGATGAAGACGACGGTGTTGCAGGCGACGGCGAGCATGCAGCTCTGTTGCGGCCACGACCACGGCCGCGACCTCGGCCTCTACCAGACATGGCGTCGTCTCTTTAGATGGTGACGACTAGGGTTGGGGAGAGAGGCGCTAGGGTTTGTGTGGGAGGGACGATGCGAGAGCGCCCTTTTTATAGGCTAGAGGGAGGCGGGGGAGCGGTGGCGCTCATTAGCACCGACACAGAGAGCTGGGCGCAACGGGACGGTTCGCTGCGCGTCTGCGGGAACTGCACCGCCGCTTCACGCCAATAACTTCCGTCGCGAGGTAGGCGACGGTTAGGTTAAAATTGAATGTGTCGCTGGCGCGTCGGTCCCGCCGCTCCCCGCTGGCGTCGACTTTTGAGATATGTGGCGGACATGCGGCTTCCACGCCCAAAATTTTCCGCCTCGCGAGGCGCCGGCGCGCCCGATTCGCGCCCTTAGCCAAGGGGCCGGCACGGGTTACCGGCGCTTCTATTGGGCTCGAAAAAGCGCCGGCGCTATTTGAGACGCGCTGGTGTGAGCCCATTTTCGCTCCCGGCGCCCAAATCGCTATCGGGGCCGCTATGGGGCACTGGGGCACGCCGGTGGAGATGCTCTAAGACGCAGCTAATGTGACGACATGTTAAGCCTTATAGAAACGAAAGCAAATTACTTGGAAGACGCATACATGAATTCTTCAGATGTCTTTGGATAAGTGAACATCACAAATAAATCCAACCGAAGTGGTGCAAAGGTGGCAGATTTGAACTTCGTGAGGTGAGTAATGCAAAGTTTATCAACTTAAAGATGTTCTCTAGACTTCAGGAAGGATTGATAGCCAATCTCAGGTCTCAAGTATACAATTGCTTGAGGCTAGGTACAACAAACTGCCGAAGTTTAACTTGAATCCTATTCCCACATCACTATTCGGGTTAATCGTACAAAACTGGGTTCCTAAATTCGAAGTGAACAATACCTCGCAGAAATGGAGTCCTGGAAGAGAAGGTCCAGTCCATAGGACCAAAACAGAGCTGCATAATTTCATCTCACTCTTCGTAGAGACTTTTTTCAGAACATTAGCATCCTGCTCTAGCTTCTTTTGGGCAAAGACCCATCCCCTGTATATATGTAACCATGTAATTCTGGTCATCTTTTTTTACCTTTTAATATAGAAGGCAGTAGGAACCTTTCCTACTGTCAAATGTAAAAAAAAAGTGAACAATACCTTGCAGAAATTTTCGCGTGCGTTTTAGTTTATTCGCTCTAAGAGCATCGATAACGAAACTCCTAAATTCTAGAGGAGAAACCTATCATGTAGAAGAGCAACTTTAGTCCTTAAAAATGTTGTTTCTAGCCAAACTCCTATTGTTAACTCCCTAAATTCTAGATTCTACTCCACACTGAATCAAACGCTCTGTATGCACTTCAACATTGAGACAAGCATAGATAAAAACAAACATAGATATTGATTCAAGCATAGTTCACCATTACATTGCAACAAGATTCAAACATAGTTCAACTAAATCATAAACAAAACTATACTCCCTCCGTTCCTAAATATAGGTGTATAGCTTTGGCACGAAAATTAGGAAAACGCACATGGAGGCAATGCTACAACAGTCTTGAACGTGAGAAAATAGAGGAGTCTGTATTAGATTAGGAAAGGTAATCAAATCATAAAAAAAACTTTGTCCAAACACCTGGTAAAAGGCAATATACCTTATATTTTAAAAAACCCAAATGCTAAAAAGTGCTTGGATGCTATTTGTCCAATCGAGCACTCGGTTGTGAACCGTCGGATGCGTACTGAACCAGACGATCGCGCGCCGCGTCCTGTCCAACGTCCCGACCGAAATAATCTGCCCCCCCAACCAAACCCCACGTGGGTCCTACATGATAGAGCGTCCCCTTCTCTCTCTCTCCAAAATCGTTCCCCATTTCTCAACTAGGGTTTCATCGGCATCGGGCGATTTCGTCGGCGGCGAGCGATGTGCGAGGAAGTAGGTGTTGAGGTCGTCGATAGAGCGCGAGTGCGCTGGAAGGAGGCGTGCTCGTCGGCGACCGGCGGGCGGCGCGGCTATGCGGCGAGCTCTCTGGTTGTGGATCGCGTCCCACCTCCACCTCGCTGCCCCACCGCCTATTCTCCTCCAGCAGCACCACCTCCGTCTCCCCTGCCACCAAAACCGCCTGTCCTGAATTCTCCAGCCCGAGCATCCTTTGCTCTGCGCTGCCTCCTCTCGTATGCCCCGCTCCAGGCCTCCGTCGGTGGCGCAAAGTAGGAGGAATCAGACGGTGAGGGTGTTGGATAATTAGGCACAATTTCCATGATTAATTCCAGAATATAAAACATGATGACAGCAACTACTAACATGTGAAACTCGAACATACTAGATGCATTAATCAACATGAGTAGCAGCAGCGCAAACGGTAAAGCATCCATCGCTAAACAGATCGAGATATGTCGCACGTACCGATCTGGTGGTGGTGACGGTGGAGGTGTAGCAGACGATGTTGCAGCAGTAACGTTGTTGATGACAACGTTGTTGACGACGGGTCGAAGTAGACGGCGTTGAAGACGACGGTAGGCAGCACCGCCCGACTTGGACGGAAGGCGACCCGTGATGAAGAGCTTGAGCAGTCGCGCGAGCGCTTCCCAAAACCTAATTCGCCCTCTCCCGTACAGGATCGCAAGGACGAGCGGTTCCGGAGACCTGCTCTCCCGTTCGCCGATGCACGTCGGCGCGCGGGATGGAGTAGGCTACGATGGCGGCGCAAGCGAGAGAGGTGGAAACCCTAACTCGTGTATTAGATGTGTTTCCGCGGTAGCCGGGCAGGAGATTATATAGGCCCGGGAAACCCTACGCAACGTGGGCCACGCCCACGTCGCACGAACGTTTCGAGTCGGTTACAGATAGCCCACGATCCGGGAGCGACCCGAACCGACTAACCGCGACGCGTCCGTCTAGGACTCTGTTCGTTTTCCTGAGCTGCAAAAAGTAAGGAAAGTCTCGGCTCGAGGCTCAATCCACTCACCACGAGCGCGGCGCGCGTCGTGACGTGTCGTGTCGAGTCGAGTCGAGACGAGCGAGGAGGAGGAGGAGCGCGCGTGTAGCACTCCTATTCTCACTCACTTACTAGTGGTGGAACAACCCACCTTATAAGGTGGTCTAACTTCCTCCCAACTTTCCATGTGGGACTAAACTTCCCACCTCTTGCCACTCCCTAGTGAGCTGCCACCAACTTGGGCTCAAACTCACAAGGCTGCCACTATGTGGGCTTTGAGATTTATAGGAAAAACTGAAATCTAATTTGGGCCACTAAAAGTGGGCCCAATATTTCAACAATCCCCCACCAGATCTCAAATCCCATTTAGAGATTTACCAATACTCGTTGCTTGTTTATATACCAGTGTTTCAGCGGAGACTGTTAAGTTGAACTTCCGCCTAGAAACTTAAGCTACATCCACTCACACTTGAACAATGGACTAAGCCTTGAATTGCAAGTTTTGCGTGAACAGGGTTTCACTCAAAGTCATGACCAGTACATGGCTGCCAGTAGCCTACCCCGCGGGTGAAGCATATGCGTCATACTTCGTGGTCTCTTCATGAGTTTACTAGAGATCACCCAAATCTCATAGATTGCGACGTTTAACAATCGGACTCATATAGGTGTGTTATTTCAAGAATGCTCAGTAGGACAGCATCTTTGCTAAAATAGCCAACATAAACACATTAAGGCTTGTTGCCAACCTGCCTTACAGCAATTGAGAGTTGTGCATCTTCACATAGAGAGGGTTACATAATACTCTCCTCAATTAAACCACTAGTTTGTTCTTCCCAGGTCCTAATTCACGGGATCTCCGATCACAAAGGTTGGGTTACCACTATGGTGTAACATCAACGGGTCTCAAACCCATCTCCCTCGATGCACTTTCTATCACATTACGTGATAGTCCCTTTGTAAAGGGATCTGCCAGGTTTTTGTCTGTTTGAATATATGTAACAATTATTACTCCGGAGTTTCGCAATTTCCTGACAGACTTCAAACGTCTCTTGACGTGTCTTGATGACTTCGCGTTATCCTTAGAATTGTTCACTTTGACAATTACAGTTTGATTGTCACAATTCAAAAGGATTGCCGGAACAGGTTTTTCAACCACAGGCAAGTCCATCAAGAGCTCACGCAACCATTCCGATTCAACGGTGGTTGTGTCTAAAGCGATAAGTTACTGCTTCCATAGTTGACCTCGTCAATATGGTTTGCTTACAAGATCTCCATGACACTGCACCACCTCCAAAGGTAAATACATACCCACTTGTGGCGTACAGATCAGCTACATCGGAGATCCAATTCGAATCACTATATCCTTCAAGCACAGCTGGGTGCCCTGAATAGTGAATCCCATAACTCATTGTACCACATAGGTAGCGCATGACCCTATCAAGTGCATGCCAATGATCAGTACCCGGGTTTGACATGAACCTACTCAACTTGCTAACAGCAAAAGAGATGTCGGGTCTAGTCGCGCTCGCTAAGTACATGAGTGAGCCAACGATCCGAGAATATCTCAATTGATCTATGGCAATCCTCCGGTTCTTGCGTAGTGTCACGCTCGGGATCATAAGGTGTTGAAGAAGGCTTGCTATCAATATAGCCGAACCGGCTCAAGATCTTCTCAACATAATGGGATTGCGTTAAAGTAATCCCACTCTCGTTCTTAATCAGCTTGATGTTCAGAATCACATCAGCTTCTCCCAGATCTTTCATATCAAAGCTCTTTGACAAGAAAGACTTGACCTCGTATATTACTTTCATGTTTGTACCAAAGATCAGAATATCATCCACATACAAACATAGTATAACACCTTCGCCCCCACCATGGCGATAGTAAACGCACTTGTCGACCTCATTGACAACAAAGCCTACGAAGTCAAAGTTCTGTCAAACTTCTCATGCCATTGCTTAGGTGCTTGTTTCGGGCCATATAAAGATTTCAGCAACTTGCACACCTTTCTCTCTCGCACCTTTTACTACAAACCCATCAGGCTGATCCATATAGATTTCCTCTTCCAACTCTCCATTAAGGAAAGCTGTCTTTACGTCCATTTGATGAACGATAAGACCATAGGAGGCAGCCATGGATAGTAGTACTCGAATGGTGGTAAGTCTAGCGACAGTGTGAATAGGTGTCGAAGTAATCTTCGCCTTCTCTCTGTGTGTAGCCTTTCGCTACAAGCCGCGCCTTGTACTTTTCAATAGTACCATCGGGTCTTAGCTTCTTCTTGAACACCCATTTGCAGCCTACGGGCTTGCATCCGTGGGGTCGTTCGACAACTCCCAAGTTCCATTAGAAAGAATCGAGTCCATCTCATTATGGACAGCTTCTTTCCGATCATCTGCATCTGGAGATGCATATGCCTCTGCAATGGACGTGGGAGTATCATCCACAAGGTACACAATGAAATCATCACCAAAGGATTTTTCAATCCTCCGTCTCTTGCTCCGTTTAGGAGCTTCATTGTCATCCTTCTCAATAACAATCTCATGTGATTGTTCAAAATACTCATTAGATGTACTAGATTCGGGAACTATCTCGAGTAGAAATTCTAGCAATGCTATGCATATCTTTCATAGGAAACATATTCTCGAAGAATGTTGCATCACGAGATTCCATAATAGTATCAACATGCATATCGGGTACTTCAGATTGAACTACTAAAAATCTATAGCCTACACTCCGCGGAGCATAACCTAGAAAGATACAATCCACTTGTCTTTGGTCCGAGTTTGCGCTTCTTAGTAATTGGAATATTGACTTTCGCCAAACATCCCCATGTGCGCAAATACGAAAGTGATGGTTTTCTCCCAGTCCACTCCTCGTAAGGGGTTTTATCTTTATTCTTGTTAGGAACTCTATTCGGGACATGACATGTAGTCAGCAAAGCCTCCCCCCACCATGCCTTTGATAAACCAGCGAGTGGCTAACATGGAATTCACCAAGTCGGTCAGCGTGCGGTTTTTCCTCTCGGCAACCCCGTTTGATTGGGGTGAATAGGGAGGCGTCCTCTCATGAATAATGCCATGTTCCTCACGGAATTCATCAAAGATTTTAGGAAAATATTCGCCACCACGATCCGACCTAAGACGCTTGATCTTTCTCTCTAGTTGATTTTCAACTTCGGCTTTATAAATTTTAAAGTAGTCTAAAGCTTCATCTTTAGTTCGCAACAAATAAACATAGCAGAATCTAGTCGCATCATCAATCAATGTCATGAAATATCTCTTTCCACCTTTTGTCAACACACCATTCATCTCGCATAGATCAGAATGTATGAGTTCTAGAGGTGCCAAGTTTCTCTCCTCGGCCGCCTTGTGAGGCTTCCGAGGTTGCTTTGATTGCACACAACTATGGCACTTAGAACCTTTGGCAATGGTGAAATTCGGAATTAAACTTAAACTTGATAGCCGAGACATTAAACCAAAATTAATGTGACATAAACGAGAATGCCAAACACTGGTATCATCACTAATATTGCCACAAATATGGTTCACAGACTTATTACTGAAATCAGAAAGCGAAAAGCGGAACAAGCCTCCGCACTCATAGCCTTTACCAATAAATTGTCCAAACTTGGAAACAACTACTTTATTCGATTCTAAAACAACCTTAAACCCATCTCTGCATAGAAGGGAGCCGCTAACGAGATTCTTGTTCATAGTAGGGACATGCTGCACGTTCCTCAGCTGCACGATCTTCCCCGAAGTGAACTTCAGATCTACCGTGCCAACACCACGAACGAAGCATGTGACCCATTCCCCATCAAGACGGAAGAATCCCGGGCGACCTGGTAAGAAGTGAACATGGATATGTCAGCACACACATGAACATTAGCACCCGTATCAATCCACCAACATGGAGATTGAAATACCGAAAGAACGAGTAAAGAGATTACCGTACCCATCGAGCATTGCTAGCGGTCACCGTGTTGACTTGCCTCCCCTTTTTCTTGCGGTCTGCCCTCTCCGGACGAGTCCTTAGAAAAGTGGCCAGTCTCTCCACACGTAAAGCAGCTCAGATCTGCTTTGTTTATCATCTTCTTCTTCTTGAAGGTTGTAGTCTTCATAGGCTTATTGAAGGAGGGCTTGTTATTCCCTTTGTTCTTGCTCGTAGGGTTTCTTCGCACCATGTTGGCGCTAGACCGACCCTCTCCTTTCTCGGTATTATCCTTAGCCCGAGCTTTCTCCTCAACATCAAGAGATGCTATCGGGTTTTCAAGCGATATCTCCTGTCTCTTGTGTTTGAGAGTTGTGGCAAAGTTCCTCCATGAAGGGGGCAACTTAGCGATGATGCATCCAGCCACAAACTTGTCGGGTAAGGCACACTTAAGGAGTTCAAGCTCTTTCGCAATGCACCTGTATCTCATGAGCTTGTTCGACTACGAACGGTTGTTAACCATCCCGATGTCATGGAAGCTCTCCATGATGTACGAGTTCATCGCTCGCATCGGTTGCACCGAACTTAGCATTCGGTGCATCCCGAGCTCTTTACCATCTGTTAAGTGCATGTACACATCACACGGACGATCAGCAAGAATACTCGAACGCATCCGACGAAGAGAGTGTTGTTTTCCTTGAACTTGTTCTGATCTTGGTCAGATATAGTTCCTTCAGGTAAACCATCAGTAACTTCGAACACTTTCAGATGAGTAAGCCAGAGCATGGCCTTATACTGCCACCTCTTAAAGTGCACACCGGTAAACTTATCCGGCCTCAGTGCATCGGAAAAACCAGCCATTGTTAACTCAGGAAATTGCCTACAATTAGGTTTTTGGATTGTTGGATAATTAGGCACAATTTCCATGATTAATTCCAGAATATAAAACATGATGACAGCAACTACTAACATGTGAAACTCGAACATACTAGATGCATTAATCAACATGAGTAGCGAGCAGCGCAAACGGTAAAGCATCCATCGCTAAACGGATCGAGATATGTCGCACGTACCGATCCGGTGGTGGTGACGGTGGAGGTGTAGCAGACGATGTTGCAGCGGTAACGTTGTTGATGACAACGTTGTTGACGACGGGTCGAAGTAGACGGCGTTGAAGACGACGGTAGGCAGCACCGCCCGACTTGGACGGAAGGCGACCCGTGATGAAGAGCTTGAGCGAGTCGCGCGAGCGCTTCCCAAAACCTAATTCGCCCTCTCCCGTACGGGATCGCAAGGACGAGCGGTTCCGGAGACCTGCTCTCCCGTTCGCCGATGCACGTCGGCGCGCGGGATGGAGTAGGCTACGATGGCGGCGCAAGCGAGAGAGGTGGAAACCCTAACTCGTGTATTAGATGTGTTTCGCGGTAGCCGGGCAGGAGATTATATAGGCTCGGGAAACCCTAGGCAACGTGGGCCACGCCCACGTCGCACGAACGTTTCGAGTCGGTTACGGATAGCCCACGATCCGGGAGCGACCCGAACCGACTAACGGCGACGCGTCCGTCTAGGACTCTGTTCGTTTTCCTGAGCTGCAAAAAGTAAGGAAAGTCTCGGCTCGAGGCTCAATCCACTCACCACGAGCGCGGCGCGCGTCGTGACGTGTCGAGTCGAGTCGAGACGAGCGAGCGAGGAGGAGGAGGAGCGCGCGTGTAGCACTCCTATTCTCACTCACTTACTAGTGGTGGAACAACCCACCTTATAAGGTGGTCTAACTTCCTCCCAACTTTCCATGTGGGACTAAACTTCCCACCTCTTGCCACTACCAATACTCGCTGCTTGTTTATATACCAGTGTTTCAGCGGAGACTGTTAAGTTGAACTTCCGCCTAGAAACTTAAGCTACATCCACTCACACTTGAACAATGGACTAAGCCTTGAATTGCAAGTTTTGCGTGAACAGGGTTTCACTCAAAGTCATGACCAGTACATGGCTGCCAGTAGCCTACCCCGCGGGTGAAGCATATGCGTCATACTTCGTGGTCTCTTCATGAGTTTACTAGAGATCACCCAAATCTCATAGATTGCGACGTTTAACAATCGGACTCATATAGGTGTGTCGAGTCGAGTCGAGTCGAGTCGAGTCGAGTCGAGTCGAGTCGAGTCGAGTCGAGTCGAGTCGAGTCGAGTCGAGTCGAGTCGAGTCGAGACGAGCGAGGAGGAGGAGGAGCGCGCGTGTAGCACTCCTATTCTCACTCACTTACTAGTGGTGGAACAACCCACCTTATAAGGTGGTCTAACTTCCTCCCAACTTTCAATGTGGGACTAAACTTCCCACCTCTTGCCACTCCCTAGTGAGCTGCCACCAACTTGGGCTCAAACTCACAAGGCTGCCACTATGTGGGCTTTGAGATTTATAGGAAAAACTGAAATCTAATTTGGGCCACTAAAAGTGGGCCCAATATTTCAACAGAGGGAGTAGGAGGCCTTGTGGGAGAGGACTTGGCGGCGTTCCGGCTGAGCGACCAGCGGGTGATGTATTTGGCGTATTTCAGTGGAATCACCGCCATGGTGCTCTATGGGCTCAACATGCGCTGGATCGACCCGGCCACTGGGTTGGGGGCCAGCTTCCTCAACGCTCCATCTCCGACAGCCACAAGGTGCGTCCATCTACACGATTCTCTGCTAGTACTCACTGCATATGCACCGTTCATTATTCCCGATCTGGTTCCTGCTCCTATCTAGGACAGTAGTAAACCATTTGTGTCATGTCCGGGATGAAATGGATTGGTTTTGGTATGCCTGACATAGAAATGGATTTTGTGTGGGCTTACTCCGTGGTGCCTAAATTACTAGTACAAGTTAGATAGGTGCCCTGATCTCGTATATAGGATATGGGATAGGATATATAGCTCATACGTGTGGTTCTCATAATCTAACTATCTGCTAGTTTCATTCAAATGTTGCTATGTATTGGCAATTAATTGAATCTAACTTGGGAACAAATATCATTAGGCTTCAAGCATCCCCGTGACCCCTGAAAGAATCCTTCAATTTAATTTGTTTAGGAAATCCAGTAATGTTTGATATACAACATATATCTAAGGCGATACGTACGAACCTGAGAAAACTTAGTCCTTAGATAATATGATGGACTTGTTAGATTTGTTAGATTTTGTGTAAGTTTATACTAAGGTGCCTGAAGTACTAGAAAAAAGAAGTGAGTTGTGTATCCTGTTTTATACTCATTAATGTGATCCTTAAGAGTCATTTAGCACACAACAACATATCAATGATATTCTATTTTAGCGAAAAAATTAGACTATGGAGCAAATCAGTAACTGGGCTTTGTGCATATTCATCTTAATGGACCCCTCACAATCTTCAAAGAACCGTTTAAATTTGTTAGTTTGAACTCCAACATTTTCTACCATCCCAAATATGTGAGGCCATAAGCATGAACCTTAGCAAACCCCATACGGGTTTCGAACTTGGTACATACTTCCTTTCATTTCTAATTTCTTTTCACAGCTAGTATGAACTAACAGACCAATAATCCATCCATTCAGCAATGTAAGACATTTTTAGCTTTTTAGATTCACTCGTTTTGGTCCATATCTAGCCTACTGTGTTGATTCACTTATTTTGGTACGTACCTAGCCAGTCCACTTTGAAATGTCTGAACGGTCTTATATTTAATCCATTGATTTTGAACTCACGGTTCATCACCTGTATGTTTACTTTGTGTTTCATCTTCTTGCTTAGTTGGTTAGTGAATCAAACTAAGTTGGTTCATGAACACAATTAACTTGTTTACTAAATCTAACTAAGTTGCCTTCTCAACCTATAATTTTGGTTAATTTGTGTATTCATCTTCTAGTTTAGTTGGTTTTTCGAATGGAACTAAGTTGGCTTCTGAATTAAGTGGTTGTTTTTTGTATCATAGTTAAGTCGTTTTTCACCACGTAATTAAGTTGTTTTTGCAGCTAATACTAGTTGTTTTTGTCAACATAGTTGCGTATTTTGCATTTATTTTTGCATACAACTAAGTTGCTTTGTCTTCATAGGTAAATTGCTTACACCATCTTAACTAAGTTGGTTTTATAGCTTGTATTAGGGGTTTAGTTTGACACTGCGTACTTCAACTTAGCATAGAACTAAGTCACTTTGTCTCCATAAGTAATTTTCTTACACTATTGTCACCAAGTTGGTTTCATAGCTTGTATTAGAGGTTTAGTTTGCACAGTGACTTTTCATGTGATGTGGGGGCTTTAATTTAAGGTGTTTTTTATTATCGCATTTAGTGAAGTTATTTTCTAGGTTACAATTAAGTTGGTTTTGCACATGATTAAGTTGCTTTGACAACATGCCTAAGGTGTTTACATTATCTAACTAAGTTGTATTTTATCATCTAACCTAGTTGGTGTACAAGCAATGTCCGAAGTTGCATAGTGATTTAATTAAGTTTCTTTTATTAACATGCTTAAGTTATTTTTATGATCTAACTAAGTTTCTTTAAGTTTTTGAGTTACACTAAAATGCCCCACGATAGTGTACCAATATAATTAAGTTGCTTCTTTTCATCTAGCTAAGTTGCTTTGTTTGGACTAGCTAAGTTGTTTTATATGATTTTATTTAGTTGTTTTCATCAACTAGATTAAGCTGAACACAAATATTACTCCCTCTGATCCAAATTAATTGATTCCACTTTATCTATATACGGATGTATCTAGTCAACAAACTCATCTATATATATTTGTATCTAGACAATGTGGAGTCAAATAATTTGGATCGGATGGAGTACATTATTTTGTATCTTGTATATGACAAAGTTTACTTTTCTAAATAAACTTGAGTCTATATTCTTCATGTCTTTCAGCATCATGATTACGTTGTTTCCCAGATTCTATTTAGTTGTTTCATCAACTAGATTAAGTTGCACAGGAATATTACTTAAGTTGCATGACGTATATGACTAAGTTGCCTTTCCAAATAAACTTGGGTTGCATCCTGATTTTCAATTGAGTTGTATTTTTTCTTCGAACTGAAATCTTGTGAAGTAATTGAGTTGTTTTGATACCTTGCTTAAGTTGGCTTCTGAAAGTTATTGAGTTATTTTGATAATTATTCCTATGTTGGCTTCTGAAAGTTATTGAGTTATTTTGATAATTATTCCTATGTTGGCTTCTGAAAGTAGGTTATTCAGTTTTTCAACAACCCCTGGTCATGCAAGATACAGATAAATGATAAGTAACTTTTATGCATTTCTAGCAAAACCCACAAAAAACTCACTGATGTACTGATGTGGTTGCATTTTCTCCAGACAAGCAGTTCGCCCGTAGTGGTAGCATGATCAAGGAAGAAAAATGTTATTCCTACATCGATGCTCCAACAAATATGTACATAGTCAGATAAGACAGATGCTTAGTGTTCAGAAATTACTAGTCGCAGCTACCGTCTTCTCAAAAACATATTTCTGAAGTGCACCTTTTGTGTTAGTTACCATGTTAGTCTTTTGTGGCGCAAAAGATATTCCTGGGAACTACTAGTAGCATGTTTCATTCCACGGAGCCTCAAGTTCGTGTCACAGCTGCTTACTGTTTTCTGCTTTGTGCACATTGATATATGTTGGATACACCTGCTCTTTAATAAGTTTTCTACCATGTCACGATAAGTTGAACCTCGGAGTTATGACTGTCATTCATGATTTTTTCAAGTATGCCTGATGTCACAAGTATGGTACTAAGTTGTACCTATGTAATCTACTAAATTGCTTCCTGGTTGTAAAGAAGTGTGTTCCTTTCCTAGTGTCATTTCTTTGTGCGAAGTTGATTGTCACGACACTAGAGTTGCTTTTCCGCAACAGCCAAGTTGGTTTTCGAAAAAAAAAGTTCATCGAAACATATACAAATGGGATCTAGTTTTGAAGATCTAGTTGTGAGAAGCCCAACGGTGAAAACGGATTGTAAATCCGATACACAGTTTACAAGTTATGACTTTTTTAATTTTCTCCATTTGAATTAAATGCACGTGTGGTAAATTTCGGATGATTTCTTGGAGCTGTCATAAACTTTCCTTTTTTAAATTTGAGGTCTTTCCATTTACGGGTGAGTGCTAGGATAGACAAACAAGCACCCAAATAGGGTGGATGCTGCCTAGCCACGTCCTTTAAAAAAAATCCCCAAAAAACTATACACCTTATATCAAGGAACAGAGAGAGTACTAAACTAGACTCAAACATAACTAAAACTAGATTTAAAATAACTAAACTAGCTAGATTAAAACATGCCGCCGGCTGTTGCCATCGCTGTCGGGGAAGTTCGCCTGCATCCACTACTCCCAGCGACAAGCCGTTGTCCTTGCCTTTGAGGTCGACGATGGCGTGTGGAGTTGGGCCTTCGGCAACATCGCACAAATACGAAGCGCCATCAACGGCAGATGAGGATGAAGCCGCGATATCTTGCCGAGTGGCGCCTCGGAGGGCGGTGTACGCCTCGTAGTGGTGTTGCTCCTCTGCGACACGCTCCATGTAGAGGCAGCGGATCTCCTCCCAGTAGGCCTATTGCTCAGAATAGAGCCCCTCGCGAGCCTCCCTATCCTCCTGCTCCTCGTGTGCCGAGGTCACGCGGCCTGGGACGGATCCAATTCCGCCACAGGGTGTCAAACTTGGGGAAGTTGAGTTCGACGGAGTAGGAGCAGTGGAGCCTAACATTTTTTGATGACATATGCACATGCCGCTTGTGCCTCCGACTGTTAGGTTCTGATCCAGTATTTCTTGTTGTTGTTGAGGTCGTAAATCTCCTCCGCCGAGGTGCCCCACTCCTTCTTCCGCACGCCGCGGATGGGGCGGCGGGGACCATCGGTGAGAGTAATGGCCATTTCCGGCAACTGCGGTGGTGGGGAAGAGGTGGAGGGGTCGATATTGGGCGGTGTCGGAACAAAATGTGAGCGGTGGGGGATATTTTACTCCTCGAAGTGGGCGGCGAGTAAAAATAGGAGACGAGGTGGCCGAGGAGTAAAATATATACTCCTCTATACCGGATAGGATTTCCGTTAGTTGCGGTTTAGTGGAGCAAACCAATAATTTTTTTCTCCTCTAACAGTTTTCAAGGGTTTGGGTGAAGATGCTCTGATGTAATCTTGTTAGTTTATCAACAAATCGGCTGTCCGTGAAAAAACGGTCAGACTCGTTTTCTTAGTCCGTGGAGAGAATGTATTTACTAGCTCAATCGATCTCCGAATTGCGGTTTCATATTCACCGTGTTCAATTTTTCTACTCATTCAAATTCTTTGGAGCTCTCTTGGCATCCCTCATTTGTTTCAAATGGCAGAAATGAAATAATACCGATGTTTTAATTTCATTTGTCAATTTGAAATTTTAAGCCGAAAAATCATGTTTGGATGCCACATGGATTTTTGAAATGAAATGATTTCCACAAGAATGGCTGGGTTACGCAAAAGGAAGTATACATATATACAGGATTCTGATCTACATATGACAGGTCCATGCGTCCAAGGGTATATGAGTGCCACATGCTTGAAATGACTGTCACATATATAGCAATCAAGTAAAGGTAAACCGATACACACAAATCAGATCCATGATGCACGTGGTCTTTGCAACGTCCAAAGCTGGTAGGTCTGTCCTGCACGTGGTGTTTCGGATGCATTGTGCATTTGTGCATCATATGTTCTTCCCAAAATTATAAGGATAAATTAATGTACTATGTGCATAACACCAAATGATTAAAGGTGCCACCACATGCATATGCATGAATCATCAACTTTGTCACGAAGACCTAGAGATCTAGGTCTAACACATAGTACTAATTTGTGTATGATTGTGAACCACGTCATGAACATTATGATATACAGTAGTTATCTTGCTTGATAGATATGCCCGCCCTGAACATTTGACACACCCGGAGTAGAAATTTATGAGAAGCAATACTAATTTGTATCCCTAAAAAAAAAGCATTACTAATTTGTACACGAATAATTTGAGGCATAGAGCTAGAATCCTAGAAGATTAACGCTTTTGAGTTCAATAAATTTAATTAGACACTTTGCTAACTAGTGCATATTTACCATATAAGATTAGAGTAAAAACTTCTCTCGGTCACGGGGTAAATGTTTACTCCAGAGTTGACTCCTTAATTAGGCCATCTTACTTTTGTTTAGCTAATTAAACGGGTTTATTTTCTTGTCTTTTTAACATAAACATTAGGGAAAGACCCTACTGCACCATTTTTCATTAATATAGTGGAGAATTATAGATGTATATTTACAATTTGGGGAAACAAGGTTTTCATAGGTTATCTAGCCATTGTTGCATTCCTTCCTTAAGCCCAGGCTTGGCAAGGCTAAAATACTCCTTGAATATCTGAAAACATCTGCTCTGCTATACTACTCTGTGCTAAAAGAATGTGATCATTCCCGTGTTTCCATATAATTATCACTTTCTTGAAACAAGGGATGGTGTGCCTCTGTTTTGCATTAGCAAGCATCTCATTGATGTGTAGGATCAACATTCCACTCAAAGCCTAGTTTCCACTAGAAAGCTTGTCTGAATTTCCACCAGAAAGCTTGTCTGAAACAAGGGATGGTCTGCCTTTGTAGGTTGCTTGAAGAGAAGAAGTAAAAGATAACTCTAAGCCAATTCTCCAAGAGTTTGATATAAACTATCAAAAAAAAAAATGAAACCGTGTCTAGGAGGAACTAGACACTTTTTGATATAGTAGAAGCGGGACTTGGCGTGACAATTCCGAAATTCGTCCCTGACAGGAATCGAACTCCGGTCGTTAGGGTGCGCCACTGCGACCCCAACCACTGGGCTAAGCCCACGTCATCAAGTTTGATATAAACTATCAAGTCATCCTTGTGGGGAAAAGACGATTGCTACATCACTCTGCACTTGTAGTCCCAACGACTTGGTACACACGGAGTTGTTGCCATCAACGCGCGGCAAGCATTGCCGGTGCCCCCCGTTCGACCCCCGAGCCACGGGGCCGGCATGGGAGTGCCGGCCGGTTTATCGGGCCGCACAACGTCGACACTGTTTGGGAGGCGCTGGGGCGCTGGTGGGGGGGGGGGGCAATTTTTGGCCTCAACCATACTCGGCAGCCTTGCCCGTCTCCATCACCATACTTAGAAATACGCATTATACAGTACATGAAGACGGCTCAAGGATTGTAGCGGTAACTACCAATAGTATATTATCGTATTTTGTTAACGTGGCCTCAATTTTAGTAAGTTGACTATCAACAGTAGATTTTTTTTGCAAAAAACCCTGAGAATCTCCCTCCTTTCGTCCACAAGTGCCCACCTACTACATTGTGTCGCACTTCGGGCACCTTCTCCTCGTCGACGCCGCACCTCAATCTCCCAACGGGCGCCATCCCTCCACCACCCGCCGACGTCGTGTCACACTTCAATCCCCGACGGCCTCCTAGAGATCCTAGGCGCGCTCGCCTCCCTCGTGACATGGCATATCTTATCAGGTATCCACTGTTACCCTACCTGGTACAGTCCAACTGGACGCCCATGAAGCCCAAGAAGCATTGACATCCAAAGCCCATTAGCCTGGCGTGCGATACAATAACTAGCCCATGCAAGGGAACCCTAACATGTAACCAACCCGGAGTCCTGAAACCTCTCCTCCTTTATAAGGGCTAGCTAGAAGGGATCGCCGGGGTGGAAAATACGCAATCTAGAGAACACCATAGCCATCACAACGACATTTTAACCCTAATCATCATCAATCAAGAAACAGAAAAGAAGCACGTAGGGTTTTTCCCTTCGGGGGCCTGGACCTGGGTAAATCATGTCCCTGTGTTGTTACTATGCCGACCAATCCACCAACACATTTCTTCCCTAAAAACCTAGTCCATAACCCATGGGCATTGCCATGGTACACCCACTATTGGAGATATGCCCAAGAGGCAATAATAAAATGGTTATTATAATATCTTTGTGTTTATGATAAATGTTTGCATACCAATGCTATAATTGTATTAACCGAAACATTGATACATGTGTGTTATGTAAACAACAAGAAGTCCCTAGTAAGCCTCTTGTATAACTAGCTTGTTGATTAATAGATGATCATGGTTTCGTGATCATGAACATTGGATGTTGTTAATAACAAGGTTATGTCATTGGATGAATGATATAATGGACACACACCCAAATAAGCGTAGCATGAGATCAAGTCATTAAGTTCAACTTGCTATAAGCTTTCGATACATAGTTACCTAGTCCTTCGACCATGAGATCATGTAAATCACTTACACCGGAAGGATGCTTTGATTACATCAAACGCCATTTCGTAAATGGGTGGTTATAAAGATGGGATTAAGTATTCGGAAAGTGCGAGTTGAGGCATATGGATCAAGAGTGTGATTTGTCCATCCCGATGACGGATAGATATACTCTGGGCCCTCTCGGTGGAATGTCATCTAATTAGCTTGCAAGCATGTGACTGGATCACAACAGATGACATACCACGGTACGAGTAAAGAGTACGTGTCGGAAACGAGGTTGAACTAGGTATGGAGATACCGATGATCGAACCTCGGACAAGTAAAGTATCGCGTGACAAAGGGAATCGGTATCGTATGTAAATGGTACAATCGATCACTAAGTTATCGCTGAATGTGTGGGAGCCATTATGGATCTCCAGATCCCGCTATTGGTTATTGCTCGGAGAGGAGTCTCGACCATGTCTGCATAGTTCACGAACCGTAGGGTGACGCGCTTAAGGTTCGATGTCGCATAAGTAGATTCGGAATATGAGATGGAGACGAAGTTTGTTCAGAGTCTCGGATGGGATCCAGGACATCAACTTGGGGGGGGGGGGGGAAGAAAACTCCCCTCCCCCTTTTGGCCGCCGGCCAGCCCTAGACGGGCTTGGGGGGCCACCCCAACCGACCTCCCCCCATATATAAAGAGGGGAGGGGGCAGGGGCGCACCACCCCTTCCAGACCAAACCCTGGCCACCCCCTCTCTCCTCCATAGAGCTGTTCCGGCTTGGCGAAGCCCTGCAGCTTTTATCCTCCACCACCACCACGCTGTCGTGCTACTGGGATTCCGAGGGGATCTACCACACCTCCGCTGCCCGCTGGAACGGGGAGAGGAAGGGCTTCATTGACACCGTACGCACGACCGAGTACGGAAGTGCTGCCGGATTGCAGCACGGACGATCGACTACATCAACAACGAGATCTAATCTCGTAGGCTTTGAAATCTTCGAGGGTTAGTCTCATGATCTTCTCGTTGCTTCGATCTTGGTAGATTAGATCTTGCTTCTTCCTAGATTGGATCTTGGTTTTTGTTCATGTTCACGGTAGAAATTTTTTGTTTTCCATGCAACGAACCCATCACCCACATCACATGGCCTCCTACCGCTACTCCGCTATCCCCATCCTCAACCACTACGTGACCACACCGCGTCAGCCACCATGTCAGGAGACCACACCCACACCGCGAGTACCTTCCGCTGGCTCCACACCGCCGTCCTCGCCTCTCGTTGCGGACGATACACATGGTTGGCGGGCTGATGAGTGCATTTTTAAAGCATGTTTACCTTATGTTTTTGCATGAGTAGTGATAGGATTTTGGTATTTTACGCTCACGCACCTTTTATGCTTGTTTCCGTAGGATCTCAAATTATGAAGGTATTGATGAACATATCATTTGGAGTTGTCATTGATGAGGGGTGAACTCGATGGACTTAGGTTTTGGAAAGAAGGCGGCAAGGAGAATCTGGGAGTGAGAGTGGCACACGACGTACCGAGGTTCACGTCCTCGCGGAGGAGGATCGCTACGTTCTACTAGCAATCCAGTATATGATCATGAATGTGCTACAGGGAGCCACCGCATACGGAGGGATTTGTCTATGTCTAATATGATCTAATCTAATCTCCCTTCAAGGGGTGCCATTTCCTGGCTTTATATATGCAACCGGTCTAGGTTTTAGAAGTGTTATTCTAGAGTCCTCTTTCTTGTACTCCAAATCAATATGACGTGCATGTCCATCTTGTTGAGCCATCGTGTTGGGCCACCTTCATAAGGAGCCAAATTAACTAGACTAATCAGTGGGCACCCGACGGGTATGCCCATGACAGTAGCCCCCGAGACTCCACTCGAGTCGCAGACTCGGGTTGAGTCTCCAAACCTTGATACATTCACCTGCAAGACGAAACCAAAGTTTTGTTTGAATGATCAATTCATTAGCTTTGATAGATATTTTTCCATGGGATATTGGTATAATGAGTCTGGTGCATCCACAGATCACGAACCAGTTAATTGCTATTGGGCAAAAACATCGTGAACCTACTCAAACTCAAGTTCCCGTACTCGAATCTGGTATATGCTGGTGCAATTCAGTTCGGGTCGTGGAGGACTTAACGAGTTCTGAATTCCAGTTTTATACTTCGGGTACCCAACGTGTCCGTGTGGATTTTTCATCCGATCGTGGATATGAAAATTTTCTAGCAGCGCAGCTTGTGCGAGTGCTAGGCCCATAGGACGGATCCCTTCATGTTCATGTTGTGTCGCGGCGGACGCGGTCTGAGAACTCGACGTTTATATCGATTTCCTTTTTGGTTGATGCAATACCTGAAGTTGTTGGGTTCCTGTTTGCCCGATGTTCGCATTTTTGTCGGGTGCGCGATTCGCCCTCCCGGTGGGAGTATCCCCCGATGCTATGTTTTGGGTGCTTGCAACCTATCATAGGATCTAAGTTATTTCTTTTGTACCTCTTTTGTTGAATTACTTCTTCAAACTTTCTTTACATCGGGAGCGCCAGCAACTCAAATTTTTGTAGCACTCGAGGAAGTATTCGACTCAAGTTTTTGTTGCACTCGAGAAAGTATTCGACTGGGTTTTCGTAGCACTCGAGGAAGTATTCATCTCGGGTAGTACGCTTGTGCGCGCGGATAGAAATTGTCTACTCCTGTTGGAGGAATCTTGATGTAGTAAGCGGAGCTTGAAAGTAGACTGGATTCGACATTCTGGATGGATTCGGCACATCGAACAAGATGGAATGTTCAGTTGCTCGACTAACGCTCCCGATAGGAGCCCACGAGCAGTAGCAGTCTTCGAAGTCGCCATGTTGTAAACTGCAAAAAGTGTGATGAGTTGTGAAATATTTTTCACTTAACAAAGGTTGTCTCTGTGTCTTATAATGTTGTTGGTGGTGATAGGACCCACCGCATCGCCACCGTATGCTAAGCCTTTTCATTAGCCTGGCTCCCGAGTTGTATATGCCTTGCCAACCTATCAGTTGGGCTGCAACTGGGTCGGAGTTTTCAAGGATTCGATGGGGGTAGTCAGCTACTCGAGCTTTCACATGTTAAGTGCCAGACACTCAAAGTCGATTGTAGGGTGATTTTGCACGACGCAGCCCCCGAGTGTCAGGTGCGTCAAAAGTAAATAATAATCGACTCTTAGTAGAGGAACACTTAGCTTTGTCGGGTGCGGTGTTTAACTGAACACAGTCGACACATCAGACGTAGTTGATGTAGTGGAGTGGATCACCGCGACCAAGCCGTACGGTGTTTAGCCGGAAGTTTCGTCCGAGCCATGTTGTTCTTGAAAAAAGGCAAGGCAGCATAAGTTAGGGAGCTGCAGACTTCACGACCTAAATCTTGTAATCAATTACCACCCGTGATGCCCTGGATCGGGTGGTTGATGTGACCCGGCGCAACAACACACACGTAACCGGGTTGTCCTCGGCGACCGCCGCGATTCACGAGCCTGCATCTATAGACTAGTACAAACGGGAAAGCATATTTCCGTAGACATAATTTGTAGTAATAACGAGCTTAGAAAAATACCACTTGTAGGCTTCATCGGTAGAGCGTCGTAATATATCTCAACCACCAGCGGCGACATAGAGCGCGATGATTTTGTAGGCTCTGCTAAGATCCGTATGGTGATGACGAACCCGGGCGCACCAACGCGTATGATCCCATGTGATCCGACTCATCGTTGATGTTGATGAGGGATCTTGCCCGGATTGTAGCTCCAAAGGCCTCTATCCCCACGGATGGCGCCAATTGTCGAGGGGTGAACTCGACAATGACCATAGATTATAGACTTGGGTTTTGGGAAGAAGGTGGCGAGGAGAATCCAAAAGAGAGAGTGGCACACAATGTACCCAGGTTCACGTCTCCGCGATGGAGGGTCGCCATGTCCTGCTAGTAATCCAATACATGATCATAATCGAGTTACATGGAGCCGCCACAGGCGGAGGGATTTGTCTATGTATAATATGATCTAATCTAATCCCCCTTCAAGGGGTGCCCTTGTTTGGTTTTATATATGGAACCAACCTAGGGTTTACAAGTGTTATTCTAGAGTCCTATTTGTTGTACTCCAAGTCGATATATATGGCGTGCGGGTCCATCTTGTTGAGTCATCGTGTTGGGCTACTGATACGTCCAAAACGTATCTACTTTCCCGAACACTTTTGCTATTGTTTTGCCTCTAATTTGTG
The DNA here is from genome assembly GCF_022539505.1 of Lolium rigidum. NCBI lineage: Eukaryota > Viridiplantae > Streptophyta > Magnoliopsida > Poales > Poaceae > Lolium > Lolium rigidum. The sequence continues at coordinate 215,797,863 of NC_061508.1, read as the reverse complement.
TATTTTGGATACAACTAACACGGACTAACGCTGTTTTCAGCAGAATTGCCCCGGTGTCTTATTTTTGTGCAGAAAATCAACTTTCGAGAAAATCCCCGAAAATAATTGCAATGGGCCTATTTTCACGGAAGACCTACGGAGCCAGAAGACGAGACGGAGGGGGGCCACGAGGTGCGCACACCACATGGCGGCGCGGTGGGCCCCTGGGCCGCGCCGCCATATGGGGACGCCGCCTCGGCCAGCCCCCGATGCTCCCCTCTGGACTACTTAAAGTCCTTGACCTAAAAACGCACGGGGGTTCGACCAATTTGCCAGAAGACATCCAGAACTCCGCCGCCATCGAAAACTCTATTTCGGGATCAGAAACTCCGTTCTGGCACCCTGCCGGGACGGGGAATTGGAGGAGATCATCGCCATCGTCGCCACCGACGCCTCTCCATCAACCATCCATGCTTCCCCCATCCATGTGTGAGTAAATCCCCGCTGTAGGCTGAAGGGGATGGTAGGGATTGGATGAGATTGTTCATGTAATAGCCATAAGATTGTTAGGGCATGGTGCCTAGTATCCGTTGTTGGTACTTTTATGATATTGTTGCAACTTGTTATGCTTAATGCTTGTCACTTAGGGCCCGAGTGCCATGATTTCAGATCTGAACATGTTATTGATTCATGATGATATTCATTGTTTTATGATCTTACCTGCAAGTTGTATACACATATTGCTGTCCGGAACCCGAGGCCCCAAAGTGACAGAAATTGGGACAACCGGAGGGGAAGGCTGTGATATGAGGATCACATGTGTTCACGGAGTGTTAATGCTTTGCTCCGGTGCTCTATTAAAAGGAGTACCTTAATTACCAGTAGTTTCCCTAGAGGCCCGGCTGCCACCGGTGGTAGGACAAAAGATGTTGTGCAAGTTTCTCATTGCGAGCACGTACGACTATATACGGAACACATGCCTATGGTTATTTAGTACTTGGATACTGTTTTATTATTATCTGCAAATGCCTTGTCTTGATTATTACATGAGTTATCTTATCCATGCAGCGCCCGTTCATCCATCCCTATGCCTACAGTATTTTAATCCTGTTGTTTACTATAATCACTACTGATGTCTTTATTACACTGTTGCTTATATTTCACTACTGCTACTCGCTATAAAACTGTTTCTATCGATAAACTATTGCGAGCAAGTCTGTTTCCGGTGCAGCTGAATTGACAACTCCGCTGTTAAGGCTTACAAATATTCTTTGGCTCCCCTTGTGTCGAATCAATAAATTGGGTTTTACTTCCCTCGAAGACTGTTGCGATCCCCTATACTTGTGGGTCATCAAGACTATTTTCTGGCGCCGTTGCCGGGGAGCATAGCTTTATTTGCAAGTTCACCTGAATTGATATTGTTCGCTGCAAATCCTCCATCATGGGTAAACCTCGAGATGCTAAAGTCACCATATTACCATCCACTACAAGAAAAGGTACAACTCTGAGTACCTCTGCTGCTCTTGATTCACCATCTGTGATAAGTCAACTTGTTTCACCACCACAAGCTTCACATGCTGGTACTTCTGCTGAATCTGAAAATTCCTCTTATAATCTTGATGATGCTTCTACTGTGCTTGATGATAATGGTTCATTAGGTCCTTTTCTAGATGCTACAATTGCTAGGTCTAGACAAATTGAAAATACTGAAATTCCTAATGAAAATACTGTTACACCTGTTAATTCACCTGAGTCTGTTGAACACTCTAGTGATGATTTTGATGAAGATTATGTGGAACTTGATGATGATTTTATTGATAAATGTAATGCTACTACTGGTGCAAGTAACATTAAAAAGCTTCTTGCACAACATGCTGTTAGATATAAACTGTCTCCTGATCCTAAATTTGCCACATCTCCTATAAACATTAAGGATAAGGATTATGATTTTTCTCTTGATTTATCTCATATATCTATTGTTGAGAAAACACCTTTTTGTGGTATTGGAAAAGAAAGTGTTGTAGAGCACATGAATGAGCTTTCTACTTTGAGTAGCTTGTTTTCTGATGATATCAAGAAGCGTACTTATTTTGTTGCTAAAATTTTTCCTTTCTCATTAAAGGATGATGCTAAAACTTGGTATAATAGTTTGCCTCCTGATTCTATTGATAGTCCAAGTGGTTTGCTTGATGTTTTCTTTCGAAAATATTTTCCTCGCTAGTGCTCAACATATTGCTTTGTAGAAAATTTATAGTTTTGACCAGGAAGATGGAGAGAAATTGCTCGAAGCTTGGGCAAGGTTTTGCTCTCTTCTTAGAGCTCGGCCTGGACATGATTTGGAAAAGCATGACTTACTTGATATATTTTATAGTGGACTAACCATTGAGTCTAGGGCATACCTGGATAGTTGTGCTGGTTGTGTTTTCAGGAAAAGAACTCCAGCACGAAGTCGAAGAATTAATGGCTAGAATAAGCCAAAATCATGATGATTGGACTACACCTGAACCAACCCCAACACCAATATTGAAGAAGAGGGGTATGATTGAATTAAATGATGAAGATATGAGGGAAGCCAAGAAATCTCTTAAAGAGAAAGGTATTAAATCTGAAGATGTGAAGAATTTACCTCCCATAGAAGATTTATGTAAGATAACTCCCCTTCATCCACAATTGAGGTACATTCTCTTCAACGCTTTGATAGAGGAGACATTCCTTACTCAAAACATCCGGATCAATGTTTAGATGAATTTGATAATTATGTTGTTAAGCAAGATAACTTTAATATGAGAGTAGAGAATCATTTAATGGAAAATTCTCAAGCTATTAGTAAATTGCATGATATTGTGGAGAGAACCTCCAATGATGTTAAGATGCTTGTTAAACATTTTCATATGGTTCAAACTCAAATTGATCAACTCACTAAAGTGCAAAATGACTTGTTAAAAAATACTTCTAAAGAAAAACATGCTTATGAAGTAACAACTAGAGGTGGTGTTTCTACTCAGGATCCTCTATATCCCGAGGGGCATCCCAAAAGAGTTGAACAAGATTCTCAACGAACTAAAGAAACTAGTGCTCCTTCTAAGAAAAAGAAGAAGAAACATAAAACTGTTGTAGAATCTTCTGAACTTGTTAATGATCCTAATAGTATTTCTATTTCTGATGCTGAAACTGAAAGTGGTAATGAACATGATAAAGATAATGATAAGAATGATGTTTCTGATAAAGAAGAGGTTGAAGATGAACCTGAAAAGCATGCTAAAAATAAAAAGTATACTAAAGAAGATTTCATTGCTAAGAAACATGGTAATGAAAGAGAACCTTGGGTTCAAAAGCAAATGCCTTTTCCTGTTAAGAAACTAAAATCAAAGGAGGAAGAACACTATAATAAATTTTGTGATTGGATGAAACCTTTGTTCTTGCAAATCCCTTTGACTCGATGCTATTAAATTGCCTCCTTATTCAAAGTATATGAAAGATATTGTCTCTAACAAAAGGAAAATTCCTAATGAGGAGATTCCACTATGCTTGCTAATTACTCTTTCAATGGCAAGGTTCCAAAGAAGCTGGGATACCCAGGTATACCAACTATCCCTTGTTCCATCAAGAATAATTATGTTAGAACTGCTGAAAGGATCGTATGCCACACCTAGAGGGGGGGGGGTGAATAGGTGCTAACCAATTTTTAGTTCTTTTTCAATTTAGGCTTGACACAAAGGTAAATTCTCTAGATATGCAACTAAGTGAATTTACCTATATG
>NC_061508.1:215745368-215794024 GCF_022539505.1 Lolium rigidum | reverse complement strand
CTCTCTTGATTTATCGCTCCCTAGTCTTTTGCTAGCCTTCACTTGTACTGAGCGGGAACGCTGATCGTGCCTCCCAACACATGAAAACCAAGTTATTCCAAAGTGTCCACCATAAATACCTATGCATGGCATTTCAAACCATTCCAAGTAAATTCTCATGCGCTACCTTTAAAACCTTCAAAATGCTTCTCAATTTGTGTTAATGTTTCATAGCTCATGAGGAAGTATGTGGTGTTTAGCTTTCAACCTTGTCATTTACTTTTGACGGACTCTCATATGGACTAGTGGCACATCCGCTTATCCAATAATTTTGCAAAAAGAGCTGGCAATGGGATTCCCGAGTCCCGAATTAATTAACTTAAATAGACACTCCTCCATGGTTTGTGATTGTTGGACGGCACCCGAAGGATTCGGTTAGCCATGGCTTGTGTAAGCAAAGGTTGGGGGAGTGTCATCATCATAATAAAACTAAACTAAAAAGGCACTCCTTCATGGTATGTGATTGTTGGCGGGCACCCGAGGATTCGGTTAGCCATGGTTTGTGTAAGAAAGGTTGGAAGGAGTGCCACATAAACATGCAAATAATTCATGGGAGCCGCTCTTGAAAGTCCGGTTGGCGAGGTAGTTGGTGTACCCATTACCATTCGTTGACAACAACAAACACCTCTCAAAATAATTTTACTCCAGATTTACAAATGAAAAGCTCTAGCGCATGTTAATCCTCTGCTTCCCTCTGCGAAGGGTCAATCTTTTACTTTTATGTTGTGTCTCCATCCTTTCTTTGAGCACTTTCTTGAGAGCACAACTTGTCATTCTTAGTGTAATATGCTTGTCTCAAAATATGATTGATTGTGGTATAACTTTGATGCTTTTATCTTTGACAATCACTATTTCTAGTCTTTCTATGAACTCCGGAGGTGCCCGGGCATTTATGTTTTGCCGATCAAATACGGGCAAGCGAGATACCACTTTATCATACTCTCTTATGAACATTGCAATCCTCGCTTATATACATGATTCATGATGCTTATTATTAATTGTTGGTACCTCTTCATGATTGACATAGTCTGTTAGATGATCTTATTTGCATGTATCTTATTATGAGCTGCTTAAGTATTAGCCATATCATGAGAATATATACATCATATGAACAAATGTGTTCGTGAAAGTTCTTTTATCGCTCGAGTTGTTAATCGAATTGCTTGAGGACAAGCAATAAGCTAAGCTTGGGGGAGTTGATACGTCCAAAACGTATCTACTTTCCCGAACACTTTTGCTATTGTTTTGCCTCTAATTTGTGTATTTTGGATGCAACTAACACGGACTAACGCTGTTTTCAGCAGAAGCTGTTCCGGTGTCTCGTTTTTGTGCAGAAATCCAACTTTCAGGAAAAACCTCGGGATTTTGACAGAAGGCCATATTTTCCCAGAATACTGACGGAGCCAGAAGGACAAATCAAGTGGAGGCCCGAAGGCCCCACACCATAAGGCGGCGCGGCCTAGGGGGGGCCCGCGCGGCCCTATGGTGTGGCCCCCTCGGCCGGCCTCCGACGCCCTCCTTTGGACTACTTATTGGCCTCGACCTAAAAACGCACAGAGGGAAGTCGAAGGCGCCAGAAACCCTCCAGAACGCCGCCACATCGCGAAACTCCGTCTCGGGAGCCAGAAGTCTCCGTTCTGGCACTCCACCGGGACGGGGAATTGGAGGATATCATCGCCATCATCACCGCCAACGCCTCTACATCAACCAACCATGTTTCCCCCATCCATGTGTGAGTAATTCCCCCGTTGTAGGCCGAAGGGGATGGTAGGGATTGGATGAGATTGGTCATGTAATAGCATAAGATTGTTAGGGCATAGTGCCTAGTTTTCGTAATTGGTACTTTGATGATATTGTTGCAACTTGTTATGCTTAATGCTTGTCACTAGGGCCCGAGTGCCATGATCTCAGATCTGAACATGTTATTATTTCATCATGATATTCATTGTTTATGGTCTTACCTGCAAGTTGTATACACATGTCGCTGTCCGGAACCAATGGCCCCGAAGTGACAGAAATCGGGGCAACCGGAGGGGATGGTAGTGATGTGAGGATCACATGTGTTCACGGAGTGTTAATGCTTTGCTCCGGTACTCTATTAAAAGGAGTACCTTAATATCCAGTAGATTCCCTTGAGGCCCGGCTGCCACCGGCTGGTAGGACAAAAGATGTTGTGCAAGTTTCTCATTGCGAGCACGTACGACTATAATTGGAACACATGCCTATTGATTGCTTTGTACTTGGACACCGTTTTATTATTATCCGCAAATGCCCTGCTATGATTGTTACATGAGTTTCTCTCATCCATGCAACGCCCGACATCCGTCCCCGTGCCTACGGTATTTTAATCCTCGCTGTTTACTAAAATCACTACTGCTGTCTTTGTTACTCTGCTGTCTTGTTATTTTACTACTGCTATTGCTATAAAGCTGTTACTACGATAAACTCTTGCGAGCAAGTCCGTTTCCAGTGCAGCTGAATTGACAACTCCGCTGTTAAGGCTTTCAAGTATTCTTTGTCTCCCCTTGTGTCGAATCAATAAATTGGGTTTTACTTCCCTCGAAGACTGTTGTGATCCCCTATACTTGTGGGTCATCAATGCGCACAGCAGTAAGTTTTCCCTCAGTAAGAAACCAAGGTTATCGAACCAGTAGGAGTCAAGGAAGCACGTGAAGGTTGTTGGTGGCGGAGTGTAGTGCGGCGCAACACCAGGGATTCCGGCGCCAACGTGGAACCTGCACAACACAATCAAAGTACTTTGCCCCAACGTAATAGTGAGGTTGTCAATCTCACCGACTTGCTTGTAAACAAAGGATTAGATGTATAGTGTGGATGATGATGTTTGTTTGCGAAGAACATTAACGAACAATTGCAGTAGATTGTATTTCAGATGTAAAGAATTGGACCGGGGTCCACAGTTCACTAGTGGTGTCTCTCCGATAAGAAATAGCATGTTGGGTGAACAAATTACAGTTGGGCAATTGACAAATAAAGAAGGCATAACAATGCACATACATATATCATGATGAGTACTATGAGATTTAATCAGGGCATTACGACAAAGTACATAGACCGCTACCCAGCATGCATCTATGCCTAAAAAGTCCACCTTCAGGTTATCATCCGAACCCCTTCCAGTATTAAGTTGCAAACAACAGACAATTGCATTAAGTATGATGCGTAATGTAATCAACACAAATATCCTTAGACAAAGCATCGATGTTTTATCCCTAGTGGCAACAAAGACATCCACAATCTTAGAACTTTCGTCACCGTCCCGCATTCAATGGAGGCATGAACCCACTATCGAGCATAAATACTCCCTCTTGGAGTCACAAGTATCAACTTGGCCAGAGCCTCTACTAGCAACGGAGAGCATGCAATAAGATAAACAACATATATGATAGATTGATAATCAACTTGACATAGTATTCAATATTCATCGGATCCCAACAAACACAACATGTAGGATTATAGATAGATGATCTTGATCATGATAGGCAGCTCACAAGATCTAACATGATAGCACAATGAGGAGAAGACAACCATCTAGCTACTACTATGGACGGGGTGAACTACTCACACATCGATCCGGAGGCAATCATGGCGATGAAGAGCCCTCCGGGAGATGATTCCCCTCTCCGGCAGGGTGCCGGAGGCGATCTCCTGAATCCCCCCGAGATGGGATTTGCGGCGGCGGCGTCTCTAGAAGGTTTTCCGTATCGTGGCTCTCGGCATCGGGGTATTCGCGACGAAGGCTTTAAGTAGGCGGAAGGGCGAGTCGGAGGAGGCACGGGGGCCCCACACGCTAGGGCCGCGCGGGCCTCGGCTCGGCCGCGCCGCCCTAGTGTGGCGGCGCCCCGTGGCCCCACTTCGTTTCTCCCTCGGTCTTCTGGAAGCTTCGTGGAAAAATAGGACCCTGGGCGTTGATTTCGTCCAATTCCGAGAATATTTCCTTACTAGGATTTCTGAAACCAAAAACAACAACTGGCTCTTCGGCATCTCGTCAATAGGTTAGTGCCGGAAAATGCATAATAATGACATATAATGTGTATAAAACATGTGAGTATCATCAATAAAGTAGCATGGAACATAAGAAATTATAGATACGTTTGAGACGTATCATTATCTTATCCATGCAGCGCCCGTTCATCCATCCCTATGCCTACAGTATTTTAATCCTGCTGTTTACTATAATCACTACTGTTGTTTTTATTACACTGCTGCTTATATTTCACTATCGCTCTCGCTATAAAGCTGTTGCTACCGATAAACTATTGCGAACAAGTACGTTTCCAGGTGCAGCTGAATTGACAACTCCGATGTTAAGGCTTACAAATATTCTTTGGCTCCCCTTGTGTCGAATCAATAAATTGGGTTTTACTTCCCTCGAAGACTGTTGCGATCCCCTATACTTGTTTTTTTTTGAAAGGAATACGGTAGGGGAAGCCCCTACAGTGATTTTGTTTTTTAAATAATAAGAACCCAAATTCGTGTCCCTGAGGACTTGAACCTAGGTGGCTGGGTTGTACATCCACTTCCCTAACCAAGTGAGCTAGGCTCACTTCTTATCCCCTATACTTGTGGTTCATCACCTACCTCCACAAGGAGCCAAACCAGGTTGACTAATCAGTGGGCACCCGATGGGTATGCCCATGATAGTCATATTGAGCATCAATATGATATTTAAAGTGATAAAAGTCATCTAAATGATTTTCCACGCATCTAGGTGAAAAGAAAAAATGAGAGGAAACTCCAGAAGTGTTAACGACCATCGGTACGGGTGAAGTCCGCCCCTAACGCGCGCCCATGCCATGTGACAGCTGCCTCACCTCGTCAAATAGTTTCACCTCACGACGATGGATTTGAGATCCGACATTCAGAGACACCATAACTCGCGGAAACCTCATCTCCGAAAGGAATCTAGAGGGGGACTTGAAGAAGGGCATCATCCTCGTTATTACATGGATCATCGGAGGCTAAGGCATCATTCCCCATCATCAACCATTGCATATCTATCACCATTCCCATCTCATCTACCTTCATCTTGTTACAATTCCAATTTCTATTGTGGATTTGCACTTGTATACATCCAAACACTCATATTTAGTTCATATGCCTATGGTGATGTTATTGATTGCTTCCATGAGTGAGTATTTTACCTTGTTCTTGGGGAGATGGAGAAATCCTACAAATATTATGATGTGAAATGAAGATGATCTATAACTTTGGTTCATGATTATGTGTTTGTTTTCTCTCTAGATATTATGTCAAGCCGATAATGTAATATTTGCCTTCAGGACTAGAGAAAGAATCACTGCTGGACATGTGGTAGTATGTACGGTGCTTAGTGACATAACATGCCGGTGTGCTCATACCAATATCCACGGGGAAAAACTCAATTCCGAGGAGTCAGAGTGGCTTCCTTATGATCACTGCAGTGGTTATTCAGGATGAAATATCATATGGCTTATCTGTGATTATCTTTTTTATGGAGCTCTCCCCACACATGTTACGAAGAAAGACATAGATTTGTTCCAATCATAAGTAATACCAATGCTATAGGTGGATCCTACACTCCCCAAGAACATTTCGCCTTATTGCAGTTTTATTACCATTTACATCGTGTTTGTCTCTATGTTTGCTTTTATTTCCAGTTATTACTTACACACAAAACAACTCTCTATAAAACAATCTTACTTGAGATCAAGGATTGCTTACATGTATTTTCTGATAGATAGTGACGAGGGGTATAAATACCTTAACCAAATAGGTCTCTCTTGTTCGGTACTTTTACTTTTAAAACTAGCTACAATGTGCACGTGCACTTGCACACATCACGGGCCCAGGAGATAGAGACCGTCCGCCAACGGCTGAAAAAGGGGCAGCCGAACTTGTCTATTCCTCCTCGAGGGCGGCATCGTAGGTCGGTGATGGAGGCCAGGGCGGTGCTTGAGCTCGGGAAGGAGACGTTGGTCATGGCAGGGATGGGGAGCATGAACGGATGGACGTCTCGGCGACGGCAATGGGAGGCACGGGGTTCCCAATCTCTTTGCCATTTTCCAACTTTTTTTGAACGTTACCATTTTTCAATTTAGCCCTCGTAGTTTTTATTATTGAAAAATAGGCACTCTGGACGGTAGGTGGCTAACATATGAGGTCAAGTTTAACCCACATCAGCAGAATACGATGTCGTACTCTTCTTAGGGGTCCTTGAGCCGTCTTCATGTACTGTATAATGCGTATTTCTAAGTGCGGTGATCGACCCAGACAAAGCTGCCGAGTTTAGGTAGGCCCGATGTATTTACTCTTTATTCTTCTACAAAAAATCAGTTTCAATGCATTTGAATTCTTGGGGCAACGAAGAGCAGCCGCACTCAGGGCATCTCCAATGCTCCGACCCAAACGGACGTGTTGGAGTGTCCGTTTTTGGCTGTTTGGTCGCCGTTCAGAGACGCGGATAGACGAGGACGTTCGTGCCTTTTTTGATCCCCAACGCCCAGCAGACCCAAATCACTATTCCTATTATCTAGTACTAGCTGCCATGAACCAGTCCGGCGAGCTCCGCCGTGCCCGTGCTCGCTGCGTCCCGGCAGGCCGCGCCCCGGTGACCTCCGCCCCCGCCCGTGCCGCCCCGCGTGTGCAAGCTCCGTGGCGAGGCCGTGCCCCGACGAGCTCGCCCCGAGCCGCCGCACTCCGTCGCGGCGCCCTCGCCCGTGCTCGCGGCCGCAGAGGGTGCGGCGCGGCGAGCGCCACGCAGCCCGGACGGCGCGGCCGGAGAGGTGCTTTGCGGCGAGCGCCCGAGCCGAGACGGCGCGGCAGAGGAGAGCCCCGCACGGCCGGGACGATGCGGTGGGCGCGGCGCGTGGCTCCGGCCGGCGGGCGAGGGCGGCGTGGGGCGGGCGCGCCCGTGGCGCGAGCGAGCCTCGCGCGGCGTGGCGAGGCCGGCGACGGCGCGGCCGGCGGCGTGCGCCGCCCGAGCTCGACGCGGGCGCGGCCGGAGCGAGGAGAGCGCGGCGCGGGCCCCGCGCGGCGTGGTGAGGCCGGAGCCGAGGAGGTGCGGGCGCGCCCGTGGCCGGAGCGAGGAGGCGCGGCGCGGGCCCCCGTGCGGCGTGGCGAGGCCGGCGACGGCGCAGCCGTGGCGGGCGCTGCACATGCTCGACGCGGGCGCGGCCCAAGCTCGACGCGGGAGCGGCCCCGTTCGCCGCCGTGGGCGCGGCGGCCCTGTTCCTCGCCGCCGTGGGCACGACCCTGTTCCTCGCCGCCATGCACGCGCCCTCGACCGTCGCCCTGCGCGTCGTCGTTGACGAGCTTTGCGGCCGGAGCTCGTTTTGGCAGCGATAAATTCCGGCATGGATGAAAAAAAGCGAGGAGTCTGCGACGGGGTGCGGCCAGCGTCGGCGACGACGGCAGTTGGCCAGGCCAGCCAAAATCCGGTGGCTATGCCGGTCATCTCCATGGGAAAAAGAAGAGAGAGGAGAGAGAAGGTGTGGGCCTGGGAGGATAGAAACGGACGTCTTGAGCCGTCCCGAGCCATCCGGACAGACGCAAAGTCCGCCCAAATTTAAATCAGATTTAGGTCGCTCCGGATTTTAATGGCCGTCCGTTTTGCATTTGGATCTGCGCGTTGGGACGCGTTTACCCAAACGGATGAAAGTGGTCTCCGTTTTTGGATTTGGCACCCAGCTGCAGGTAGACACGTGAGGTGAGCCAAGCAAAAGTCAGAACGAAAAGCGGATGACCATCCCAGAGGTGGTGGCCCGCCCGTCAGTCAGCCTGCGCCGGCCTGTCTCCTCTGTCCCCCTACCCTACCCGCTACGGCTACTACTACAGCCTACCCCTGTCTCCTTCCCATTTCAAATTTCAAAACCCACCACGCGCACACGCACACACAGCTCTGCTCTGCTCTGTCGACCAGCGCCTCCTCGAACCCTCCGCGACCTCGTCTCGGAATCCGGCGACGAGCTCCATAGAAAAATCCAGCGCGCGCGCGTGGGGCGGAGGAGGAGGACGCAGGCAGGAACGAGGCGAGAGCATCCGAAGCTGCCCTGGCTAGCCTTGTCGCGTCCAGCCCCCACTCCCTCTCCTCTTCTCCCGGCCTGTTCTTTGTTCAGCAGCTGCTCACCTCGGTTTCGAGGGAGGCGAGAGGGTTGCGACTTCGGTCCAGCTTCGAGGCGCGAGGTAGGTATCATCAAGCTCGGAGATTCAGATTGGTGTGGGGAGATTCTTGGTTGCTCGTTTTGGGTGGGGATTCCGGATTCTGAGGGTGCTTGCTCGAGCTAAGAACTCAGATTCGTCTTCTCTTTCTTGTTTCCAGGTGCATCTGAACTCTGAAGGGACTGCAAGAATCTCCGGCGTTTTTGCGCCCTGGTCTGCTACATCCAGGCAGCGGGATGGGAGGTAAGATTAAGAATCACGCATCTCAAGCAGTAGCTGGTAGATGTAGTACTAGTACATATGCTCGATTTCTTAGGCTCAAGGGTTCGATTTGGTGCTGTGCCGGGCAGAAACCTATTAGAAATCCGGCGCTTCTGGTTGTGCGAAACACAGTAGTTGCCTCATACCATTCCCTGCTTGATTGCCCAGGCCTTTACAATCTTTGTTTGCAATATGCTTAGTGTAAAATGTAACTACTGCTGCGTACGGAGATTGGGAGATGCACTGCTATTTTGATTGCAGTAAATGTTAATCCTTCAGAGAGCAGACCACTTGTTAAAATGGTAATCCTGGGAGCAACTAGAAAGCACACTGTCAAGCTTAAAGTCTTTCTTTATGGTCATGCCTAGAGTCTTGGCAAAAAAAAAAAAAAGAGTCTTGGCAAGAAGGATATATTTGACCAGATATTGAGTTGAATTGCTTGTTTATTTAATCTTCATGTGCAAGTCAGAAGGAAAATTATACATGGTCCTTCAGTTCTTCAGCATTGATAGTTTGTTTATTTTTATATTATTATTGTGGTGCCAATGGTTCCCTGGGAAACTACTCACGTTTCCGCCCTCTTTTACTTGCAGGCACTGTAGCATTGTACTGAAGTTCCGCCGCTGTTGCATGGTTGGAGTTCAGAGTCCTGGAATCTCGACTGAAGATGAAAGAGGATATCATGTTCGACAACCAATCGAAACCGTGCAGATCCAGGGTTGACTCCAAAAGCAACCAAAATCCTCTCAAGCCCAAATTTGGGTCATCATGGGGGTCCCAAATTGTCAAGGGGTTCACAGCTGACAAGAAAACCAAGAAGGCGTCGGCCATTGCAAGCAAGAAGCCGCCTCTTGCAAGCGTGGAGAATGTCAACCAGAGCAACCAACAGATCCAATACCATTCTAGGGTTAAGAGATCTCTGATAGGAGATTTTCCTTGCTCACCTGCTGGTTCTCAAGTTCATCCCCATGTCTTTGATTGCCACGGTATTAGGTCCCCTGCATCTCATGATCTCTTCTTTGAGTTGGACCATCTCAGGGAACAACTACGTGAATCGAAGGAAAGGGAATCAGCATTGCAATCAGAGTTGCGGCAATGCAAAGAAAATCCAAGGGTGTCAGAACTCGAGAAGGAGCTTGACTCTAGGAAGAATGAGATTGACAGGCTTGCACGGCTTAAAACATCGTTTGAAGCTGAGAAAACAAGTCTTTCTGAGCAGTTATCAGCTCTATCTTCTATGGTGGAGCAGCACGAGGAAACGGTAAGATTGGATGCGCATGGCAGTAGGGCATCTGTTACAGGTCGGGACAATGCATCTTGTTCAGGGAACTTGGAGTTCGAAGTTGTTGAGCTGCGACGCTTAAACAAAGAGCTTCAGTTTCAGAAACGAAGTCTTGCAATCAAGCTCTCTTCAGCAGAGTCCAAATTGGCTGTCCTCGAAAAGAATGCAGAGGTACCATTTCATGAACTTCCCCATTTGTAAGGGAAAGAAATTACTAGTTTTATTTTAACTAATCATTTTTGCACCCTTCTTGTTTTCACCAGAGCGAGATAGTTGCAAAGGCTCAAGCAGAGGCTTCGTTGTTGCGACACACAAATGCGAACTTGAGCAAGCAAGTTGAGGGCCTACAGATGAGTCGGCTAACTGAGGTTGAGGAGCTTGCTTATCTTCGGTGGATCAATTCATGTTTACGTCATGAGCTCTGTGGCTCAGATCAAGCACCTAGAGCAATCTCTGATATTGGTTACAATGATGGCATGGCTTGTAATGATGACCATTGTGATGGCGATGGTCCAAATGCTGACAAAAGTTCTGATGATAAAAGACTAAGCATTGCTGAACGTATCAAGCAATGGTCTCAGAATGATAAGAATTGTCAAACATCTAAAAAGGAATCACTTCTTGATAGAGCATGGATTGAAGCCACTGAAGCGCGAAGCCCAACACGTAGGCACTCACTTGGTGGATTAAAGGGATGTACACAGGACTTGAACATTGTGAAGAGGAGGCAATCTGATACCTTTATCTGCCTTCCAGAGGCAGCAGATGAAGTAGCCTCTTGTAATACGGATCAGACAAGCAGGGAGAAGAGTGATCTTCTAATGGACAAATATGATTTTGGTCAATCTGATAGTCCAAGATTTATTCTTGGCAAACCAGAAATATGCAAGTCTCAATGCTTGGATGTCGAAAAGCGCACTCTGCGCATTCCAAACCCTCCTCCAAGACCTTCAGTGTCCCTGCCACATTCATCTGGCCCATCAAATGGACCGACTGTAAATCCACCCCGGCCTCCTCCACCTCCTCCTCCACCGAAGTTTTCCACAAGGAATACTGGGGTCATGAAGAGGGCACCCCAAGTTGCAGAGCTTTACCATTCACTTATGAGAAGGGACTCAAAGAAAGATACTTCTGGGGGTGCAATCTGCGAAACAGCTAACTCTGCAAATGTGCGGAGTAGCATGATTGGTGAAATCGAGAACCGTTCTTCACATTTGCAGGCTGTAAGTAGAGTAACCAGATTGGACCAAATGACACAATGTAGATAACAATAAGTAGCTCGTTCCTACGCTGACCATGTGCATTGATTTGTCATTCCATTTTCAGATCAAGGCGGATGTTGAGACTCAAGGTGAATTTGTGAAATCGTTGATCAAGGAGGTGACTGATGCAGCTTACAAAGATATAGAAGATGTGGTTGCATTTGTGAAATGGCTCGACGATGAACTCGGTTTCCTGGTACGCATATTTATATTATTACCATTATGTGAGCAATCTTTTCAGTTGCAGCAGTCACTGAAGTTAATATTTCCCATTTAATTGCATTTCTTGAAGGTGGATGAGAGAGCAGTCCTGAAGCATTTTGATTGGCCCGAGAGGAAGGCAGACACTCTAAGAGAGGCAGCTTTTGGCTATCAAGACCTCAAAAAATTGGAATCAGAAGTTTCGAACTACAAAGATGATCCACGCCTTCCCTGTGACATTGCACTTAAGAAGATGATAACAGTGTCTGAAAAGTATGGCCATTTTACTATAGAATTTTTTTCATCAGTAGAATCAGATTGGTACTGAAAATTTGATTGGCATTCCTAATTCAGGACGGAGCGAGGTGTTTACAGTGTTCTGAGGACAAGGGATGCAATGATGAGGCAGTGCAAGGAGTTTAACATCCCTACTGACTGGATGCTTGACAACAATCTTATTAGCAAGGTAAATGATGTATAATTTTCAGTATTGGACTGCTGCTCTGCAGGTTTTAAGTAACTAGTGGTACATTACTATCCTATGACCTATCAGTACCGGAAAACATACTTTGGAGTCCAATAGCAGCCTGTAAAGCCCTCTGCAGTAATATTTGCTTATACAATTTCGGTAACCCATTTCCCTTCGTCACTGCAGATAAAATTTGCTTCTGTCAAATTAGCAAACATGTACATGAAAAGAGTGGCTATGGAACTTCAGTATATGGGACCTCTGAACAAGGATCTAGCTCTGGAGTATATGCTGCTTCAGGCTGTGAGATTTGCCTTCAGAGTTCATCAGGTAACACAATGTGGCAGTAGCTGTAGAACAAGAAAATAAAGAACTAAGTCCTGTATCAAATCAATGCTGATTAGATTACCAGTTAGTACTCTTATAAAAACTGTGTTCTTCACCTATCCCAACTATCACATCTGTCTGATTTCAGTTTTATCCTTCGTTTCCATGCTATACATAATCAAGAACCCCTGCTTATTCTGGGCTATTTCTGGGGAACCCTTCTGTAGAATCTGTATGTTCTATTCAAGTATTAAAACCATAAGCTGCGTCTTCTAAATTGGTGGTCCATTTTTTTTCCTTTTCAGTTTGCTGGAGGGTTCGACACTGAGACCATGGATGCATTTGAGGAGCTGAGGAATCTTGTTCACGTCAGGAACAGTACCCAGTAGGGAGGCAATCGAATGTAGTGTGATGTGATTTTGTCTGGGAAAATTGTGGCTTACCCTCTCAGTAAGCATGACGGATAATTTGAAGGATTGGCCATTGGTGTGTATGTATTCGTGTGTGCTAGCCTGAAGAAACCAGCTTTGGTGTGCGTAGGCGTAGGAATTTGGTAGAAACATTGATGGAACATGTGGAAGCTATATGTGGATATGCTCCTAGTGGGCATTGGTGACTGTCAATTTGTTAACTTGTCTACTGGAAGCTCATAGTCTACAATGATGCGATGCAAGGTTTTCTAAGAAGAGAAACACCACATTGTTTTCAACCCAGCCTTCTCGGAAGCAGCAGCAGAACGCTCGCAACTAGGGTTTCCCCGAAGAGGAGTTGCTGTTGCCGCCTCTTCTCACCTCATCGCCATCGGTGCCCGGTGCCGCTTCCCTTCCTCCTACGGCGGCGGGGATTGTCCTTCCTTGGTATGCCGTCCTCGTCGGCGTCTCTCATCTGGATGTGTGGACGTGGGCCGTGAGCTACTAATATGAGGTGATGCGAGGATCTTATGGTGGTCAGTGAAGATAATGTGGCCCTCAACTTAATATACCCACAGGGTCATCAGTTTGCAATATGTTGATGGCACCACCAATTTTTGTTTTGTTGAAATCAATCACATTGGTAGGAATCTGTCGGTGTTAACCTGTTTGGAACATGTCATCAATTCAA
The DNA here is from genome assembly GCF_022539505.1 of Lolium rigidum. Lineage (NCBI taxonomy): Eukaryota > Viridiplantae > Streptophyta > Magnoliopsida > Poales > Poaceae > Lolium > Lolium rigidum. The sequence continues at coordinate 215,780,925 of NC_061508.1, read as the reverse complement.
AATAGGCAGAAATCGACTCTTTCAAAAACATCTTAGATCTCACTAATACACAAATGGCCCGTTGTCTTTGAAACGTTATAAAGGACAAGAGAATTGCGCTTTGGCCAATTGACATCTTGTTTGTACACCCAAAGCGCTCTGTGTTTTGATTGCGTCTCGCAATGCTCAATGCCGATGACTAGACTCATCACTTCCAAATGACATGTGTCCCAAATGATTTGATTTAGTTGTATGGGGTCTATTAGAAAGGAAGTTTGGAGGAGGGGGGGGGGGTGGGAGTATTTGGTGAGGCAAGTGTTTTCAGCAAGACCACGAGATATAATACACCAGGAAACCTTGCTGCCAAACTAGGCCTTAGGGGCCCTATTGATCTAAAGAAAAGTTGGCGACGACAGCCGTTTTGTAGGTTCCATTTTGGGCATGTGGTTCCTATCGTCTTTATTGCTTCTGTGCGCCACTACAAGGTCAAAATCCGGTGACGATGACTACGGAAGTCGTATTCCTCGCCAATGGAGCTATGGCGCTGAATACTAGTCTTATCTACACCTCATTGTTGCATGCTACCTCCGTTCCTTTGAATAAGGCGTACACTTTTTTCCAAAGTAAAACGATTTAAACTTTGACCAAGTTTTTAGAAAAAACTATCAATATCTATCACACCTGATCATGTCATTAGATACCCCAGATACATCATGACATGCATTTTCACATTATATTTATATAGTATGATAGTGTTCAATATATTTTTCTATAGAATTGATCAAACTTTGCCTCGTTTGATTATAGAGAAAATTTATACGTCTTACATTGCGAAACAGAGGTAGTATTAGCTTTTAACATGTGAGCGGTCTTGAAAGCTTCTTAGCTTCATACATAGTGGTTAAAATGGACTCGGCTATAACTTATTTTGTGTTTAGCAGTCTGCCATAACGTGTCTTCTTCTTTATTGAGCTTGTTTTGGTGGATCTATAAAGAATGGGATAGTGAAGCTTCCACTTTCTAAAAAGAGAGGTGGGTACCAACATGAACTCTTATTAATTTGCAAGGGTTCTGTCGTCAACTAAATTTATAGCTTCTTTTATACCCCTTCGAATCCGGAAAACTGTTAGACGAACTGTTTTGCAAAAAAATCCTCACATTTACCAGTTCCTTAACCCGCACTCCATTATGTTCTTGCTAGAGCGAGTGAAAAAAAAGCTATCTAACCATCAGCTTGTGAGCGACATCTTTAATTGAGGTGAGAGAAACTTCGTGCATGGTCCGTTCGGAGACAAACCATCAATGCTAACTTTTGGACGGATTTAATTACAAAACGTAATTGCATTGACAGTCCGACACTTATTTAGGATCAGAAAGAGTAATTTTAATTAAATAACATATGCTGCCAAGCTCCATCCTTTTCTCCACTCCTCCACAAAACCTAGCCGCCGGGCACATCCTTGGAGGCGGTCCAGAAACATGCCATCCCATCGGTTTGCTTATCGCTCTACCCCGGATCGGGAGAAGGTCTTACTTATTTGTAGGTTAGATCGATGATAATGAGGTGGGGGCAATATTCTTGCATTGGAATAAGTCCTCCCGATGTGCTCCCGTTAAATGGCACCGACTCCGGTTTCAATGGGTAGCACGTGGATGGTTCTGTCTCTGATCTCTTATTAGATCAGGTGAATTTGGTTAAGAGTCGGTGCACAACGAGGCTTCGTGCACATGTGGTGATGGTCCTCCAAATAATTCCACGAGGGGGCAGCTATGGTGTCTTGAGGTATGCCGGGAGCACGGCCTCATATCTAGGAAGAGGGAAGCATATGACATGTCCCGGTCGTGTTGTATCAATGAAGTCTTGGATCATGTTTTCATAGTCGGATGGCTATTATGTCTAGCAATGTCAATGGGCAATGGTGATTCTCTTGTTCCTGGGATGATGATTTTGTGCATGTTGGTGGAAGCAACCGTATCCTCTCAGTATACGTCTGTATTTGTTTGGACATTCATGAAGATAAGGACCTGTCTGCGATCTTATTAAAGTAGAAAGGCCGTTTCGCAACATTAGCAAAATCCCCAATCGGTCCAAGCCCTAGCCGCAATTTGAGCCCGGTCCCAACTCTCCTCTCCCCCGCCTCTTCTTCTCCACCCACGGCCGCCGGCGAGGCCTCGCCGGAGAAGCCGCCTTCCACCGCCCACCCGGGATTTCCCGCCGCACGTCCCAAAGCTCGATGGCCGCGTCGTCTCCCGCCTCCAGCGGCAAGGCGGCGAGCGACTCCTCCGCTCCTGCCCCGGCGGTCGCCAACGGCAATGGGACGCCGCAGAAGCCGCCCTCCGGCCCCGGTTTCGACATGCCCAAGCCCAACCTGCGCGGGCTGAACAAGCCCAAGTGCATCCAGTGCGGCAACGTCGCCCGCTCCCGGTAAGAAGGGCCAGGATTCGTCGAGCTTCTCTGATCTTGGAGTTCTGTGTCCTTGTCAGGTTCATGAAATTTATGCGTTGCTTGGCCTTTCAGGTGCCCCTTCCAGTGTTGCAAGAGCTGCTGCTACAAAGCCCAGAACCCTTGCCATATTCACGGTATGCCTAATACTACTGCTGCGAGATGCAATAGATCTTCGTCGTCTACAATGAATTGCAGTTTTTGTTCGCTATTCGGGAGCAGTTTGCGAAGCTGCTATCCAAGTATCGGCAGCATCAACTAATTCGGCGCCAGCCCATTGTTTGCCTGACATGATTTTCCTGTTGCCCCCTACTCTTGGTTTTAGCCCTTCCCGTCACTGGTTATAATTAGGGTTTTGTTGCTTCCTTAGCCTAGATGAGCTATATGTTATCTGGAGTAGCTAGTCTCTTTACCATTCAACCATACTAGTTTAGCGGTTCTATAGTTCTGGATTTGTTTGGTTCTGTAGACGGTAGGAGCTTGCTCAATCTTAGGTAGGCTAGATAATCAATTTTATCCAAGTCATCTCATTCGGGCAAAGGATTACGAGTCGACAAGTCGAGTCGAGTCGTCAGGGTACCGACTCATAGACTATTCGTGACTAGTCTATCTAGACTACTGCTGGACTAGTCGACGTGTACTTCAGCAGTAGCTAGTACATATATGGCAACCAGATAGGAGCAAAACCAGCGGGGGAGGGCGTCGCAATGCTTCTGGCCGCCGCCAATCTAGCCTGGAAATAGCCAGTGTTCTAACTTTCCATCTCGCGGGCTGAGAGCCTCACTTATTCATGCCAAAATTGAGTCAATCGACTCAAATACTAAGACTAATCTAGATTAGTCCATGACTAGTTGCTCGACCGCTCGACTCTACAAACTAGTCGAGTCGAACAAGCTAGTCGACAGTCAAGTTAAGACTCATAGACTAGTCGAGCGACTAGTCTAGACTAGTCGTTAGACTCATAATCCATGGTAGACTCATAATCCATGATTCGGGCTGACGTTTTCCTATTTTACCTTCGGTGACAGTTGGCAACTTCAAGTGGCTAGTAGATCTTTATCGTCTACAATGAATTGTAGTTTTTGTTAGCTAATCGCGAGCAGTTTGCGAAGCTGCTACCCAAGTATCGGCACCATCAACTAATTCGGCACCAGCCCATTGTTTGCCTGACATGATTTTCCTGTTGCCCTCTACTCTTGGTTTTAGCCCTTCCCGTCACTGGTTATAATTAGGGTTTTGTTGCTTCCTTTGCCGAGATGAGCTATATGTTATCTGGAGTGGCTAGCCTCTTCACCGTTCAACCACACTAGTTTAGCGGTTCTATAGTTCTGGATTTGTTTGGTTCTGTAGACGGCAGGAGCTTGCTTAATCTTAGATAGGCTAGATAATCAATTTTATCCAAGTCATCTCATTCGGGCCAAGGATTACGAGTCGACAAGTCGAGTCGAGTCGTCAGGGCACCGACTCATAGACTAGTTGTGACTAGTCTAGACTACTATTGGACTAGTCGACGTGTACTTCAGCAGTAGCTAGTACATATATGGCAACCAGATGGGAGCAAAATCAGCGGAGGGAGGGCGTCACAATGCTTCTGGCCACCGCCAATCTAGCCTGTAAATAGCCAGTGTTCTAACTTTCCATCTCGCGGGCTGAGAGCCTCACTTATTCATGCCAAAATTGAGTCAATCGACTCAAATACTAAGACTAATCTAGATTAGTCCATGACTAGTTGCTCGACCGCTCGACTCTACAAACTAGTCGAGTCGAACAATCTAGTCGACAGTCAAGTTAAGACTCATAGACTAGTCGTTAGACTCATAATCCATGATTCGGGCTGACGTTTTGCTATTTTACCTTCGGTGACAGTAGGCAACTTCAAGTGGCTAGTAGTTTTGTTAAAAACTAAACTTATATTTGGTCTCTCTTGTGATTGCTGTTAAAGGTGTTTGGTATCAGGATTGTAGAAAGTAACTAACTTCAATGAGAAGAAGAGGGTGATTGATCTGACCCTTCCTTAGCATATAGTGTTATGGAAACAGGAGCATGCCCTTCTTGATCTTATAAGGGATGGAGGAAGAGGACGGTGAAGAGAAACAAGAAGAGCCCTACGGTTTGTGACTGAAGTGTGTTGAAGAGAAGGTGCTAATAGCAGAAGGAGGCTGCATGATTTTCCCCATTCCAGCGATAAAATATTTTTGTCCGAAAGTGCATCAGCAAGTTTTCTAGTCCTCTGAAGCAAAGTTATTCCCGAGAGGCAGGATATATGTACAGTTTCAAAAGCCTTGTTTAGCCAAGCGAAGCATATAAGAGAGCTTGCTTTAGGTCTTGGGAAGTTAGGATTTAGGATCCAAGCGCGCACCTTTATTTTTCATGGCAGATTAAGGGGTTGTTAGGCTAGAACATTTGCTTATGGCTGTGCTATTTACTTATGGTACTATTTAAATCTGCCTCTGAACTCCATTTATCTTCAGTTGTAGTTTCGTTTACTTTGTTTCCATGCAGTATGATGTCTGTATTAAACAATTTAGTGGTTTGTCTTTGAACACTTTATTTTGTAAATATAGCACTAATCCTTTCTTGCTCCATTTTTCATGACAGTTCTCAAAACGAACAACACATTGCCAGAAAAGACACCACCAGCTCCTGCCCCCTCGTCAGACCAACCATTAACTAATTCACCTGTAACTGGGTAATCTTCATAAACTGGTAGTCAAAATTCATATAATGCAAAAGGTCATTATTTATAATGCTTGCTTGTCATGTGCTGTAGTTCTTCGTCGAGGCTGTCTTCTGTACAAAAGCTTCCCCTTCATTTTCTTAACTCACTCCGAACAAGAAAGTCCTTTGCCAAGAAGGTTCTTTGCCTTTCTACCCTGTTCCATTGTTTTGAATAATTTTGTATATTCCTGTGGTTAAAAACTTGAAGTACTTATGTTTTAGGATGTTGCAAGCATAAACAAGTGGAGGTTTATGAAGCTAAAGGAACATATGCAAGGAGACATCGATGCAGAAAATGAAGCATATGATAGGTATACACAGAACATTGGGTTACTGGAGGAAACGTTCTATCTCACAGAAGATGCTGCTGGTGAACATGAAACTGAAGCAACTTCTTCAGAAGAAAGGATGGAAATAATGGTTTCTGAGGCAAAGGTGAGGTTAAAATCTGATTGTGCAAATGCTGATGGCTTTAAAGAGAGAATTGCCATTGTCTTGGACCAGAAGCTGAAGGAATTGCAAGAGAAACACAGTACCTACGAGGAAGGCAACTCCTCTGACCAAAATATAGATGGCCATACAAAGCTGCTGAAGTTAAGCATAAAGCAGCAAATGGCGAGAAACGCGAAAACGAATGAGCTGCTTGCTAGGTTGACAAAAGCACAGAGCGGGGATGATTTAAAGCCTTGCCTTGATTTAATGGCACAGCTGTTTGGAAAGGAAAATGCTTCCCCCTGCATGGATTCATCAGAAAAGCCAAGTGACCAAGAATTAACTGCAGCGACTGCACCCTCTTATTCCTTTCCAAAGCTCACGACTAGGCTGGAGGTTGATGAGAATATGGTGTCCAAGATCAATGAATTATCTTCTTTGAGTCAGGTCTTTCAGCTATAATCTGGGATCTGGACTGGTGGTGCGCCTCGAAACCCCGGAGGCATGTCACGAATCCAAAATCTGGACTGGATTCTTGCTGTCTAGTAACTTTAGAATGTAACTTGTACTATTATCTAGTGTTTCCTTACTGTCTTGTGTAATGTAATCAAGTGTTGGCAAGCAAGTCAAAACTATGAGAGCAATGCAGTATTTTTTTTTGTCTCCACAGCTATTATGAATTAAATCTTTACACTTGTTTTCTGCAGATAATGTGGCGAATCTTATTGATGATATATTCATCCTCTGTGATGAAAATTTACACTTGAAATCTCAGATTTCAGCGATGTTTAGTGCAGGCTTGCCTCTGAAATGTTATTGAGCTTAATGAAAAACCTCTCTGGTAGAAAACTATCTGCGGAAAACAACCGCGTCAAACAGTGACCCAGCAGAGCACAAGGACTAAAATCAATCGGCAACAAATCCACATGAGAGTTAAACACCCGTTTGGTCATTTTGATTCGGAGGCTGCCAATGCCATTGGAGTCAGATCAGCTCGTGTGGACTTATGCTAACTTTCATCAATCAATCAATTAAAAGAGGAAACAAGAAGAATTCCCTGCTTTTGCTAACTTCATCAATCAAATTTAAAGAGGAAAAACGAATAAATCCAAAGAAGTTCACTACAACTCATGCTAGCTTGATCAAATCAAAAGAGGAAACAAGAATCCAATGAATTCCTTCTGCAAAGTATGCTAGTTTCATCAAATTAGAAGGGGGAAAAAGAAGAACTTGCGCTAATTTTTCTTGAGGCGCTTGCAAGCCTCAGAATCTCCCATACCCTCACGGCCTCTCCTGGGGCCCGCGGCCGCAGCGCACGCCGCCCTGAGCCTGTCGCAGCGGTGTCGGTCGGCGAACGCCATGGTGGCGCTGAGCGTCCGGTTGCTGAGGATGCCGCACAGGAGGCTCTCGCAGTGCCACTTGAGCGCCTCGACGCCGCACCCGTCCGCGGCGAGGAACATCCGCCGCAGAAACTCAGCCATCCCTTCGCCGCCGTCGTCGTGAGCGACGGGAGGCACCTCTAGGTCGTCGGTGTAGATGAAATGGAGCAGAGCCTTGAACACCGCGGGCTCCATGTCGTTGTCCAAGGTTATTTCAACGGACGGCCGTGTCTTGGTCTTTGTCTTGGCCTTGTCGGTGGCGGCCGCGGCGTCCAGGAGCTTCTTCCTGAGCAGCGGGGACCGCGCCGCGAGGATCGCCCCGTGCGCGGGGAAGGCCTCTCCTCTGACGCGCACCGTGACGTCGCACGCGTGCTTGTCCTCCAGGAGCCTGCCGAGATCCTCGGGCAGGCCCGGCGGCGTGATCATCGGCGTTACCGGCTGTGGCGGTGGCGCCGGCTGCGTGATCATCGGCGGTGGCGCAGCTTGCGTGATCATCTGCGTCACCGGCTGGGGCACCCACGGGCGAGGCGTAACCACGGAGACGTCGCACCTGATGGCGAGGCTGCCGTTCCTGACGTACTGGGGCGTCTCCAGGTCGCTCCCGCGGCAGGACGGCTCGCCCCAGTACCAGTAGGTCGGATCGAACACGGCGTGCAGCCCGCCGCCGCCGCCGAGGATCGAGTGCCACTGCCCGCTGGACTGGTCCATGAGTGCGAGGTCGAACCAGGCCGGGACGACGGCGTCGGGCGTGAGGAGCTCGAGGTATACGGAGACGTGGTGCTGGCCGTCGGCGGAGGCGTCGGAGCCGGCGGGGTAGAAGAGGATCGCCCAGCTGTGGCCGCCCACGTCGAAGGCGCCGGACGTCACGGGCATCCCGATGCCGAGGGACTTGAGCAGGGTGTAATTGTGCACGAGGAAGGCGTGCCCGCCCTCCGCCACCTCCGCCGTGCACGACGACGTCGTCAGCGTCGGCCGACCCGGCGCGGGGAAACGCGGCGGGGCTCGTGGGGTCGCCGCGGAAGACGGGGAGGAAGCGGCTGTCGTCGGCAGTGTCAATCGCGGTGGCGCCGTAGTCCTTGCGCCCGTGGATGGACCCAGTTGTGCGTGCGCCCGTGGGTCGATCCATGGGGTCGCCAGCGGAGCGTTGGGCGGCGCTTGCGAAGGCGGGGCCGGAGCGGCTGTCGGCGGTGCCAACCGCTGTCGTGGCGGTGGCGCCATAGACCATGGTGAGCCCGTGGATCGATCCAGTTGTGCGTGAGCGCGTGGATCGATCCGTGGGGTCGTCGCCGGCGCGGCGTTGGGCGGCGCGTGCGCGGCCGCCGCGGGAGGCGGGACCGAAGGGGCTGGCGGCGGTGCCAATTGCGGCCGTGGCGGTGGCGCCATAGCCGGCCTTGCGCTCGTGGATCGCTCCAGTTGTGCGTGCGCCCGGCCGTTAGCTGCTGCTACGGCTAGAGGCTAGAGCACGGTGGACCTCTCCGAGTCTCCGCGATGGTTTTATACAGGTGTCTGATGTTTCTTTGCTGCATTCTTTACTGCATCGGTAAAGTCGGTGCTGATTCCGATCCCGAGTTTGTTACAACAAGCTTTCATGCGTAGGACAGCTGGCCGGTTACACGCTCATACCAAGTTACCAACACGCTCGGTCTAAACTGTTCATAAGTCATCATCAAATACAGTTACTCGGTCCGTTGCATTTCATGATTTGATTGCCGTGTGAAGCCCCTTGCCTTGTCACGTACCAGCGATCCATCCAAATGACCAAATCGTTTCTGATCCATGCGAGTCATGCAAAACCAAACAAGTTTTGTTTCACGGCTGGATCAATGAAATGTACCCAAGAATCACAGGATTCAAACATACGATATTATGCTAATTAAGTTGCAAAGCATCCGATTTTTGAGCCCGACAATTTTTCCTGACACGGCACATTATCTTTCTGCGAGCCGTATCCTATATGCCTTACTTTATTTCCGCATCGCGATGTGGTTCGCGTCGTGTTAGGGTTTCTAAAGAGGGTCATTAGAATCTGAAAATTGAGGATCCAGAGGATCTCAAGCTAGTGTGACCAGAACACGACCATTGATATGACAACTGGAGGCTAGGGGGGGAGGCAGGGTAAACAAATAAGGAGGGCCGGAACAGAGAAAATGACTATTGTGTGTGTGTGGGGGTGGGGTGTGGGGGGGGAGGCAAAGTACGAAAATACTCTGCTAATTTACATTATGTAGTACGGAATAGCAGCGACCTACGCAGAAATACAGAATCTTAGGATGTACATAATGATGTGTTATGTCAACATGTAAATTATCAATTTCAAATATATTTTATTCTTGGCTGTGAAAAAATGACAAAATTTGATATTTTGCACATTGGTAGAACCGAGCTATGTGTAAGCTAAACATAAAATACCCTTTATGACTTTTCCAAAAAAAAACAAGCTATGATGGATTTGATCATAAGATCAATCCATGTATGATTTATACCGTGTTCCAGCTCCTAGATCGATATTTTGTGTTGGTGCAGTGCTTCTGGATTGTTGATTTGATCAATAGCCCTTCACCTCCTAGCTCCTGGATGATCTTGCCTTAGCTCACCATGATCTATGGATGGTTTGGTTTGGTTATGGGGTTGGTTCTCTGGATGATCTATGAAAATGCTCTATTGGTGTGTTCTTGAGCTATTCTTGCTGTTCTTCTTGCTATGCTGAATGATCCAACCCTATCTCGAAACCACTGTGCTATATATAGCACAGGGAGCTGCTCTCCTTGGTCGACAACACTTGTGTGTGTGTGCTGTGCTGTCCAGCCCTTCTCCCCTTGCTCATGATGGAGAAAAGCTGCTGGCCTCACTTTGGCTTTGGTTGGGACTTGATCCCCCTGCCAAGGCTTATCTCATGATTTCTGATTATTTTTACTGCCAAGTGTCAATGACACTTGTTACTGGACAAAACCATTCTATTTGTTTCTCTTATGCAGGTTTCAAATTGTTATTGATGTAATCTTCATTTTCTTTCTTATTTATGTTTCATATATTCCATTTATTGTAATATAAATAATTATGTAATGATAATGTAATGTGTGTGTATGATCAATAAAGCTCAAGGTTTTGTTTATGAGCTTTTATATAAATTTGATATTCACTTATGAATTATTTGTGTAAATGTGATGTGCTTTTGAATTATGAATTCATAATTCATTTATATATTGACCACTTTATACTTCTTTTGTTTGAATTCAAATTTGAAATGCCAAATCAAACATTCTCCCCAAAACCCTAGGTTTCAAAAGAGGTCATGTCGAAATTCATAGCACTCACATTGCTCTAACCCTAATAGCAACGAGAGAGAAACCTCTATCCCTCTTAGGTTTTATGCAATAAGGCGCGAAAATTTCTCCCGTTTTGCGATGAAATGCATATCCCATTTCTAAATCTACCCTTCGTTGGTCCTATATTCTGGGATATTACACATACCATCTGAACTCTGAAAGTATAGTAGTCAGACAAATCCAGCACCTTCCCCTCCAATCCCTTTTATTTCTCATGATGTTTTCTTGTAATGTTTTGGTACTCTGAAAAAACAATGTATCCTATTGTGAGGAAGCAGCGCATATTCACTAATCTGTACATTAGCAACAATCAAATCTACTTCATCCATTTTCCTACTGTAGTTTCCATTTTTCTGATACTTTTTTTTGGCAACGGCCTAAATTGAGAGATCCTTGTCAAAATCCAACAAAAAATTCTTAGATCGAGAATCTTTTTGTCATGCTAAATCCATTAGAACTACATTTTTTTTTCATTTGCTCCAAGATTTTGAACGAGATGGATTTGTCTATTTATGTAAAATTGCGAAGCACTTGTGGTGCAATTAAATAATTCTAAAATTAGTTTCAAATTGTTGATGAGATTTTCTAACACTCTTCGAAAATGCATAAATAATATTTGTAAACAGATCAGAGTTCTTGGTATTTTACTTTGGAGGAACTCCAAAATCAAGTTCTTGTCATGCTAATTGCTAATTGTTATGTAGTCAAGGCTTGATTCCTGGTGCATTTTGATAGCACTAATTGATCTCAGTTTGACTATTCAAACGTACAATTAGTCTCTTAGGCGTTTTCTTAACATTGTACTACTGTGACAAATTTTGTTTCCTGGTATTAACTACTCTGACATTTGTCTTAACACTTGGTGTATTTCCTCTCGTATCCAACTGGTATAAAAAAGAGAGAACCAACCAGTGGTTGGATGGTTAGGAGGGCAGTGGCACCCCTAGCCCACCAGAGTTCAAATCCCAGATTTGACACTTTGGTGTCTCATAAAGGCGGAATATTCTTCAGTGGGAGGCGACGTTCCCGTCGACAGCGAGGCGCCTGTGGTGATTTCGTCAATCTCAAGACTCGCCGGATCAGTTATTCAACGCAGTCTTTTGGAGGTGCTCATAGGGGTAGGGTGTGCGTGTGTACGTTCATAGGGGTGAGTGTGTACGCGTATGTATGAGCGTCTTTGATTGTACTGTGTTTCGCAACAACAAAAAAACTGGTATAAAGAAAAACTTAAAGCAAGCTTATTGATTTGGGGAAATGCACTTTGGCTCATAGGAGCATATGCTCTCATTATGTGAATCCACGTTTTAAAGTGTTAAAAAATTAACTAAATTTTTACATGTACATCTAGACATTTTGTGTTGGTACACAAGTTTTCAAAAGAAAAAAATATTTTTCTGTGGCTCATGTAAAAAAGACAAATTTTGATGTTGTAACACGACTACGTACAGGATATTTTTTTGTCTTTTTTGTACACACCACACAAAATGTTGTTTTTCCACGAAAACTTGTGAACGAACATAGGATGTCAAGATGTATACCAAAATTTTATGTCAGATTTTTTTGACATTTTTAAAATTATTTTTTTATTATTTTCTACAATGGGTGCATATGCACGCGTGTGCCAAAACGCCACCTCCATTGATTTGCTGCTATATTAAGTATCAATCTCAAAGAAATCATTGATGCTCCCGATTTAATCCTCGCCTGTAGCCGGGTTCCAAGCGTGTGGGTCGGTCTACTAACTACTTAGTTAGGCTAACACTGACACTAATTAATTTTTAACACGCCCCCTTGGCCAATCGTTGTTTTCGAAAGCTTAGAGAAGGGAGTTATAACTTGGTGAACTGAGGCCATAAAAGTTCACGAGTCTGGAATTTTGTAGCTATATATAGCTCTTTTTTTAATGTAAAAAGGTATTTTAAAGTTTAAAAAATCCAAGATGTAGATAATGATGTGTTATGTCAACACGTGAATTGTCAACTTAAAATATGACAAAATTTGATATTTTGCACATTAATAGAACAACAAACGAGCTATGTGTAGCTAAACATAAAATGCCCTTTCTGACTTTTCCAAAAAAGAGAGCTATGTGTTGCTCGGGCTACACTTGTGGTTTTGTTAAAATTCACACACTATAATATAGCTTGCATGTTGTACACATCTTGAATGAAGGTTTGCACATCTAATACCATGATTTTTTTTTCAAAAAGGGAATGAACTAATACAAGGGTGTACATATGCTAATTTAATAAATTATGTAAGAAGGAAAAGGAACAACTCATGCTAACTTTTCTTGAGGCGCTAGCAATCCTCCGAATCTCCGGCACCCGCATAAGCTGTCTTGAGGCGCTTGCAATTGCAAGATTACGGATCTCCCATGCTCACACCACACGGCCTCTCTTGCAGCCCCCGAAAAGGGGAACAAACTAATACATTTATCAAAACAGGCTTTCGTTCCTATTTATAAATAAATCAACCACAACCATACAAAGATCGTGATCAAGTCATAAAGCAAAACGAGAGTCCACTAAAGCAACAACACAAGCATGCGGCATGCCCAAAGTAAAACAACAAAAGGGATGCACCCCATGGGTGGGCAATAAGAGGTTGCTCAGCGGCTAGATGAAGAGGAAACATGGCCTGCCACTTCAAGCTCTTTGTCCCGCTGTCTACAGTGAATACAGCTGCTGCAAAAACGTTAAAAACTTACATACTAAATCAGAATTGTGTCGTATGAATACTCCCTTGATAACCATCTTATTACGAATAGTTCACACAGTCTATGATATCGCAGCAAACAATGACTAGAAAAGGGGTCCCCTCTTTCCTATGCTATATGCCTGGGGATTGAACTAATACAAGGATGTACTCGGATGATAACTTAACAAATTATGTAAGGATGAAAAAGACGGTCTGCCACCTCAAGCAAGTCTTGAATCATGTCATCCAAAAACACCAAGAATTCAAATACACTGAAACAGAAGTGTGCCGTATAAATACTTTCTTGATAACCATCTTATTATGAATGGTCTAAGATAGTGCAGCAAACACCAACAGAAGAGACGTCTCCTCTTTCCTATGCATGCCTGGAGATCGAACTAATACAAGGATGCACTTGCATGGTAAGTTAACAAATTATATAAGGATGGAAATAAAAACTTGTGCTAATTTATCTTGAGGCACTAGCTAGCAAAGACTTGGAATCTCCGGCACCCTGGTGAGCTGTCTTGAGGCGCTTGCAGTTGCAAGATTCATAATCTCCCGCACTCGCACCTGTAGGGTCTCTATTGAAAAAGTCACAAAATATCTGCGGCAAACAACCGCATCAATGTGACTTCTCCGGAGATGGCCGAGGTGATGGCGGTCAGGCGTGCACTATCCTTTGCGAGGGATGAAGGGCTTGGTAATTTTATATGTGCAACTGTTTCTATGGTGCAATGAGTGTGTTCTCCTGACAAGGAACGCTCGGCTTGTGCTGCGGTGATTGAAGATATCAAGAGGTTGCTCTCCTCTTTTCAGTCTAGCTTTGTTTGTCAAGTTTATCATTCGCAGAATGTTCCGACGCATTTGTCAAGTTTATCATTCGCAGAATGTTCCGGCGCATGTTTTAGCTCACTTTGTAGAGTCATCTAGTAGTTCCGTTTGGCGTGGTGTGTTTCCTGTTTGTATCATTGATGCTCTTTGTAAAGATTTAATGATTGATTGATCAATAAAACACTACGTTTCAAAAACAAAACAGTGGTCCAACACAAGAATTAAACACCCGTTGGTCATTTTGAGTTCTTGATGCGGAGGCTGCCAATGTTACCGGATCGTCTCGTGCAGACTTATGCTAAATTTCATCAATCAATTAAAAGGGGAAACAAGAAGACTTGGAAGATTCATAATCTCCTGCACTCGCACCTGTAGGGTCTCTATTGAAAAAGTCACAAAATATCTGCGGCAAACAACCGCATCAATGTGACTTCTCCGGAGATGGCCGAGGCGATGGCGGTCAGGCGTGCACTATCCTTTGCAAGGGATGACGGGCTTGATAATTTTATATGTGCAACTGTTTCTGTGGTGCAATGAGTGTGTTCTCCTGACAAGGACCGCTCGGCTTGTGCTGCGGTGATTGAAGATATCAAGAGGTTGCTCTCCTCTTTTCAGTCTAGCTCTGTTTGTCAAGTTTATCATTCGCGAAATGTTCCGGCGCATTTGTCAAGTTTATCATTCGCAGAATGTTCCGGCGCTTGTTTTAGCTCACTTTGTAGAGTCATCTAGTAGTTCTGTTTGGTGTGGTGTGTTTCCTGTTTGTATCATTGATGCTATTTGTAAAGATTTTATGGTTGATTGATCAATAAAACACTACGTTTCAAAAAAAAAACAGTGGTCCAATACAAGAATTAAACACCCGTTGGTCATTTTGAATTTTTGATGCGGAGGCTGCCAATGTTACCGGATCGTCTCGTGCGGACTTATGCTAAATTTCATCAATCAATTAAAAGGGGAAACAAGAAGACTTGGAAGATTCATAATCTCCCGCACTCGCACCTGTAGGGTCTCTATTGAAAAAGTCACAAAATATCTGCGGTAAACAACCGCATCAATGTGACTTCTCCGGAGATGGCCGAGGCGATGGCGGTCAGGCGTGCACTATCCTTTGCGAGGGATGAAGGGCTTGATAGTTTTATATGTGCAACTGTTTCTGTGGTGCAATGAGTGTGTTCTCCTGACAAGGACCGCTCGGCTTGTGCTGCGGTGATTGAAGATATCAAGAGGTTGCTCTCCTCTTTTCAGTCTAGCTCTGTTTGTCAAGTTTATCATTCGTAGAATGTTCCAGCGTATTTGTCAAGTTTATCATTCGCAGAATGTTCCGGCGCATGTTTTAGCTCACTTTGTAGAGTCCTCTAGTAGTTCTGTTTGGCGTGGTGTGCTTCCTGTTTGTATCATTGATGCTATTTGTAAAGATTTTATGGTTGATTGATCAATAAAACACTACGTTTCAAAAAAAAAAAAAACAGTGGTCCAACACAAGAATTAAACACCCGTTGGTCATTTTGAATTTTTGATGCGGAGGCTGCCAATGTTACCGGATCGCCTCGTGCGGACTTATGCTAAGTTTCATCAATCAATTAAAAGGGGAAACAAGAAGTATCCTAAAGAATTCCGCGCTTGTGCTAACTTCGTCAAATTTTAAAGAGGAAATATGAATGAATCCAAAGACTTAGGCTAACTTGATCAAATGAAAATAGGAAAAACAATCCAATGACGTATGCTAGCTTCATCAAATTTAAAGAAGGAAAAAGAATCCAAAGAATTTTACTACAACTTATGCTAAGATTCACCAATCAATTAAGTGGGGAAACAAGAAGAATCCAAAGAATTCTCCGCTTTTGCTAACTTCATCAATCAAATTTAAAGAGGAAAAATGAATGAATCCAAAGAAGTTCACTAGTACAACTCGTGCTAGCTTGATCAAATGTAAAGAGGAATCAAGAATCCAATGAATTCCCCTTCTACAACGTATGCTAGCTTGATCAAATTAGAAGGGGGGAAAAGAAGATGAACTTGCGCTAATTTTTCTTGAGGCGCTTGTAATTGTAAGCCTCAGAATCTCCCGTACCCTCACGGCATCTCTTGGGCCCCGCGGCCGCAGCGCACGCCGCCCTGAGCCTGCCGCAGCGGTGTCGGTCGGCGAACGCCATGGTGGCGCTGAGCGTCCGGTTGCTGAGGATGCCGCACAGGAGGCTCTCGCAGTGCCACTTGAGCGCCTCGACGCCGCAGCCGTCCGCGGCGAGGAACATCCGCCGCAGAAACTCAGCCACCCCTTCGCCGCCGTCGTCGCCAGCGACGGGAGGAGGCACCTGTAGGTCGTCGGTGTAGATGAAATGGAGCAGAGCCTTGAACACCGCGGGCTCCATGTCGTTGTCCAAGGTTATTTCAACGGACGGCGGCGGCCGAGTCTTGGTCTTCGTCTTGGTCTTCTCGGTGGCGGCCGCGGCGTCCAGGAGCTTCTTCCTGAGCAGCGGGGACCGCGCCGCGAGGATCGCCCCGTGCGCAGGGAAGGCCTCTCCTCTGACGCGCACCGTGACGTCGCACCTGTGCTTGTCCTCCAGGAGCCTGCCGAGATCCTCGGGCAGGCCCGGAGGCTGTGGCGCCGCCTGCGTGATCATCGGCGTTACCGGTGGCGGTGGCGGTGGCGCTGGCGCCTGCGTGATCATCGGCGTCACTGGCTGGGGCTGCCACGGGCGAGGCGTAACCACGGAGACGTCGCACCTGATGGCGAGGCTGCCGTTCCTGACGTACTGGGGCGTCTCCAGGTCGCTCCCGCGGCAGGACGGCTCGCCCCAGAACCAGTTGGTCTGATCGAACACGGCGTGCAGCCCACCGCCGCCGCCGAGGATCGAGTGCCACTGTCCGCAGGACTGGTCCATGAGTGCGAGGTCGAACCAGGCCGGGACGACGGCGTCGGGCGTGAGGAGCTCCAGGTAGACGGAGACGTGGTGCTGGCCGTCGGCGGAGGCGTCGGAGCCGGCGGGGTAGAAGAGGATCGCCCAGCTGTGGCCGCCCACGTCGAAGGCGCCGGACGTCACGGGCATCCCGACGCCGCGGGACTTGAGCAGGGTGTAATTGTGCACGAGGAAGGCGTGCCCGCCCTCCGCCACCTCCGCCGTGCACGCCGACGTCGTCAGCGTCGGCCGACCCGGCGCGAGGAAACGCGGCGAGGCTCGTGGGATTGCCGGCGTAGCGTTGGGCGGCACCTGCGCCGCCGCGGAAGGCGGGTACGAAGCGGCTGTCGTCGGCAGTGTGAATCGCGGTGGCGCCGTAGTCCTTGCGCCCGTGGATCGACCCAGTTGTGCGTGCGCCCGTGGGTCGATCCATGGGGTCGCCGGCGCAGCGTTGGGCGGAGCTTGCGCGGCGGCGGCGGCGGCGGAAGGCGGGGCCGGAGCGGCTGTCGGAGGTGCCAACCGCGGTCGTGGCGGTGGCGCCATAGACCATGGTGAGCCCGTGGATCGATCCAGTTGTGCGTGAGCGCGTGGATCGATCCGTGGGGTCGTCGCCGGCGCGGCGTTGGGCGGCGCGTGCGCGGCCGCGGAAGGCGGGGCCGAAGGGGCTGGCGGCGGTGCCAATTGCGGCCGTGGCGGTGGCGCCATAGCCGGCCTTGCGTTCGTGGATGGCTCCAGTTGTGCGTGCGTGCGCCCGGCCGTTAGCAGCTGCTACGGCTAGTGCACGATGGAGGGAAATCTGTTTTGGATTGGGTGATGGTGGTGGACCTCTCCGAGTCTCGGCGATGGTTTTAGTACGAGTGTCTGATGTTTCTTTGCTGCATTCTTTACTGCATCGGTAAAGTCGGTGCCGATTCCGATCCCGAGTTTGTTACAACAAACTTTCATCCATACGACAGCTGGCCTGTTCGCTGCCTCTGCTTCGATCGGTCGATGCATGGGTTGGGTTGAATTTTTTGTGTCGTCACCAGGATGAGTAGTTACACGCTCATATTACTAACACGCTCGGCCTGAACCGTTCATAACCACCATCAAATACAGTTACTCGGTTCAGTTGCACATTTCTATCAGTGCAACTCAAAGCATATTTTTGTAAATGACTTTGACTTAAGAAAATCTCAGTTGACTGAGACATAGCAAAACCGAAAAAGTTTTGTTTCACGGCTGGATCAATGAAATGTACCCAAGAATCACCAGATTCAAACATACGATATGCTAAGTTGCAAAGCACCCTAGTTCCACGTCCATACCCCTTCGTTCATGAGGGGATCCTTAGGTGATTAGGGTTCCTCTGCCTCCCGTTGGCGGTTGCCTCCGATCTGGCCGCCTCTGTGGCTTTCGGGCCATGGAGGTGCGGATGATCGCGGCTCTTGTCGGCGGGAGGGCTCCGTTTCCCAGTTTTGGGTTCTTCACTCCCTGTCTTTAGGGTTTTTGTTTGTAGGGGCGGTGCTTAGGTGGTGGTGGCGCTGCCTCGTGCAATAATATTTCCCCGGCTTCAACCCCATCTCAACGGCGACATCGAGAAGCTTGTGGGTGTGGTGTGGTCTTCGAGGATTTCGTCTCACTGTGGGGATCTTCGGATAGTCAAGGAGCTTCATCGGCAGTTCATCCTACTTCTTCGTCTCCGGAATGGATGTGATCTTTTCGACCCGTTCGGCGACTTCCCGTCCGCAACCAACAACGTCAGGCCGACTCAGAGAGAAGCGGCAGCGGCGGCGCGCCGTCGACACGGTCTTGAGGTTGAAGATGAAGGGCTTCTCAAGGATCTCTTTGTAATTTTTGGTTTTCTTGAACTGCTTTGTACTATTCGATGTTTCTTTTAATGCCAGTGTCCTATTCGCAAAAATAAAAAGTTGCAAATTATTCGATTTTTATTCGATTTTTGAGCCCAACAATTTTTCCTGACACGGCACGTTATCTTTTTTGCAAGTCGTATCCTATATGCCTTACTTTATTTCCGCGTCGCGATGTGGTTCGCGTCGTGTTAGGGTTTTCAAAGAGGGTCCATTAGAATCTCAAACTTGAGGATCCATAGGATCTGAAGCTAGTGTGACGAGGACACAACCATGGATATGACAACGGGAGGCCAGGGGCGGAGGCAGGATAAACAAATAGGGGGGCCGAAATAGAGAAAATGACTATTGGGGACCAAAATACAAAAATACAATACTAACTTACATTATGTAGTACTGAATAGCAGGCGACCTAGGCAAAAATACATAATCTTGGGATAGGCTAGGCCCCTGCTGGTCCCTGTCTCCGCCACTGCCAGAGGCACCAAAGTACCTAGTTCTCACCAGGAATACAGGTTGGAAAGGCTGGCAAGACCATGTAGGTTACAGAAGGGAGTTATAACTTGGAGAATTGTGAGTCCATAAAGTTTACTGAGTGTGGATAAAGTTTAGAATGTGAAAAAAGGTATTTTAAAGTTTTAAAAATCCAACAGTAGATAATGATGTGTTATGTCAACATGTAAATTATCAATTTCAAATATCTTGTATTCTTGGCTGTGAAAAAAATGCCAAAATTTGATATTTTGCACATTGATAGAACATGGCTATGTGTAGATAAACAGAAAGTGCCCTTTATGACTTTTCCAAAAAAAAAAAAAACCGAGCTAAGTGTCACTCGGATACACTTGTACACATCGTCAATGACGGTGTGCAAAACTAATACGGGGATTTTCAAAAGGGGAATGACCTAATACAAGGATGTAAACTTTAAAAATTATACTTATAAGGAGGAAAAAGAACAACTTGTGCTAATCTTTCTTGAGGCGCTAGCAATCCAAGATGTCTTGAGGCGCTTGCAATTACAAGATTTCGGATCTCCCCTGCTGGCACTCGCATCCGCAGGGCCTCTTTCTCGGCCCCTGAAAAAGGGGAATCAACTAATACAATCTTGAAACAGGCTTTCGTTTCGATTCATAAATAAATATAAATCAACCACAACTATACAAAGATTGTGATCAAGTCATAAAGCAAAACAAGAGTTCATTGGAGCAACATCACAAACATGCCGAAACTAAAACAACAAAAGCGATGCACCCCATTGGTACGGTGGGTGATATAAGAGGTAGCTCAGCGACTGGATGAAGATGAAAGATGGCCTGCCGCCTCAAGCAAGTCTCGAATCATGTTATCTAGCCGCTCTTTGTCCCGCTGTCTACAGCGGATACCACTGCTGCAAAAACGTCAAGAATTTAAATACTGAATCAGAAGTGCGTCGTATATATGAATACTTTTCTCGATAACCATCTTATAGTCCACACGGTCTAAGATATCGCAGCAAACAACAACTAGAAGAGGCGTGTCCTCTTTCCTATGCTATATGCCTGGGGATCGAACTAATACGAGGATGTACTCGTATGATAACTTAACAAATTATATGAGGATGAAAAATAACAACTTTGTGCTCATTTATATCGAGGGACTAGCTAGCTAGCTAGCTAGCAAGCCTCTGAAGAATGTCCGGCACCCTGGTGAGCTTTCTTGAGGCGCTTGCAGTTGGAACATTCCGAATCTCCCTCACTTGTCTCTCTCTTAATGCCGCTGAAATAGTTGCAAACGACTTGTCCAGGAGGGTGACGCGCCGCATGGAACTGGACGCACGCCGCCCTGAGCCTGTCGCAGCGGTGGCGCTCCGCGAACTCCATGGTCGCCCTGAGCGTCCGCTTGCTGAGGTTGGTGTACAGAAGGCTCTCGCACAGCCGCTTGAGCCTCTCGATGCCGCACCCTTCCGCGGCGACGAACAGCCGCCGCGCGAGCTCCGCCGTCTTGTCGTCGTCGTCGTGGCCCTGGGCGTCGGGAGGCAGCTCGTCGGTGTACATGAAGTGGAGCATGGCCTTGAAGACAGCGGGTTCCATGCCGTCGTCCAAGGTTATTTCAACGGGCGAGGGTGTCGTGGTCTCTTTGCTGCTGGTGGCGGCGTCAAGGAGCTTCTTCCTGAGCACCGGGGAACGCGCCGCGAGCACCGCCCAGTGCGCGTTGAAGGCCTCTCCTCCGACGTGCACCGTGACGGCCTTCCCGTCCTTGTCCTCGAGGAGCTTTCTGAAATCCTTGGACATGCCGGGGCCCGGAGGCGGCGCTTCGATCCGTGGCAGCTGCTTGGTCTCCGGCGTTTGAGGCGGCTTGATCACGCTGAGGTCGCACCTGATGGTGAGGCCGCCGTTGTGGATGTACACGGAAGTCTCGAGGCTGCTTTCTTTCCACGACGGCACGCCCCAGCACCGCGGCGGATGGTGCGGCGGGAGCGTGTTGGTCTGAAAAGTAGTATTGAACCGGGCGTGTCGCATCGGCCTGTCCCCGCCGTCGCCGAACAGCGAGTGCCACCGTCCGGTGGATTGGTCCATCAGTTTCAGGTCGAACAACGCCCGGACCTCCGCGTTTGGGGTCATCAGCTCCAGGTAGACGGAGACGTGGTGCTGGCCGGCGGGGGCGGCCCCGGAGCCGGCAGGGTAGAAGCGGATCGACCAGCCGTACCCGCCCACGTCGAAAGTGCCAGAGTTGACGCACTTCCCGACGCCGAGGTCCTTGAGCAACCCGTACCGATTGACGTCGAAGAGGTGCCTGCCCTCCTCCATCTCCGGCGTGCACGACGACCTCGTCAGCCTCGGCGAAACCATCGCGGGGAAACACGAGGTCGGCGGGGCCACCGGCGCAGCATTGGCCGGCGCCTCCGCGGCAGTGGGCGAGGCCGAAGCCTTCACCGCCGCTGCAGACGGCGGGGCCGAAGAGTCCCTCGCCGGTGCCACTCTCGGTTGCGGTGCCGCCATTGTCGTCCTGCTCGTCGATCGATCGAGTTCTGCGTGAGCCGCGGCGGTTTGAACGTGAATCTGTTATTTGGTGTCATAGCTCCGCGCGCGGCGCGGCTATATACAAGGAGAGTCTCGCTCGGGCTTTCACTGACGCAAATCGCAAGAGCTCTTGACCAATACTGCACCGGTTAAACGGAGCTCTTACCTAATCATTTTGTTTGAGTGACCTGTACCTAGTGGTGATGCATATATAGAAGTGTTTGAGCTGGGTTATTTATCAAAGTCGATGTTAACTCATATATATCACGAGGCTCAAGTTAAAAGAGGAAACGACCATTGATCGATGACCATATATTAAGTTCGTGAGACGATTTTCAGACGGACAAGGTTTTTCGCTCCAAGTTCATATAAGTTCGTGAAATGATTTGCAGGTTTTCGATACGAGTTCAGGTTCGTGAAATGATTTGCAGGTTTCCGATACGAGTTCAGGTTCGTGAAATGATTTGCAGGTTTTCGATACGAGTTCAGGTTAGTGAAATGATTTGCAGGTTTTCGACACGAGTTCAGGTTCGTGAGATGATTTGCACACGGACAAGAGATTTTTGATCCGAGTCTGTATGAACTTTCATGCATCGATACATATGAACTCGAGAGTCCAGACCAATCGATCTACAAGTGATTTATTTGGCATGTTGTATCTACTTGGTTTCAAATTTGTTCTCTGTAATACTTTTGGGATTCCAATATTTTAGTTATTCAGGTTTCAAAATTGAGTGCAAACATAAAAAAAAAATCCCCCTTAAATTTGACGACAATTTGATCAAAGTTTGAGGATTTTTTACAAAGATTCAAATATTTGTTTGATTCGAAGGATCATACAAAGTAGGTACAGTAATTTATTTGCTGCACAATATTTCAGGACAAGACAAGTTGAAACTACAACGCATGGTCATGGAGGTGATTGATTGTTTAATCTGATGCGATTTTCACTCTGATTCTTCTTGTATATGCGAACAGTTTTAGCTTAGCGTCAACAGCTACGTGGTTGCAAGTGTTGAATACATAAGCATATTACTATATGATTTTATTCGGATAAACAAGGAATAAATCATGATAACAGAAACAACAAGCAGACTAATCATTTTTTTTTTCAAATTGGAGGAGCCCAGCCACTTCGATGCATACCGCTTTTATTTAAACTTTATTCACCGAAACCACCACTCAACACCTACAAACCTCACAATGGGTGAAAGTAACATGCCATCAAGCCTCCGCTCTAAATACAGAAATAAGCGCCCCACCAACTAAAAGTCGGGGGCATCCCTGAGTCGCCCTATGACGAAGAGCCGAAGACAAGAGCTCACAATCGGTTTAGTAGACCCTGAGCGAGCACCTTTGTCCTCGCTTCAGAAGCCATCACCACCATCGTACCGCTGGTCCATCTCCATGGCAAAGATCCACATAGCTCTTGCCAGTCCTGATGACGACGCCACCATGGAAGATCTGTCACTCGTAGCACCTGCCGAGCAGGCATGACTCAGTGTAGCACCTCTCAGCTAGGCAAGACTTGACATCTCCTCCTCCAGCCTCTGGCCACCGGCGCTGCTCCACAAACGATGCTCCCAAGAGAGAAAACGACACCACCGTGCCGCCATCGTCTGAACTGAAAGACCAGACTAGGGTTTCCCCCGGAGCAGCACAAGTAGGTCGACGGTCGTTTCTCAGCGATGCTTTCATCAAGGTAAGGACGCAGAACGCCGCCAGCGCTCGCCAATCGGCTAAGTTTTCACTAGCAACTATGTCTTCCTGACTTGCAGCCGAGACTGGATGACGAATCTCGCGATCCGACAACCCAGCCTCAGGTCGACCACCTCCAGCGGAGGAGATGGACACCACTACCATGCCCGGAGCAGCTGCTCCAGGGATCCTCATGACGCGGGTGAAGCCCAAGGAGCCACTGCCGATGGAGTAGCTAGCCAGGGAAGCAACAGCTCGAGAAGAAGCCCGATCGGACCCAGAACCGACCAAACTCCACGCCGCCGCTGCCCAGCAGTGCCGCCGCCTGCAGATCGCTTCCTGGCCACCACCACCCACTTCACCATCGCAGATGGAAGCCAGCCCCCAAACAATGGTCGAGGAAGAGCCGCCTTCGCTGCCACCAGGTCTTTGCCCAGCGGCGCCTCGGGCGGCGATAGGGCCATAGAGTGCACGGGGGGGGGGGGGGAGGAGCGGGGAGGGACGCGGCGGCCACCCTGGCGTGGTGCTGCGGCTGCCGTGCAGGGGTGAGAGGTTAGGGTTTAAAAAGATTGCGCGATCTATGAATTCAAGTAGACTAATCATACAGACTAGCAGAATAGATACACAAATCGCATCTAAGTAAACTAATCATACAGACTATAAGGAGGCTGAAATTAAAAGAGGAAACAACCAGTGATCGATGACCATATATATTAAGTTCGTGAGATGATTTTCAAATGGACAAGGTTTTCGCTCCAAGTTCATATAAGTTCGTGAGATGATTTGCAGGTTTTCAATACAAGTTCATATAAGTTCGTGAGATGATTTGCACACGCACAAGAGGTTTTTGAATTTTGATGCGATCCTGTATGAACTTTCATGCATCGATACATGGGGTTGGAGATGAACTCGGGAGTCCAGACCAATCTACAAGTGATGTATTTAGCATGTTTGTATCCAATTGGTTTCAAATTTGTTCTCTGGAATACTTTTGGGATACCAATATTTTTCTTATTCAGGTTTCAATTGAGTGCAAAGATAAAAAAAAACACTTTTAAATTTGATGACAAGTTGATCAAAGTTTGAGTATTCTTGGCAAAGGTTCAAATATTTTGTTTGTATTAGACTTGAATTCATGTGCATGTCGCTGATACTTTGACCAAAAGACAAATTTTATTTGGCCTGAGTGAACTGGACCTAGCATTTATGTATTGAAGTGTTTGATTTTTCTTTGTTGGGTTGAAGTCCATGTTAACTCATATCTGGAGATACAAGTTCATGTAAGATCGTGAGATGACATGCAGGTTTTCGATACAAGTTCATATAAGTTTGTGAGATGATTTGCAGACGGACAAGAGGTTTTCGCGACGGTGCGACCTTCTTGATGCGACCGGCTTCACATAGACGGTGTGCTCCGATTTGCGCGACCACTCTCGGGCCTAGAGTGGCTGTAATATCCCAGGTTTAGAGGCAATAAAATGAGAGAACACCAAAGTGTGCATTGCATTCATGCATAGAAAATCCGGGAAATTTTCGCGCTTCAAATAAAATTTACCACAGTAACTGAAATTTCACTTGACTTGCTGGAATTGAAGTAGATCATCAAGTCAAGCGCTATAAACTTCACTGTGATCTTTGCTAAAACCTTGTTTTGGGTAGAGATGATTTGATCTATGGGCTAGATCAAATAGAATTAGTTTTACAATAAACAACACCTTAAGTAAGGATCCACTACAAGATTTTATAAAAGATCTCCACATGGCATTCCTTACAACAACACATTCTTTATGAATCAAACCCTAACTTATTAACACTTAAA
Source organism: Lolium rigidum (assembly GCF_022539505.1). Classification (NCBI taxonomy): domain Eukaryota; kingdom Viridiplantae; phylum Streptophyta; class Magnoliopsida; order Poales; family Poaceae; genus Lolium; species Lolium rigidum. The sequence goes on along the minus strand of NC_061508.1, from coordinate 215,755,848 downwards.
AGTTAGCAACTACCTTTGTGTGTAAATTAATTCACTTCTAAACTTATTACCAAACAAGGTAAACCACGGGGTCTAAAGTGCATAAAAGCCACACATTCTTATTTAAATCATAACTTATTAAATATATGGAATATCATAAAATTAAATCCATTTACATTACAAATTATAGTTCAAACTATTTGAATAAAATTAACTATGGGTATTTTGAAACTCATATGATCATGCCTTGGTGAAATCAAACACCAACTATCCAAAATTGAGGAATAACCTTCAACCTTGATCTTTTGATCAATATTATAATATAAATCCAATCCAATATGATATAGTGACTCATCCACAATAATAAAACCATCCACAAGATATTTAGTAACAAATGTCACTTGGCTATCTAAAAATAAATCATATGAGAGGATAATGATCTTGCCACATAGGATGAAATATCTACATGACTTGCTTTTCAAGCTATGCCACCTCATGCTCAAAGGATTGCTATGGATAAGGGCATGACAACCAAGTACCTTAGTCATCTAACCAACACAAGAGTCACCACCTATGTGTCATGATGCTAGAGCTTGCCCAAGCCTATAAATAGAGCCACACCCTTCATCCATTTGCTCATCAAGTACCATGATACATGGGAACAAACACATAGAGCCACTCCATGTGAATTAGCTAGGATCAAGATGAAGAAGCTATGAGGTGGAGGCATACCACAAGATGAAGGTTTATCAGATTTCCTGAAGAACAAGCTACATAATATTGCAAGGTAGAATCCCTAGGAAAACCATATATTTAGAGGATCATATCATCATATCTTGAGTAGAACCTTAGGCTATTACAAGACATTTAGAAGTGAGAGAGATTATAGATGCTAACCATAGCCATGTCTATCCTAGAGAATTTTAGAGTAGTATTAAATCTTAGTTGTTTAAACCAACCTTTAATCTTGTAGATGAGAGCCATGTTCCATTAGTGAAACATAACCAAAGCTTATGCTCATACTCTAATCCTAGTTGTGTATCACATTGGTGATCACTACTTAAACCCTAAACTACATTTGAATTCCAACCCATGGATTAACTTGGATTATAATTAGAACCCTGCCATACCTCATGCCTATTTATACTTCAATTTAGTGAAGCTTATGCAAAACCCTAAACCTTTCAAGTAGAATTCACACCACATAGAATATTATGTCCTAACTTGTGTATCATGGATAACAAGTATAAACCAATCCATATACACTTATAAACTAAATGCCATTTGGTGAGTAGAGTGAAACAAACATTCAATTCTATTTGGCTTCCCAAGTACTTGCTTTGGGAATCAAATGAAATAGTATTCAGATAAGTAGTTGAGTTAACCATAGTGAGCTTAGGATCTATGTTAAATAATTCAAGTTAGTAGTTGCTAAGCAAGATTATTTAACACAGAGTGAAGCCAACCATATTCTTAAACCCTAAGAAATAATCCTTCACATAAAATGATGAATTCATCTCATTCTCATTACCATTTAATTTAAAACTCTAACCCTAATATAAAATACATGGGAACCATCAATATTGTTAAGTAATAACAAAACTTAATGGCATATTTACTATGCACTGGTTATAACCTTCAAATCATTCAAAATAGGTTTGATTTCCAAATTTAAAGAGTTGAGATAAATACCTAAACCATTTCTATTTAATTCAAGTCTCACAAGATCTCAATTGAATCCTAAACAAACTATTTGTTAAAATAATAAACCATGCAGTAAGCATGATTAACAAATTATCTTGATACTCAAATATTTTAGATCCTCCAAGACAAACCAGAATTCAATTTGAATTCAAACCAGTAAATAAAAAACAGAAAAAGAAAACAGAAATTTGAAATGAGAAAGGGAGGGAAGCTCACCTGGATTACCTGGCCGTGCAGCCCATCACCACCACGTCGAACAGGCCCAGCACCAGCCCAGCCCACCAAAGGAAACGACCCAACCCACCTTACCGATTCGTTGAGGAAGGAAAGGAACATCGTCGTCTTCTCCAACGACGACAGCGCACAGGAGCACCCCGGCCACCTCACCGTTGGCGATAGGGATGAAGCTGGACGCCGCAGAGACACCCAGAGCTTCTCCCAACTTTCTTCGCATCCGTCCTATCCACTCCTCGTCAAGATTCGTGCCAAAACATGCTCGATGCGGTCGTTGCATCTGCGTCGTCTCCGTCGCCGTGCCGCCGCTGTAGAGCTCCCCTCACGCTATAAAACCACCAGTAGCTCCGCTGTGAAACCCTAGTACCTCTCTGCCCATCCATTGCTTCTCAGTCATCCTCTATCTCTCGTGTTCTTCCACGCTCTGTCGCCGGCGTCGATGGTGAACACGGTGGTACAGGCCACCCCAGCCTCAAGCCCGTGATCGAGGAGAAGCGCCTGGCGCCGTAGATCATCTGGGAGGAAGGAATCGTCCTGGATCTTCCTCAAGCCGACGAATTTCGCCGATCCCTTTTGCAGTACCTCGCCGGCAATGGCGAAATTGAGCTCGTATCCGGCCACCAACGTCCTCGCCGACAATACCATCATCTTCACGGTGAGCTCGCGCATCTGATGAACCAAGTTTCGCTTCCTAGATCTCTCTGTAGCTCCGTTTAGCCACTTCACCGGAGAGAACCGCCGCGGGACATTGTCGCCGGCGTAGCTCCGGTGAACCCCTCGCCAAACCAACATCACCATCAGTTTCAGTGAGTCGAGGAGAGTCAGAAAACTCTATTCGCGCGTCCCGGGGGGCCATAAAACGGCGGCGCCGTCCTCAGCAGACCGCCAGCGGTTAAACACCGGTGAGGTCAAACCCGTGGTCAAGGTTGACCAGACCTTGCCGCGTGGCTGCTGAGGTGGACACGCAGGCCCCACTCGTCAGTCGCAGTGGCTAGGTGCGAACCGGTATCTTTAGCATTTTCGTGTTATCTCAAATTCCAGAAAAATGTTGAAACTTTGCAAAATTGTATAAAATACATTTCAACTCAGAAAATTATGAATAATATATCAAAATGCTCACAAAAATAAACTATATTCAAATAAAATATAAAACAAAAATGTGTGACAAAATAAAAATCCATTTATTTTTAACCTTATTAATTATGCCATTTCATTTATTTAAAATACAATTGGATTCAATAATTAGTAAAGTTTAAAAATTAAATTTTAACTATTCAGAAACTAGTAAAATGTTAGGATTAATTTTATTTACCATATTTGCATTAACTTAATTATTAGTGGTAATTCATAAACCCTAATTGTAAATTACTATTTTCTATCTTCTGTAAATAGCAATAACTCAAGAAAATATTATAAGCCAATATTATTTTGGTAAATCAAAACTTATTTACTTAAACATCTTTAGTTAACAAGTTAATTATTTTAAACCCTAATAACAATTATTAAACCCTAATTCTTAATTAAACTAAAATAGGAGTTACTCTAATTATTAAGTCTTGTGAAGATTAATAAAATGCCAAACCATTACTAATTATGCTTCAAAGTAATTAGTTACCACACTTATATTTCCAATCATCATTTTAGGAGATGTACCATAATTTAGAAACCCTAGTTTCAATTTGAGTAAGACCTTGATTCCATTATTTCATGTGATCATCCTAAATTAGTGCAACCCTAAAACCCTAGGGGTTTAGCCTATGTGATCATATAAGCTACATCAATACTTATAGAACCCTAGTAAGTAATTAATGAATGCATAATCATGATCCATCAACATAAAAACCAATTCACATATGATCATCATTTCATGTCTTTATTTTTGGTTAACACCTATATGATCCACTAAGTGCCACCTAGATATAAACCCTAACTTGTTAATTGAATTAGTACCCCTAACCACTATCCTATATACCATACCGTTAAGGTCAACCTCAATCATCAAACCCTAGTAGCACCATAATGATAAACCCTAATACCAATCTTGTGTAGTAATTCACATCACATGTTCCTATTCCACTCAACCCGACTTAGGAAATGATAATCCACTTAGCTTAGGAACTATTAGTGATTATTTAGTAAAGCAATTGTGAAACTATAATAAACCCTAATAGCTAATTATAGAACCATCTTAATAACCATCCTTTGATATGATGCTTAGAAGAAACCATAGCAATAAACCTACCAATACTTGCTATATAGAAACCCCAATCCAAATTAAGAACCAACTAGTTCCTATTGGTGAACTAAATGAATCCAATAGTAAACCCTAGAAAGCCACAGCTCCTATGTATAGTAGTTCATATTTTTATTTAACCTGTTCTTTAAAAGTTATTCTTTTGAAGTACAAATGTTAATCAAACCTTAGAAGCCATAGTTCTTATTTGAAATACTCATTGCTTCTTAATTAACATGTTCTTCAAAAGTTATTCTTTTGAAGTATAGTATAAGTAATCATCAACCATGATCTGTAGAACTTAAAATTGACAATTGTTCTTTACATATTATTCCATCACTATTCTGTATGTGTATGATTGTTATTATGTCTTATATCACTTGGTTATGATGCTAATATGACCAAACCCTAATAAGAACCTTGTTTGAGAACCATTCTAAAAGTGCAACAAACCCTAAAGAAACCTTTACAACTCATCCATCCTAAATCATCGAGGTTAGGTTACGCTCGGAACGATTGCATCTCATACTATGCATTATAGCATTTTTGCCCGTTCTTTAAACATTGTCCTTACCGGACGATGATGGTATTTCAGAATTTGGAGTTATCACGTATCGAAGCTTTTGCCTGCATAATCTTGCAGTCAAGAAAGGCAAGTTCATCGCTTGCTCATGTCATTTGATTATTTGTATCAAACTATATGCAAAGTACTATACTTATCACTCATGCATTGAAAAGCAAAGTATTATTTTACAATTATGAATATGACTATGTGGTGGGCAATGGAACTATGGTATGTGTTGATATGGTGGAGGTTCCATTGCATGGGTACTACTCATCTAGGACTAAGTACCAATGCCGTCCGGTGATTCTAGCGCCGTACATATCGCGTTATCCATAAGATCTATAATGGCTCGCGGGAAGTCAGTTGTATCTTTTCCCTTCTGCACGCCAACGGATTGGTAGAGCCGGCGGGGTGTTGGAGGCACTGCCGTAGGTTGGGATAGCCTTTTAAATCCCCATCCATTAGTGATGATGGCTCTACGATCTATGATGGATTGTCCAAAGTACACCGTGAGTAAAGCCGTATTATCGGGAGAAGTCTACTGGGGAAGCCGTATTTTGTGCGGGTGGACAAAAGGGTGGGTTTGCAGGGTCGCGGAGAAGGCAGTGATTGGCTTGGTTCTTATACTGGGCCTCACACCAAAGGAAGTGTGGACGAGTACATACTCTAGGCCGGAAACAAGGTTAAAATCTCTTGTGGGGTAAAGTAACGCACCTCTGCAGAGGGTATCAAGAATTGTGACTGTCACTCCCTGTTCCGGGAAGGGAACTGCGAACGCGGCAGGAAAGGAACTCCACGAAGTTCTAGTCAACCTGTGAAGACCGACGGGCATAGTTTTCGAGAATAAAATAAACCTTTTGAAGAAATGTTTATGAAAACTTGCATTGGCCTATGACTTTCGGTCTATGGCTGTAGCTAGTGCATGATACACCTATTTCCTAATATGAACTTGGTTGAGTACGCTCGTACTCATTCTATCCCATTTGAACCCCCTTCTTAGATCAAGGCACCGAAGGAGAAACTACCGTGGAACTCGAAGACAAAGGAGTCAACTGCAACAAGATGAAGAATCCAATCAAAGAAGTCAATGGAGTCAACTTCTGCATCAGCTATAATTGGAACCTAGACTAGTAATAGAAGGGAACCTTTCCCTAATCCTAGCATCTAAGTAGCTAGAGTTCTATAGCAAGCCAATTAGCTCTTAAACTTGAGTTAGCTATAAGATAGACTACGAGTCGTTCTTCTGGAGCTTTATTTGAAATTTTACCTCACTGTAAAGTAGGAGGCTGAGTGGATCTTATGTAAACAGTTCGTGTGTACTGCTATAGACATACCTTGGACTCGCATATGTTTCTGTTGTACCACTCTGAGAGATGTAATATGAGTGGAACGGTGTTTCACTTGTGTTATGTCAACGACTTGTGTACTACACCATGCAGTGGTACGCTGGGTCATCACAGCTGGTATCAGAGCAAATGCTTTGACCCTAGGATTAAACCCTTTAAAGGAGACCTATAGGTTTTGGTAGTGTCTATAGGAAGATGTTTTAGTTAAACCAACTATTCTTTTGACTTGAGATGGGTATTCACTTGAGAATAATCCTGACACACTTGAGTCAATCTTTCTTATCTATATTTCTTAAATAAGGTTATTTAGTTATCTTGCTTCATTCCAAATAATTAGAACACCATTGAAGCTTAAGATAATGGGTGGTAGTAGACCACAGTTGGTATACAATACATGGTAGTCCAAAGAGAGGATACAACCATAAGGAAGATATCCTATTGGAAGAAGTATACCAATGCAAGTTATAGTTAAGTAAGAGTCATTAAAAATGTCAATCGACGGATGTTAAGTAAGGGAGATAAGTTATATAAGGTAGTATATGTCTATGATGAGTCAATCATAGGAGGTAAGGAAGAGTGATAGGAGTTACATGAGTCTACTTTCAATAATAAACTAGGTACTCATATATGATTCACTTGAGAATCATGGTATGATGGAGTAGAACATCATAAGTACGATAACAAAAGGATGATAAGGAGTAGGATTTAGGGAATAGTTCGAAAGCTTAGGCCTTAAAATCCTGGAAACTGTGTCAAGAATGTTAGAACCATAGTCCTTAAGATTAAGAAGTCTTATTTAGAGCATATTACACAGAGAAATCCTAGAGTTATAGGTGGTATATTCTAAACAATCATGTGTTTAGAGTAGACATGTTAAAATTAATTATAATTTAGGAAGTAGTCCTAAATAGCACATATATATGGTATACTATTTTGTTAGTACTTCCAAAGAAAACTAGGTTAACTTCAACTGTCCCAGGCCATTTTGTTTCAAAATTGTCTCATTGCAAATGTGCAATTAAGATGAATGTTGAGACAAATAGAAGAAATTCACGTATTATGCTAAGTATCACAACCTAAACCCTATCTTATGTGGTGTTATATACTACACATCTGAACCTGATGTTTAGGGATGTCTTACCCAACTATTTTATTCAGGCATATAAGGATGTGTATTATATGCACAAAGCTGGATCTTCTTGGATTTTCTTGAATCTTCATTGATTGACTAGATCCATACATGAAGTTTGACTTTGATATGCAAATGCATGTTGCAATATCAAGCTCTTACTTGATGTTATAGGTCTAGAGGGTAAAGGTATTCGTGTGAGGAAGTGATGAATTCTGAAGATTCTGAAGTCAAGATGAAGGTTCACTTGAAGAAGGAAGTAAAATTGTGGGAAGCAACCACAATACTCTAAAGGAAAGACCAATAAAACTCACTTCTATCCTTAATCAAGGAGTACTTCAACATGAAAGTACCATGGAAGTGAGAAAAATAGTGAATATGGAGCAGTAGAAGTAGAGCTGTATTCATTATGGAAGAAGGGAATGCAAGTGAAGTCACTTAAAATACTATTTTCATAGTGTCAACAAGTGGCTATCTTGCAAAACAAACCCTAGAAGAAGGAAAATAGACAAGTGAAGTCGCAGCTGGTATAATAAGACCGCAGCTGATATAGGATAATCATGAAGAGAAAGCATTGAAAGGTAGGTATATCTTAACTAAAACTATGTAAGTAGCCACAGCTGGTAGGTAGATATTAATTAGAACCATAACATAGCCACAGCTGGTATCCAATTAGCCACATCTAGTACTAGGTAGTCTGCAGCTGGTATTAGATAGCCCACAGCCTGAACATTTCTTTACCCTAAAAGAAAGGGGGATTCCGCAGCTAGTATTTCACAGCTGGTATCTCGTAGTTGGTAAATATTTAGTTGGAGGATTCACATCGGATACCCACAACTATGTGGATACACCGGAAAGAATTCTTCGTGAGACTCTTGAAAAGTACAAACTTATAAGCCAGACCAAAACTAATCTTATAACCTTGGAGTTTAATGATTAGAAGAAAGGAAGTTTGAAGATCATTAGTAAACTCCAAGGGGGAGAGGAAGGCTGAAGGAGAAGTATTAAGATATTATTAGTAGTGTGATAGATGGAGAAAAAGGTCTGAACTGAAAGGAAGTCCGATCTTATTTTTATAAGGTTGTTGGGAAGTACCCATATAATAATACTCTCAGGAGGATGTCAGACCAGAAGCCGAGGTTCATATCTCGAGGAAGTAAGGGTTTGACCTTAACTTGAGTGGGTAATTGTAATTACTCGAAACCAAGAGAACTTAAGTAAGCCTTAGATAATGAAGTTGGAGGAAGAAGACATCGGAGGACAATCAAGGCCAAAGAAAACAAAAGACCGAAGGGTTTGACCATACCCAAGACATAAGCCTATTAGAAAGATTCCTTTCATGGAACTTAAAGAAACCAAAAGGAAGATAACTAGCATTAACTAGAAGCCATGATTGGATGGACTAAATGAGTCTAATCCATTCGTAGGACTAAATCATCAGGACCATGCCTATTGTAAATACCTTATGAAGTACCATTACTTTCGTTATGGTAGTAAGGGACAATAATACCTTACTTTAGACTTAAGGTTTGGGCACCGCAGCTGGTGGAACCAAGCTTTGAGTACCCAAATAGGAAGATTTCACCACAACCATTAGTAAAGTCCATTAACACAATAAGATGTCCTAATCCAAGAATCTTTGGAGGGTAAGCCTATAAGCTTAGAGTGTTGGAAGAAATCATAGAATTGAAGAAAGTATCAGTGCCAGACATCAGAAGACTCCATGAAGGATCTGGACAAGGGATATATTCAATTATATCCAATGAGATCACTAAGGAGTTTGAAAGAATTGTGATCTGTTCAAGTCATTTCCACAATCCGAAACATGAGAGCGTTCGAACTTCGGGACGAAGTTCAGTTTAAGGGGGAGAGGTTGTAATATCCCAGGTTTAGAGGCAATAAAATGATAGAACACCAAAGTGTGCATTGCATTCATGCATAGAAAATCCGGGGAATTTTCGCGCTTCAAATAAAACTTACCACAGTAACTGAAGTTTCACTTGACTTGCTGGAATTGAAGTAGATCATCAAGTCAAGCGCTATAAACTTCACTGTGATCTTTGCTAAAACCTTGTTTTGGGTAGAGATGATTTGATCTATGGGCTAGATCAAATAGAATTAGTTTTACAACAAACAACACCTTAAGTAAGGATCCACTACAAGATTTTATAAAAGATCTCCACATGGCATTCCTTATAACAACACATTCTTTATGAATCAAACCCTAACTTATTAACACTTAAAAGTTAGCAACTACCTTTGTGTGTAAATTAATTCACTTCTAAACTTATTACCAAACAAGGTAAACCACGGGGTCTAAAGTGCATAAAAGCCACACATTCTTATTTAAATCATAACTTATTAAATATATGGAATATCATAAAACTAAATCCATTTACATTACAAATTATAGTTCAAACTATTTGAATAAAATTAACTATGGGTATTTTGAAACTCATATGATCATGCCTTGGTGAAATCAAACACCAACTATCCAAAATTGAGGCATAACCTTCAACCTTGATCTTTTGATCAATATTATAATATAAATCCAATCCAATATGATATAGTGACTCATCCACAATAATAAAACAATCCACAAGATATTTAGTAACAAATGCCACTTGGCTATCCAAAAATAAATCATATGAGAGGATAATGATCTTGCCACATAGGATGAAAATATCTACATGACTTGCTTTCCAAGCTATGCCACCTCATGCTCAAAGGATTGCTATGGATAAGGGCATGACAACCAAGCACCTTAGTCATCTAACCAACACAAGAGTCACCACCTATGTGTCATGATGCTAGAGCTTGCCCAAGCCTATAAATAGAGCCACACCCTTCATCCATTTGCTCATCAAGTACCATGATACATGGGAACAAACACATAGAGCCACTCCATGTGAATTAGCTAGGATCAAGATGAAGAAGCTAGGAGGTGGAGGCATACCACAAGATGAAGGTTTATCAGATTTCCTGAAGAACAAGCTACATAATATTGCAAGGTAGAATCCCTAGGAAAACCATATATTTAGAGGATCATATCATCATATCTTGAGTAGAACCTTAGGCTATTACAAGACATTTAGAAGTGAGAGAGATTATAGATGCTAACCATAGCCATGTCTATCCTAGAGAATTTTAGAGTAGTATTAAATCTTAGTTGTTTAAACCAACCTTTAATCTTGTAGATGAGAGCCATGTTCCATTAGTGAAACATAACCAAAGCTTATGCTCATACTCTAATCCTAGTTGTGTATCACATTGGTGATTGATACGTTTCC